>NC_137820.1:52538943-52786443 GCF_963921795.1 Nannobrachium achirus
CAAATCGCTGGAGAGGGAGACATTGGAGAATAGGCTATGTCAACCTGATGATGATGTGAATGAGTTAGTGTCCATTCAGAGCAAACAATTCCTCCTCGGTGCCTTTATTACAGTCACTAGCAGTTCATTCAGAGGTAAACAGCCTGTGGTGTAATGTATGTAACTAAGTACTTTTACTTAAGTACAATTCTGAGGTAATTGTACTTTACTTGAGTATTTCCTATTTCCAATACTTTTACTTCTAGCCTACTCCTCAACATCTCAAATGTTGTACTTTTACTAAATGTATTTAATTTGAAAACTTGAGTTAGGCATACTAGTAGCCTAGTTACTTTGCAGATATAAATTTCAATATTATAAAACATACATAAACTACTTTAGCCCTATTTTAATTATACCCACCGAGGCTATTTGAAAATAGCCAATAGACAAGCTCACCTATTTTCAAACATTCTGTACTTTTACTTTTGGTACTTCAAGTACATTTTGATACCAATACCTTTGTACTTTTACTTAACATGTGAGTACCTTTTCCCCACCACTGTCCAATACCACCACCCAAACCCCCGTCTTTACGCGCCCTGCGCCCCTGACAAATGGGCGCATGCATCCACTCACTGGCCGCTCGATCTTCTTGCGTCTCTGCCTTGCGCTCAAGGACGCCGTGCAGAGAACAGGTACAGGTACAGGCACTCGTTTAGTTCCTACTGTATAAGCGGCTTTACGCAGCTAATTTGGATGGAGTGGACCCGATAAGCCTTCTCTCTCCTCGCTGGAAATAAATGCACTGTTGAGACGCACGGAACACCGCTGCGCTGTGCCAAACTATCTCGTTGAACGAACCACGGAGTCTCATATGCGTGGGAACTGGGAACGTGGATGCTGGATGGACTGCTTGGTTGTTGTTTTCTGGTAATGCATAGTACATCACCAAGAGCTCTTTCTGACATTTCCTAGGAAATTAGGAATGAAACTTGGGAATGTCAAAGGAAATCTAGAGGTTACGAACGTAACCCCGGTTATTCGATAATATGAGCGAGAATACTCGCTGCAGAAATGCCAGCCAACCTCACCGTCTCAGACAACAACGCCGAGGAACTCCTGGAAACTCATGGACACAACTTCCCCGCCCTCATATTCGGAGTGTTGCTGATCGTGGCCATCATCTGTGGAAATTTGCTCGTGTGCGTTAGCGTATACACAGAAAAGGCTCTGAAAACCACAACGAATTACTTCATTGTCAGTTTGGCCGTAGCCGACTTGATGCTGTCTGTTTTGGTCTTGCCCCTGTTTGTTTATACCGAGGTGAGTAGATGGTGATGGCAATTTGTCTGTTATCTCGATTACAAAACTTTACACTAGTTTCTTGTTGTAGCCTAGTAGTCACCAGTTTATAGGGAACCTACTGTAATAGATACTGTACACACACACACACACACACACACACACACACACACACACACACACACACACACACACACACACACACACACACACACACACACACACACATATATATAGGCTATATGATTTGAGTTTTTAATAAAAAAGGTATATCCTATCAATACATATAAGTAGACATATAGGTTGATTTCTCACCAGTAGGTGGATATGAATCTATTGACTATCATTGCTGTGTTATTTGGGACAGGACAGGTATTCCTGTACATTCTTATCTCATGACAATATGCTGAAAAGCACAACTGTGTGTGCTGTGTGGTCCCAGTCTGAACACAGACAAAATTACACACACCCAAGAGTGCAATATGAATAAATTACAGTAGTAACTAACATAAAACCAATGTGCACAAGCAACACACTACAGTCAAATCTGTTATTAAAAGACAGAAAGACAGATATCCCAGAGATACATATTCACATCCTGTCACATGAATGTTTTCCTCATCTCCACCTTTCCAATCTGAATCACAGTGCATTGTAAAATTTGAATGTTTGCAATCATCTAGCAATTGTAGATGATTACACACATTGTAAGAATAACAACAACAACTCAATGAGCATAATGTAATTGGTCGTGTAAACGTCTGAGCTAAGTATTGAGCATGAGACTCATCAGAAATTCAGAATTCCCTTCTGCATTTGTTAGAAGAGGCTTTTAATATAGCTCATGCTTATTTATATGACTAGAAGCTGGGCCGCCCTTTGGGCGGCCCAGCGTCTAGTCGGCGACCTGGCCAACTCGGGAACGATGTAAATAGAGAATGAATGCCCCGCCCTTTAATGCAAACCCCATTATACCTGTTGTCATAGGACCCGTTTTGACCATCTGTTTGCCTGTGTCCATTTATGCCCATATATGGAGATATCTGTATCTGTCTGTCTGTCGGCGTCCATTTTATGTCCATATATGGAGATCACTGCAGATATAGTTCTGGGTCCATTTTATGCCCATATGCCCATATATGGAGATATCTGTCTATTTGCGTCCATTTTATGCCTGCCCCACCCTTTAATGCAAACCCCAATATACCTGTTGTCATAGGACCCGTTTTGACCATCTGTTAGCCTTTGTCCCCACCCTTTAATGCAAACCCCAATATACCTGTTGTCATAGGACCCGTTTTGACCATCTGTTTGCCTTCTGTTAGCCTTTGTCCCCACCCTTTAATGCAAACCCCAATATACCTGTTGTCATGTTGTCATAGGACCCGTTTTGACCATCTGTTTGCCTTCTGTTAGCCTTTGTCCCCACCCTTTAATGCAAACCCCAATATATGGAGATCTCTGCACACACAGTACCGGTTGCGGAAAACTCTGATGTCAGACATCAGCTCCGCATTCGGGGATTCATTTTATGCCCATATCTGGAGAACGCGCGTGCCGGTGGGAAGAACGGTTCTCGAGATTCACATACATACATACACATTCACAGAGATTTTTTGTTGACTCCTGGCGTACGTGATGTCAGAGCCTTTTATGAAGTGATGTCACAATGAGTCAGCGATTGTGCCGATTTCCTCAGGAACAGCCTGATGTTAACAATCAGCTCCGCATAAGGAGATTCCGAACGTTTCGCGCCGCTTCGGGAAAACCGCATGCCGAGTCGGGCCGAGGCCCGGCACTGCACTCCGCGCGGCAGCGGGGAACGCGCGTGCCGAATCTGAAGCCGGTGGGACGAACGGTTCTCGAGATACGCGGATTACAAACAAACAAACAGACAGAGATTTCTCGCATTTATAGATAGATGATTCTATTGGTATGTGCAATACATTTGAGCCAAAAGGCTAGGCGTGCACGCACAAACAAGTGCACACGCATGCACGCACGCACACACACACACACACACACACACACACACACACACACACACACACACACACACACACACACACACACACGTAAGGAGAGGAGACATCAATACATCCAATGTATGTCCAGTGTAACCAGTGGAGTTGCCCAGTGTAATCAGTTGTTCTGGTGACCGCTGTAGTATGTCAAATTTAACCTTGAGTGTCTTGCTCAAAGGCACTTTGGCCTTATATACAGAGTTAAACAAGGGTAGGTTTGTGGATTGTGTCTTACTTACTGAAGCAGGAGGCATCTGTCGTCCAGACATTTTGGAGGTACAGAGGTACTACAGGGAATTGATCAAGGGCACTTGAATGGTAATTATTTGGAAGAGGGAGTTTCTTATTCACTTCCCCACTCAAACTTTCACAGCCCAACATAAGATTTAAGGGGGGTTCCAGATGGTACACGGTCACCGCCTCCTAGTAATTCATTTTCAATGGGAGGTGGACGGCTATTTCGGCCGCACGGAGAAGTTTAGAGGTGGCGAGGCGAGTGGGCGCAGTCCCGGGAAATCCCCACGAGTGGGCTCGTTCGTGCATGCGCACGCGGGCGGCGAGAGATGGATTGTGCTCATCTTTGTGAAATACCACGCAGCGTTTACTCACTGTCACTGAGCGAGTGTGTTTGTGTCTCATCTGAAGGGCCCCAAAACAGCTGATCCTCCAATTACTCGCCTGTCTTGGTCTGCTTCATGCGCTTGCTGCTCATAATTACGGCCCAGAATTGTTGCATTATATCATGTGTCATGTAATGTCTAATGTCTTGAGGTCACATTGGTTGCACACACCGTACAAGACCTCCCATTAAATGTTAGAAAACGCTATCAACCATCTCAGTTGTGATACTGTACTCAGTATGACCTGTCAGAGGATGGGTTAGGCTCGATAGGTTTTAGGGTTAGGTGTAGGCATAGTTTTACTGAGGTTAGGGTTTGGGTTAGGTTTAGGCATAGTGGTTAACATTCACCAGCGTCGGCAGGTTAGCATTTCACCAGGTTAGCATTCACCAGCGTCGAACTAATGGGACGTCGAACAAATGCTAAGTCGCAATATCAAATATAAATCATAGCTCCACCCTACTGGAGGACATGCATACCAGATCCAAACGTCTATGTCCATACTTGTCTCTTGCTCTTCATCTTGCAGTACAGTAATCCTGAGGTCCTTCCAGAGACCCCTCCACTATCCAGCCATCGGCTATGACACACATGCACGGATACACACACACACACGCGCGCGCACACAGAAAATATTACAATGGCAAAAACTCAGGGACCTCACATTCCATTCCCATGCTCTCCTCACTGTTTTCAGGGCTCAGGATAGAAGGCAATGAGAAAGCAGAAAGACTGAAGGAAGGTACAGTAACATGGTACAGTAACATCGTCATGCTGAACTGTATCATCATCATCGTGCTCCTCATAGACAGATTTAAGTTCCACATGAACCTACTCTACCTTCCCTGTTCATGGGCATGTCATTTGGTACATGTTGATGATTTGGTGGTGTAGCTCTGGGGACCGCAGTCAACAAAATATACAGGATTTGTATGCGTAATAAATTTTACTGCATTCAGAACCTTTCTTAACAGCCTTTGGTTCAGGGTGAAGAAGAGGGAGAAGGGAGTAATGTGAGGGAGGTTACCTGTCAACACATTGTTCTATCACAGAAGACCTTATTCCTGACGAGATATTCATATTCATTCATTCTTTAATATATACAAATCTTTCAAGTTAAATACAGGGAAATCCTGAGCGTTCGCTTGACTCTTACGGGTTCATTTGTACACTTTTGGGTTTAAATTGCATTCCGAATGTAAAGAGTGGGTTTGTGCTGTCCATTCATGTTATATTTGTCTTTATTGATACAGATTGTATGAAAGCTAAGACGGATACAATGAAGGGGGGGCGCCGGAGGAAAACTATTGTGGCAATTTGTGTTCACTGTTCACTTTCTATTTTTATGCCCAAACTGCACATATAGATTACACCTTCTGAATTACTTAGCCTACTTAAACCCTATAGTGTATTTCATTGTATGTAAAATTATAATAGCAGATCTACAAGCTCACAACATATCACAACACAAAATGCCCCATATTATGACATGCCCAGAATAGGGATGCGAGGGCACGTGTGGTTCTCAATGACTCTTTTAATCACTCTGCAATCCCATCAATGAGCAGACAAATAACACCACGTGCAAATCAGCTGCCAACGTTACAAGCCTGTGTTGCAAATTAGATGCTGGCTCGGTGCATTTCAGGAAAATATATTCATATAAACCAGCCTGTCATGCAAATATGGGTGAGAGTGGTCAGACAGGAAATATTTGGAAAAAGCCAATTAAAACGGTGCCCGATGACTCGAGCACACCAACCCGTGTGATACATTTGAGTCATTGTGCAGCAGCACTGCAATTTTCCTATTAGCCAGAGACAGCACATTAGTCCACTTATTATACACGACTTTGGACAAGTTTTTCTGTAAAGTGGCTTGTCCAAAACAATTTGGCTTGTTTTCATAGATCTGATTGCTTGTTTCTCTCGCAGAATCTGGCAACACCATTTGCAATCTGCCAGAGAGAACACACTAGACTAGAGAGAGCCAGAAGGGGGGGGGGGGGGGGGGGGTAAGAGCGACAATAGTATAAAAGTAACAAAGAATTCACAATCAGTTGGGACAGACTTCCAAGAGTAGGGAGGGAGTTCACCGCCAACCACTGCAGATGTGCTGGTTGTACCATAGATGGTGTGGCCGACTATATGCCACCATAGAAAGACAAGAGACAATGTGGACAAGAGTCAAGACATAGGCAGAGGAATGAAGGATAGCTGTGCCTGTGCATGCGTGCGTGTGTGTTTGTGAGTGCATGTGTGCGTGTGTGTGTATCAAACCACCCTGGCCACAATAGCCGATGTAAATGGCATGAATCTGCAGACACCGGAAGTGCTGCGGTTAACGGAAGTTACGTCAGGCGTTGCAGTCTTCCGGTGAAATTCTCCCGGCGGAAGTAGCACCGTTTCATGCCGTTTCAGCCTATGGTCGTAACCAGGCTTTTCTCTTCGCAGATGAGTAAGCCTGGCTTTGCGAGGCTAGTATCAAACAGAGATTAGGTTTCTTCTCATTGATCTGTAGTCTTTGAAGACCCATGTCTTCAAAGAGCTTGCGCATCCTCTACAAAACCCAGGTGTGCTGTGCCGGTCAGGATAAGCTGGTCAATAGGTAAAAAAGAAATACAGTCCTCACACTGGAATATGACTTTCCCCCCAGTCAGTTTATTAGCTGTAGGAGCAAGTCACATTCCATTGTGCAGATTCTTCTTTATTGCTTTGAAAGGTACTCACCGTGATCTATGCTATTCATTCCCCAGTTCCAGGATGGTACTTGGTCACTGGACATGACTGTCTGTGATGGCCTGATGACCATGGATGTGATGTTGTGCACAGCCTCCATCTTCAACCTCTGTGCCATCAGCGTTGACAGGTTGGTTCATGTTCGACTGTTACCTATAGCTCTGCTGATGGACTGTGAAACACTGAAGCCCGATTTATGCTACGACAAAGTGTTGTGCTACGTGTAAAAAAGAAAACATGACACAATTCAGTCTAAAATGTGTTATTTTTCTCTCGATACTCGCCAAAGCATAAATTAGGCTTAAATCAGACGTGAGTCCAAACGGTAGACAAAAACAATAATTCAGCTCAATAACGAGTCGCTTACTCCTATCTGCAATGCCCAAAGACAGGTAGTATATGCCAGTGGTTCTCAACCTTGTAGTATATGCCAGTGGTTCTCAACCTTTTCAGGCCGTGACCCCCGAAACAATCATATTTGAAATGGGGACCCCGGCACCCTGATGAGCACTAAGAGTAGAGGAATTTTGTATAACACGGTTTTATTGTGAAAATAGCCGATCTACATGATCACAACGCCTCGCGTTGCGAGGCATTGTGAGCATGTAGATCTGCTATTTTCACAATTTCTGCCTCTAATATTTGACAATTTGGCCAATGTTTAATTTGTCATTTCAGAGGTATTAACAAAATCAATAACCAAAGACATTTTTCCAGGACCTTCCAGGACCCTTGAACAAATCCAAAACTTTTCCAGTACTGGAAAAATATTTTTCTAATTTCAAAATATTTCCAGGAATTTCATGACCGTGGGAACCCTGTTTGAGGGAACTCATACAGAATGTATATAAGTTCAGAATGTCACATTATAAAGCTATGGGAAACCCCAAAAGCTCATATTTATGGTGAAAGGTCTCTCCAACCCACTGAAGGCTAAGGACACAATAACTACTGATACAAATAGGGATGGGATGATAAGTGATATTGTTGTTTATCGTGATTAAAAAAACACTCACGATAATCGTATTGTGAAGATTTCATTTATCTTGATTTGTGATATCGTCCTCCATCATGCACTGGGATCAATTCACCGTTTATTTGCTGAGCTGCATATCCGGTACCACTTAAACCCTCTATAATTGGTAAAAGGTACTTATAATATACGTTATGTACTTGATACAGTCTTTCTTTCACTCTATCAAATGTCTTTGCCAAAAAATAGCCGATCTACAAGCTCACAACGCGTTGCAACGCGACACGTTGTGAGCTTGTAGATCTGCTATTTTTTGTCAAATTTTCCGCACCAGGATAATGGATGTTGATTATCGCGGCGCCGGTAATATCGTAAATCACGATTTATTTTGTCACAATGATCGTGATATGAAATGTTCATATGGTCCCATCCCTAGATACAATGTCACTTCTTATCTGCTCTGAGGAAGGCTAATGGCCAAAACGTGTTAACCACAATTAAAAGATTTTGTATCTGAGCCCTCGGGTCTTCTTTTATTTTTGGAATGCTGCCGTTTTCCACGTGGTTGGTTATTTTTGAACAATGGCACAAAGTAAGTAAATTCAGGTCAGGTCAGAGTCACTGGAAAAAGAAAACAATCACCCATTATCAGGGGCGTCACACCAAATTCTGGGCCCTGGGTACAAGGATTGACTGTGGGCCCCCCCCATGAATGTTAACTATTGAAAAATAGCAGATATACAAGCTCACAGCGCGGCACCGAGTGCCGCGCTGCAAGCTTGTAGATCTGCTATTTTTGGAGAAAAAAAATGTGAAAATGTGTGCAAGAAACCTATGTTTCCATGTCAGTGATGCTCAAACTCTTTCATGTCAAGGACCCCCAAAATGATATGAATTTGCATGGCCACGGACCCCCATCTCAAAATATTTAGCTCCAGGGACCATCCCCCATAAGCAAAATTTTAGTTACAAAAAAGATTTGCACACATTTTCATGACTTTTCAAAAAATAGCAGATCTACAAGCTCGCAGCGCGGCACTCGGTGCCGCGCTGTGAGCTTGTAGATCTGCTATTTTTCAATAGCTAAAGTTACTAGGGCCCCTCCACCTTGGGCCCCGGTAACTCAGCCCCACTTTCCTACCCCTTGTGACGCCCCTGACCATTATATTGCAATTTAACCCGTCAGCCTGTAAGGTTCAGCCCCACGGACATGAATACAAATGTATCCAGCTGTTCTCCTACCATACGTTAAAGGAGCTATAGTCAACTTTTTCTTGAAAAACGGACACTAAAATAAAAATAATGTTTTGAAAATATTTTATAAAAAAAAAGATTAAGCTTCATATATGTGTTTCTATTCAAAAATGACCACAAAAAAAGCTTAAAATAATGATAAAACAATCATTTTGGCCATTGTCAGACCGACTTTGTTTACACCCCTTATCAATCCATATAAAAGAATAGAAGAGGGATGTAGACAAAGTCAGTCTGACAACGGCCAAAATTATTATTTTATCATTATTTTATGCTTTTTGTGGTCATTTTTTAATAGAAACACATATGAAGCTTAATCTTTGTTATAAAATAGTTTCGAAACATTATTTTTATTTTAGTGTCCGTTTTTCAAGAAAAAGTTGACTATAGTTCCTTTAAGTCAACATACAGGTGCCATTCACATCACAGTTAAAAAGCCCTTGCTTTGTGTGCCCACATAATGACTTCTTGATTGGGAAGAATTATGATAAGCAGGAAGATAACCTTTAATATTTTCCCTCTAAAAGCACCAAGTTCTACAGAGGAAACATGGGAGCAGACAGAAGAATCCTAGAAGACGGCGTACGTTGGCGTATCCACTGTGATTAACATTTGCTTTGTGGTCTTTAGTTCCATACAATGCAATTATGTTCCCCTTTTTCTTGATGTTGGCGGACAACACTGTGACCTGACATTTTAGAGCTCACTCTGAAATTTGTATAGAAAATGGCATAGTCAGGGACAAGTGAACAAATGGATGTTTTAGAGGTGTCTGACTCTAATACTTATGAACGCTTAATGTTATACAATGTAAGCCAGTAAATAAATGACTGTATATCTATAAAAAACATTATGTTCCTCAGTGGATGTTGAGAATCTTGGGATGAGTTTGAGAGTCTCAAAATGACTCATAATCAGCTTGTACCAAAAGGCTTCAGGGGGCCTGGCCCGCCTAAATGAATGCTATGACCAACCCAAAAATAATTGTCTAATAAAGTGGAAAACGTGAACAGCAATTTTATATACGTTTTTATTTTTACATTTTACTATCAAATGCAATACATTGATGCAGTGTTTGGAAAGATGGGTTTCAGGTGCATATCATGTGGTTGTTTTTGTGTGTGGTCATTTATGGTGCCAGGACTGCACATCATTTTATAGTAACCCATAGTGTGCTTTATTTTGAACACTGAACTAATTTGACCTCAGAACCTACACAACAAAATTGATTTAACTGTGAGAGAGTAAAGAATCGCCTACCGTGCATTATGGACCTTTTACTGTATGTTCGAAATGGATGGTATGTCCTTTTTCAAACTCTGATAGTCAGGCACTTTCAACCTGGGGTCCCTATTTTGGACACGCCATTATAGGAAAAATCTTTCAGGGGGAAAAAATTAAGAAAAGAAAATAGTAACAAGCTTTTGACATGTTGTGAGCTTGTATAATTAGTTGGTGGTTAAATTAACACTCGTCTGTGCAACTCCTCTCAGGCATGTCTACTCTGTGTACCGCTGCAGGTTCATTGCCGTGTCCATCCCTCTCAACTACAACCGCAAGCACGTGGATCAGCGGCAGATCATCCTGCTCTCAGCCACCTGGATCCTGGCCTTAGCGGTGGCCTCCCCCATCATGTTCGGCATCAACAACATTCCAAACCGTGACCCCAGCCAGTGCAAGCTGGAGAACGACGACTACGTCCTCTACTCCTCCGTCTGCTCCTTCTTCATCCCCTGCCCCATCATGGTTCTCCTCTACTGCGGGATGTTCCGGGGTCTCCGGAACTGGGAGGAGGCGCGCAAGGCCAAGCTGAGGAACAGTATCCAGGCCTGTCGCAAGCTCCAGGAGGCCGGCGCCTCGTTGCCCCCGCTGGCGTCTCTACCTCCCCCGTTACCGCCCGTCATCGAGCGGGAGCTCACTGACAATACCATAGAGGAGCTGGAGCCCTATCCATCTCAGGACTGCCCCTTCCCCTCAGTGTACAAGGATGGTCCTGTGCGAACGCTGTCCTATAATGACATCAAGTTCACCCCGAACGCTCACAAGAAGAAGAGGCCCAAGATCAACGGCCGAGAGAGGAAAGCAATGAAGGTGCTTCCTATTGTAGTGGGTGAGTTGGTTGCTTGTTACATTTCAATTTTCGGCATTAAACTGATGCTCTTTTACAGATTCTGTCATAGACTGTAGAGAAACTTGGACTAAGGGAACGGTGACCGTAAATGAAGCCTGTTTGGCAAGCGTGTGCATGCCGCCATCTTTGTACATCCTGTCCTGAAAATAATAATGGTACCATAATTCTATTGGTTGGGGCAGAGCGGAGGGGTGGGTCAATACACGCTATTGGTTGGGAGCTTGTCAATCAAGGTAGCCACGCCCCTCCTACGGCATACACTATTTTATCATCAATTTTAAAATACATGGGACCATAATTTAACAAAAGGCATATATATCATGGTGATTGAAACAAGACTTTAAACTTGCGACTGGAACCATAAAGTATTTATGACAATGTTTATTAGGGTAATGAAATCAAGTGCAAAGTTCGGCAAAAATCCACTCTCTTGAATGGAGCACATAATGTTTTTGGTACCAGCAGCAGGGGGGAAAACAGCGAAACTAGCGGGCGTAGCAGCCATTCGTAAGAACTTGTTCTTCTGGGTTTGTTTCATCTTAATTCTGCGGAACTATCCCCCTGGTATAACCGTAGTCCTGTGTCCCATACCCATTTCCTTCTTCCGGTTCATTTCCCCATAGCTCTGTTCAATTGGCTCAGCGGCAGATTTGAACTGAAAACGCCTATGAAGGTGTGCTATGGTTTTCTGGGACAGTCAGTCTGTGGATGCTTTGCTCAACTAGACACTGAGCACAGCTTTCAGTGCTAAAACGAGGGCGGTCAAGCTCTCCGAGGGTCTTCGTCATGAAGATCCTTCCTGCGTCCTCATGGGAGGACGCAGCGTCCGACGGGTCCTCACTGTGAGGGCGTGTCTTCAAGACGAGGACGCTCAGAGAGCTCGCCCTTGCTGGCTAAAACTGGGTGCTTGGGTGGCAAAAATACAATGTATTTTAGGACAGCCATTTATATCATTGGGGTGGTGACATGATAAGCTAAAACAGTTTCTGCATAAATGCTCTCATTTAGCCAAGCTTACTTATTTCTGCAGAATCTGTAAAGATTAAGTGATTTTAGTTTTGTGTTAAAATTTGTGTTAAATATTATTAAATCTATATTCTCATAGCAATAATTGCTATATAGAGTGTTTGTTTAGCTCTTTAGTAAATAGAGAATACATTGTCAGGTTTTGATAATGCATGTAATCCAATCAGGAGAGAGAACTCATACAGGATACACACAGGTGAATTTGGAAATGATGAAACAAACTAAAAAGCAGACACACAATAAACACTATCAAATCTAAGCTGATAAATGGGTTCTCTCTCCTGATTGGATGAAATTGGTGACACACCGGAAAATGTATTTTCTGTTTATTAAAATGCTGGAGAGACTCCTACAGTGAGACACCTGTTACTTAAGAAACACCAAATAGCAATGAATATAGAGCTGCAACATCTTAGCAAAAAATACATAAAATAAAAACTGTTTGAGGACTCATTCAACACAACTCATGATGGTTAAAGTGTCACTTCCTTCAACATGGTTACTTTAACAGTGAACGTAAGACAAGAGTTTTTTTTTGTAATAGAAATTGATACTTACCGGTAGGTGTCATTAAATTCATTTGAATATAATAGACATTGCTGGAATCATGTTTGATAAAACAGCAAAGCCTCTTAAGTCACTACTTAATAGTCCTAATAATACTAAATTAACAAAGAAGGATCAGATGCTCAAGAGGATAGATAGTACACCAGTCTGTAGTAGGAGAAACGCCTTAAACTTTACTTTCCTACTGCTTCATTAAACAGTACACACCAAATGCCAGTATCATCTGCTGGCAAATCTGCCATTGACAGAAAGAATAAGATCGTGGATACAAGCGGGGGGCTGAAAATGTATATTATGTAGTATATATGTATAAAAAGAGTACATTTTGAATTCCGGACTTTCACTTGTAATAGAGTATTTCTACATTGCAGTATTGATACTTTTACTTGAGTAAAACCACCACTGGCCATATCTGATCCTAAGCTATATATGAACTGATGCAAAATTAAGTTATGCTAAACCTATTTGGTGGAGAAACAGGAAGCTGTCATACTGTGTGTGTGATGGACTAGTCTGCACAATCCCCAGACTTACCAGCATCCCAGAGTCGTCTTTTCACTGCTGCAGATGACATTGTTATTTGGTGTGTACTATAAATAATGAAGCAGCCATCTAATTCTCAAACTACACACTTATTTTCTGCTTGTTTTCCTGTCATGGTTAGATCCACTTAGGACAACTTTGTATGACATCTTCAGTTTCTTAGCAACGTGATGTGTTTGTTGATAAAGGTGTTTTTCTTTTTTCACAGCAGCATAATTGACACAGCTTGGCTGGTGTTTCTTGATAAAGGTGTTTTTTTCCCCCCCGACTGCATGAAAGCTTTCTGGCCTCAGGCTCAGCTGTGATTTTTGACATTTTTTACCTTTTCTTCCCCAATTTAGTCAATGTTGTTAATTCTCCCCAGGAGAATTAGACCCTGTCACTGTCACTTTCACTGCCAACCACTATTAGGGGGTAGACAACCCATATCTCCTCTCATATACAGTACATGGCGCTTCTTTTTGCCTGAAGTGAGGAGTTTCACCAGGAGGATGACGTGTAATGCTTGCAGGGGAACCCACTATCCCTCCCTGTCCTGTTCAATGGTGGAAAAATAGCTCAAATGTTTTACTTAAGTAAAAATATCAATACTGCAAATTTGCAGAAGTACTCTGTTAGGGTGCCCTCACACCAAAATACATATGAGAGTGGAATCCGCGTTCCGCCAATGCATTTCAATGAGAAGGGAGCGTTTTTTGCAGAAATCCTCTGCTGGCATGAAACCGCTTCACTCTCATTGAAATGCATTGGCGGAACGTGGATTCCACTCTCATAGGTACTTTGGTGTGAGGGCACCCTTACAAGTAAAAGTCCGGAATTCTAAATGTACTTGAGTAAAAGTATGACGTGTTATAAAGTGTTAGAGTCAAAATGTACTTAAAGTACTAAAAGTGAAAGTACAAAATGTTTGAAAATAGCCGATCTACAAACTTGTAGGTCGGCTATTTTCAAATAGCCGAGGTATAAAATAGGGCTAAAGTGCTTAATGTATGTTTTGTGATATTATAATTTTTATCTGCAAAGTAACTAGTATCTAAAGTCGTCAAATAAATGTAGTAGAGTAAAAATACAATATTTGGATCCGAGATGTAGTGGAGTATAAGTAAAAGTATTGGAATTTGTGAATACTCGAGTAAAATACAAATACCTCAAAATTGTACTTAACAGGCACTCTGACCAACCTGTAGGAGTCATCAATGCAGTAGCCTCTGGAACCCAGGCTTTAGTTTTATTGATCGCCCGTCCCTGCCGGCTTCTCAACCCACGAATATGCCCAATTGTGTCCTTTGATGCGCCAAGCCATAGCCATCTTTGCTTTCTTGTTAAAAGAAACTGGGCCTGTAATTGGGACCATTGTTAGTCCCAATAAGCAGACATGCTTCCCTTTAGCCCACATTGGCTTATCATCCAGCTCCTTAATCCTAAATCCAATTATGTAAGCCTTTCCCTGATGGCTGTAAGACCTTGGGGAGATTTGTGACGAGTGGCCACTGACCACTGGACTGCACCTTTCCTTGGTTGCATGAACCCTACAGCTACCTACCCTTTTAGATCCTCTTTAGATCATTATCTAAAACGATGGCCACTTTGACATCTTAGAAAATAAAGAAGAAAATACATTCTGAAATGACTGATATGGCTGTTCTCTTTGTTGCATACTGAGCCTTAGAAATGAGATTAGAGATTTTAGAGATTAGTGTGCACGCATTCAAGCTTTCACAGAAATGTGTCTACATCCACTACATGTCTGTGGAGAAAAAAAGAAAATACCCTGGGCCTTAATCCTCACAATACACTGTTATCGCATTTGTGCATGCTTGCACCCACAGTGCTAGAAGTGAAATGGGGAAGAATACTGAACAAAACCAGTATAGCAAGCTGGGTTTGTACAAGGAGAAGTGTGGCTCAGAGCAAGCAAATGTACAGTACTTGATCTGATATATAGTAGCTTATATTAGCTTCCTTCAATCACAATGAATAGTTTAAGTCAAGTGATTAAAAAGCTCTTCCAAAGGTAGAATCTGTGACCTACTCCAAGGGAAGGCAGCTCATGGTGAGCCAAGATGCTGGGGCAAAAGTGGCTTAAAGTTCAGAGAACCAGGTAGTGCCTGGAAACTCACCAGATCAGATCCATGGGCAGCAGGGAACTGTGGAGCATGAGGTGCACTGAGGTGGCCTTGTAAGGCACTTAACTACCCTTTGCCTTCGTCCAGTGGCTAATTGGCAAACAGCAGAAGACATGGTCTAAATACATGGTAAATGGTCCATTTATTTATATACAGTGTATCACAAAGGGGGCACGGTGGCGCAGTGGTTAGTGCTTTGCCTCACAGCCAGAAGGTCCTGGGTTCGACATTTCAGCTTGGCACCTGGCAGAATCTTAAAATATACCCTTTAAGGATTAAGAAAAAAAAGGTGGTGAAAAAAGATCCACCCTATGCGCGTGGACCCCCCTTTCCTACTAGACAAGAACCTTTTGGCTCAAGACCCAAAAGAGAAATCGGACGTTTTCCCGGGACCCAAACTAGTGAAAATTGAAGATCTACAAGCTTGCAGCGCGGCTCGATTTTCATTACTTCTTAAACATTTGTTTTCTAATTTAGGGAATTTTCTTTTTCTTTTCTTTTTTATGTTTGAATTTGATTTTGAAAAACTAAAAATAAATAGATATTCACTCGCGACTCACAAAAATGGATCTGTGATCCACAAATGGGTTGGGAAACCATGCTATATACTGTTGCGCCTGTACTGGACGGCTTCCAGGTGTGAATAACTGTGTTGTGAACCCCCTTTAGGGAACTGCAGGCCAGGGTCAGAAAGAGGATGTGTCCAGCAAAACCCATCCAGGGATAAATAAAGGTTTGACTTCTTAAGAGTATACTTGTCCGATGATCGGAGCATGTTGAGTGTTAAGGAGGGCATGCTGAACCTAATACCCAGTCCAAGCAAGTCCAAACCTGTGTAAACAAGCTAAGGAGATTAGTTACCCTTTGTCATCAAAGGATCAATCCAATACAAACGTCACCATCCTCCATCCCACAGCCAGAAGACATGATGTAGGTAGGGGATGGGGTTGGGCCTAGGTGTGATTATTAAGGAGTGGTATAGTTTCAGGAAAGAAGCTGCAAAGGTGGCATGTAAACAGGGTAGCACTGGACCTTTGAAATTGTGGTTTGTTGAAGAGGTGTCTGCTAGGGTGGGTGAGGTCAGGCCATGCCATGGCTGCTCTTTGCCATGGAGGTATACAGGTCATTGACTGCCAGTAGCTGACAACACATGATCCTTCCAGAAAAGTCCAGAATCTAAGTTTGCGTGACCATGATTTCTTGATCTGCCGTAGGAAAAACAATCTGTTTGGATTTCAAGGTGATGGAGATTAAGTGTTAGCTGACTTTTGATGGTGATCCCCAGAATTTTGAATGACTCCACCATAGACATGGCCTGTTCACTGATATCCAAAGGCAGGAGAATGTTTGCAGAAGTTGAGAAGCATTCCAACCATCTTGATGGTGTTGAGCCCAAGGTAATCTGAGTTCTCAGAAGTTCTTTTTTTTGCCACTAGGGGGGCGAGAAGAACTTCTGGGCAAAAAAACATTATATCTCTGGGTCGGAAATCAGCCCAGGTCAGAATCTGAGTTGCAGGAAGTTGCACAAGTATGGGTAACCAGAGGCAAAGATGGAGGAGGTTAACCATGTCTCAAAAAGCCCACATATTGAGGCAAATCCTCCAAGACTAAGCCCAAGGTTGTTATAAAACATCAATAGAAAGTCTCGTCGCTGTTAGAGATGAAACCAACTATAGCCATGTCATCCACAAACCTTTTTGCTGAATGTGTCATTATTATCTAGAGTGAGTACAAGGGGGTGCTTTTGCTGATGGAAATGGGTCTGACATCGGTAAGAGGCCCAGCATCCCAGCAATTTGGTGATCCAAAGACAGTGAGCCTGGTGACCTTGCTGTAGTGTAGAGCAAGTCAGGAACAATGGTGTTTAAGGCCACAACCAAGTCCCTGACATATGTTTGAGAAGTCTTGTGGATCCTTGAATGCAATTGATGTCAGCACGAATGACCGATCATTAAGATCAGTGATGTTGTCCTTCTTGGAACTGGGACGACCGATGATGGCTTAATTAATCTTTCTACTATAATAGACAGGCCAGCTCCTGGTGTTGTTTAAGCATGTCATTGATAGACTCTCACACCACTGCTTCTACAGATTCCTCCTTTCACACATACATCGCTGCATTTCCCCCCTACATTCCTAGCTGCTTTCCCTGAACGTATTGTACTTGCACGATGTACAATTAAACAAAACAATAATTTAATGCTATGACGTGAATTACATCATAGTACGTCCATTATAAACCTTCCGGCCGAAACACAGACTTACAAATAGTTCCACGCTGCAGTGTACTTACGAGTGTAGTAGGCCTACTGTGTCCCCTGGTGGCAGGAACAGTGTAGTGCAGACATTACGACACACACACACACACACACACACACACACACACACACAAAATACATGAAGAAACAGTGCTCTTTGGTGGGCAACATGGCTTGGAGCAGTTGTGCGTGTGTGCATGTGAGCACGCGAAGCGTGCGATTTCTAGATATGAGCGGCCGCGTCAGCGGCCGCGATTTTCTAGTATGATGAATACAGGAGTTTGCCAGTCATCACAGTGTCTCCGTACGTGTGTGTGTGCGTGTGTGTGTATTGACATTCTCTACGACATTCTCTACTACATCTACTACATTTATTCATTAAAATAGGTCTTCGACTGTACTTTTAACGTAGTAAACAAACCTCGACTTACAAAATTAAGTTGAAGTTGAATGAAGTGAATAAGCAAATTCGTTTACTTTTAAATGATAAAAGCCTCTCCATTACTGCTCTGCCACCTCCAGAAGAGAAGTGTGGTTTATTGAGAATTAATCTCAAATAGATTTACTCTAGACACGTATATACTGTATATGCATCTATGTACGTTCGTACCTACATTATGTATATATAATGTATGTATCCATACATACATATGAATGTAAGTATTTGTGTATTGATAACATGCATGTATATATACATACATACACATACATATATATACATAACAAATGTGGGGCGGCTGTGGCTCAGGAGGTAGAGCCGGTCATCCACGTCCAATGTTCCGTGGGTCGGTGGTTTGAATCCCTGCTCCTCCTGTCCACATTTCGAAGTGTCCTTGGGCAAGACACTGAACCTCACATTGCCTCCAATGGAGGATGTGGGAAGTGAGGACGCTGGCGTCGACTGTTCGCCGCTTGTTCTCCCAATGTATGAATGAATGGACGGACGGACGGACGTAAAGCAATTTGAGTTCGCAACTTGCTTAGAAAAGCGCTATAAAAATACAATCCATTATTATTAAACATATAAATAAATGTGAACTTCCTTCCTGAAGGAGTACAGCAAAGGGTGCTGAATATTACACACATGATAAAGTGGAATATTATTATTCTATGCCTTTGTGATGGAGCCATGGCCACTTTGGATGAAACCCCACCCTTACATTGGAGGAGCAGCAGTATTTCTTTTTTAGCAGAAGCACGAGCTTGGAGACACTGTAAATGGATTGCCTTTCAGCTTCAAGAGCGGAGGCACAGATACTGTAACTGGATTAGCAACCGCAGCTTCTAGTTGGAACCTCAACTTCATCACTGCATTGCTCTAGTACAGTGTTATGACATATGAAGAAGATACTATAGTCATAAAAACTAATGACTGCCTATATAAAGAATTACATAATCTAAATAACAATAAAAGATTGATGCTGTCAGGATATATAATATCGTTGTCGGGTAGACGTTTTTTTGTAAGGTAAAGCCCTGCTTCATCATACAAGACTGTTGCACAACACTAGTGAAAATAGCAGATCTACAAGCACACAACGCCTCGCGATGGGAGGCATTGTGTGCTTGTAGATCAGCTATTTTCACTATTTCAAATCATTTTTAAAATTATAAATACAAAATGCACGGTTTTGGACATACAAGGTTTCCACCCGACAAAAACAATATATATACTGTAGATATATATATATTATTATTTTTTAAATCCAGAATTATTTTCATAATAATAAATAACATTGGGAAATGTTTTGCATTGTAGAAACCCTCTAAATGCCCTGTCCTTTATTAGCCAATCATATTTCTGCTGAAATGGGCTTGCACCTTGCATTTGAAGCCTTGCAGAGGAGGCTGTCAGCATAGCTGGTGGTGCATAGGCCAGGTGGTTTGCTCCTCCTGATTTCCATACATCTGTACATCTGACACGGTTCTGTCAGCTGCTTAACTGATGACTACATCCAGTGGTGTGTTCTAGACCTTTTTTGAGGGCATACTATAATCTATGATCCGCGGCTATTCGTGTGGCCAGGGCATATGCCAGTGCATAATGCCTATCAAATACGCTACTTTGAAAGGTTCACGAGGGCAGACGCTATTCGTATTTGTATTTCCGACAGCAGACGCTGTATACGTGCATTACAGGTAGAACACAGCACTGACTACATCCAAGAGGTCACTGATCAATTTCCACTAACATATAAAGCAGAGGCATGGATGTGTTCACCCCATGACAACATCTGATAAACATTATTTATCATTTTTACCAGGAGAAGTGAAAATCCTTGGTGCCAGTGTTGCCATGTCGGCTTATTATAAGCGACTTTAGGCCTGTTTTTTGTAAAGTCGGTTGTCAATATTGGCATTTGTGGGTTGTGGTTAAGTTTGTTCACTTTGTTATAGCTTGTTTCCTAATGTTGTTTAAACCAGTGGTTCTCAAACATTTTCATGTCAAGGACCCCCTCAAAGTAATATGTATTTGTCCCCATACAAGATTTGTGTGGATTTGAAAATATTCCACACTTTTCACGTTCTTTTTTGTGAGCTTGTAGGTCAGCTATTTTCAAATAGCCAATGTAGGTTTAAAGTGCTCATGTGGCCTACAGTCGCTTCTTTTGGGCTTGTTTTCATAGACCTGGTTGCTTATTTCTCTTGCAAAATCTGACAACACTGCTTTGTGCACATGTTGTTCATGTACTACAGGCACAGCTTAGCATTCAACACCACTGTCCCCTCCACCTCCACCCTTGACACCAACCTCAGGTGCCTCTCAAAGCCAGCCTGTGCAGCTGGATACTTTATGTTGGATGGATGCCAGCAGGTGGTGAGGATGGGATCTAGCACATATGCTCCTCAACATGAGAGCAGTAGCCTAAGCTCTGGGAAACAGACATCACACTTTTGGCCCTACTCTTATCTCCAGCATCCTGCCAAACTTTGCACACACACTCCTTGCCTGGCAAACCACAAGCTTCGTCTTCTCACATGCCCCTATTCTAGCACCACCATGTGTATACATGCGACCTGGCGGTCGCTTATCTCCCGATTAGGGAGTCTTACTGGTATGCCTACTACAACAAACAGAGCTACACACATACACAGAGATGGGCAGAAATACATTATTTCTTTTGTAAATTGACTAGGACGGAAAACAATTGATGTAATTTGTATCATGATACTTTCAGATCTTGAAATGCCTGTATTTTAAATGCATAAATAATGTATGTTATGTCCTTTTATTCTCCAATTGACACATTTTACACAGGTTTATACTGTGGAATACATACATAAATATAAATAAATACATAAATATACCTCACCTCTGATTGGCTTACCCATCCTCAGAACAAATGAGAGGCAGAGTAGGACAGACTTCATAAGACCATGCAGAGAATGAAGCCTGGTGGAAATTTCTCTATGCATTGAAAACAGTTTACTTTTGTGATATTACATTACTGCAGAATCCATAAATGGTCACCTAATATTTGATTTTTTTGTGATGCTATGTGTCAGTATCTTGGTCAATATCTTGGTGTCAGTACAGTATCCTAGTATCAGTATCCTGGTGTCAGATATTATCCTGATGTCAGTATCCTGGTGTCAATATCCTTGTCAGTATCCTGGCCTGCATGGTGTCAGTATCCTGGTGTCTGTGAAGTACAGGCATAGAGGCAGCTCTGTATATGATTGTGCATTCAGTCTCATGCCATAGTTCTTGTCTAGCTTTCGCTGATAATAAGGTCACTCTGGCCTGCACTCACACAATGGGTACACATTAGCGAACCTGTCAGACTCTTTTGGCTAAGATTGACATCTAAAGAGGGCTCTCTCCCTATGACATAAAATGGGAACAAGGCTTCCGCATCAAGTTATACATAACAAACAGGTTCACTTTATCTAAATCTGGATAGGATTTTCAACATGGAAATGTATAGGCTTAAAAAGTAACTACAGAGTCATAGAGTGAAGCAAGGGTTCTTTAACTACATCATTCTCGGAATCCAACTGGTCTACTGAATTATTCTTCATACCGTGTAGTTATTTAAGCTCGCCCTCAAAATGTCTGGGACTATGCCAAGGACAATGGCACAGATGAGATGTGAATAACTTAGGAGTAATAAACATTGCACACAGCATATTAAGAGCTAGAACTAACAGTAAAATCTTTTCTCTCTGATCCTTGATTACCCCTTTTTTCTTATTTTCCCTGTTGTTATGTTTACTAATATTATTACTATTATGCTGCAGATACAATGTCTAAGGCACCAGAACAATTAGCCCTAGAATGTCTGTGATCATTACATATAGACTTTGTCAATATTCCATAAACACAGCCATAGATCGGTCCTACTGCACAGCGTTTGGCAGCTAATCTGCACGGCACTAAAGTGGTGCGCGTTACTTGTGTTCTCACCCAATAATACATTCCTCAAATTTGGAGACAGATATTGTCCTCTAGTTTTATATGCCTTTGAAAGTTCTGGCTGAAAACATGTATTTAGTCAAATATCTGCACTTTTCCACGAGCTTTCTACACGGATGACCTTCCGACCGGGCGAGGGGCTCGGAATGACTGCTGGACTGAATATATCAAAACTTCCTTTGGGAAGCACAAACGTACAGGGCAGAGGGCACACAATTGACAGGGGCGTTGTGATTGACGTGGGGTGATTAATCACACCACCTGTGTGACTGTGTGCCCTGTACGTTTGTGTTTCCCAAAGGAAGTTTTGATATATTCAGTCCAGCAGTCATTCCGAGCCCCTCACCCGGTCGGAAAAGTCGTCCGTGTAGAAAGCTTGTGGAAAAGTGGAGATATTTGACTAAATACACGTTTTCAACCAGAACATTCAAAGGGATATAAAACTTCCCCTGCTTCCTTTTACAGTAGATATGGATGATGTTTATCTGCCCGACATAATTTGACATTTTTACAATCTCTCAGATTTTTGACATTATTACAATCTCTCTGATACATCCATGGAATTTAAAGTGACCACCGGCATGTTTTCAGGAATCCCAAGTGTTTAATCACGTTACTTATTTTATATTAAGTCCTGTTTTCTGTCTATTTTCTTCTTAGGTGCCTTCCTGTTTTGCTGGACACCCTTTTTTGTGGTTCACACCTTGAGGGCTCGCTGTCAGTCCTGCGACATCCCTCCCAGTCTGATGAGTGTGGTGACGTGGCTGGGCTACGTCAACAGCGCCGTCAACCCAATCATCTACACCGTGTTCAACACAGAGTTCAGGAACTTCTTCAAAAAATTCCTCCACAGTTGCTGCACCTAGATTCCACCAGTGAGCATCTGTCCACTAAAGGCCGGGCATCTCGGAATGGACATGGGAAATAAAGATCACACCAGTGTGAAGGGAGCGGTGCCTTTGGTGGCCACTTGTTATAGTTATAGTGCTCAGTGTGAATGGCCCTTTAGGCTGCTCAACAGCGCCACTTGAAGGTAGGTCACCGCTGAGGCACCGCTCAAACATAAGAGACAAAGCTCAAACATAAGAGACAAAGCACAACGAAAGAGACACTACAAATATCAACAGTGAACAATCAATAGACTCTAGGACTATTATGTCTGACCACTGTAAAGATGTGTTGTCCTTTTGACTTATCCTTGTGAATCATTTTATTGTGACAGCAATGTTTGTTTTCAGCAGCCGAGGCAAATGTCATTTCCATGTTGTATGTGGAAAGGCTTTGCTGTTAGGAGTTGTGTTTCCCTCTTCCCCACGTGTCTCCCGTTTTCATCTCTGTCTGCCTCCGTTTGTATGATGTATGGTGATGCTTAGCATGTTTCCTTGTGCCTCCAGAATCACTACTGTCTGGTCTCCCTGCTTGCCTGCTCACCTCACCTGCCAACTCCCTGAGCTTATTCCATCCATGTAGCCAACACTCAGCTCAGCTCTGGCAGCTAGCATCCAGCTCAGCTTAGCTCAGCCATCACCTCTCCATCCTCAACCCTGCCTGTTACCCTCACACAGTGTTGATTTCCTAGACTAAAACTAAAAGTCCGACGCTACGATGACTAAAACTGAGACTAAATTTATTGACAAATTTTTGCCAAAGAATAAAAACTAGATTAACATGTTAGGGAGGGACTAGTGGAGAGATCCAATAGAGCTAAAAGACAAAGTCGTTTTATGTTTGGTTGCGCTCGGGTGTTGCGCTCTGGAAATAGCAGATCGGCTATTTTCAGCATGCAACAAAGTGTAAAATCAGGCATTATGACGCTATCAAGTCAAATAAAAAAAATCTTTTTTGATGACAGAATCAACTGCAGATTTAGTCGACTAAAATCGTATATTTAGTCGACTAAAACTAGACAACTAAAACTTTTCAGATGACTAAAATATTACTAAGAATAAAGTCAATTGTATTCAAATGACTAAAACTACATAGAAATGTCCTGTCAAAATGCTCAACACTGCTCCCTCTTACAATAAACCCCTTGTATTTGACTGCTTTCCACTTTCCATGTCTGCATTTGGATCACTGATCAGTAAATACCGGTGATGCATACCAGATGTTTGTTTGATGTTTGTGTGATTTATTTAATACATTGTGGCGCTGAGGTTAATATATTTCAGAATAAACTATTTTTTCATTAAATGTTAGCAGGCATGTTATTGGATTTCTTTTGTTCAATAAGTCATAGAGTTACAGCAAATCCATATACCTGTGTTGTAGTTATAGCTTACTGACCAAACACGCATGAGAAGTCTTAGATGGTGCATGGCTTCATCACTGAGAATACAGCTCATTACACTGGAAGGAGCAACAAGACTCCTCTGTGAACCAGATGCCGTGGATGTACAGTAACATAGAAAACAAACCCCATACGCTAGGCATGCCACGATTCATGAAAAAATCCGGTTCAATCCCGGTTCAGTCCCCGGCTCCGCCTGGGTTTGTGTCAAAGTGTCCTTGAGCAAGACACTGCCCCTAACTGCTCCCAATGAGCAGGTTGATGTCTTGCATGGTTTCCACCGCCATCAGTGTTTGAATGTAATGCCTAGGCCTATATAAATGTACAATATCGTCGTTGTCGGGTGGAAACCTTGTATGTCCAAAAGCGTTCGTTTTGTATTTATAATTTAAAAAATGAACTAAACTAGTGAAAACAGCCGATCTACATGCACACAACGCCTCGAGGCATTGTGTGCTTGTAGATCTGCTGTTTCCACTAGTTTTGTGCGACGGCCTTGTATGATGAAGCAGGGCTTTACTAACGAAAAAACGAGGTACGAGGTTTCTGCCCGACAGTAACAATATAGTACCAATGACCACTTTGCCCTCCAGGAGAAACCAGAATAAAAAACGTAATGTATACTTCATCACACAATGGTGTCACTTTCCAAAAATAAACCGAGTTTCGGATTAACCTCTACTCTCCTCTGAGAGAGACTGTAATTTGGACCCTCTTAAAGTTATTTCAAGTTTCGGCTCTCAGGTGCACTATGGCTACTGCATTACAGCTACTACAGTATGGTCCTGAAAATAACCTATGGCTTTGATGTCTTTTTCAAGAATGGTAGCCTGATGTAAAGTCAAATTATGACAGAGATGGGTGGAAAACACGAGTGGAGGCTCTGTTAACCACTTTCATCCTATTTTGGGCATGTTATTATAGACGGAAGTTAAAATAATTTGGTTTGGAACATCTCCAAAAATAGCCAGCATCTACACAAGAGGTTGCACCACAGAGCTTTGTGAGCTTGTAGATCGGCTATCCTTGCCACACTGCACCTTATAAGGTAGGGATTATTAAGTGTTTAAAGAAGACCTTTGCGTGTCATGCCTCATTAGAATCAAAGAGCCTGAAAGCTTGGACTGCCTGCCAAAAGACGCCCAGTTAAAGCTCCTTCAAGTCCCTCACCATAGTCCACAGACTACCAGAGCGAGTGCCAACAGTGTATATGTCAGAGCACCAATAAATGCAAGCGACAGCACCCAAGTGCACACGCACAAAATGAGATAGACAAGGCAGGTGAGATGAGGCAGAAATGGATTCAAGCAGACAGACATACAGTATTAAATAGCAACACGCACACGCACGCACGCACGCACGCACGCATGCACACACACTTAAAATAGTCTCGAGCAAAACCAAGCATGGATAATTGGAGGTTCTGAATCTTAAATGACAAGACCAAAGCAAATCAAATATTCCAGCGATAGATCTTTTGGGACAAACACGTGACCTGCGGTTGGCTGCTCAAGCTGCCAGTTCACTGAGGTAGCAAATGTGTAATTGCAGTCTCAAACACTGCCCATGTAAATGTAAATACTGCAATAAAATGCCCTCAGCTCCCTTAAATGATCCTTCACTAATGTGTCGGCCGGCATTATCAGAAAACACCTGCTTCACCCTGTTCATGCACCAATGAAGTCATTAATACTGTAATTGGCTTATGGTTGAAAGACCTTTTGTGGTGCTACAGTATACTTAGTTGTGTGCCGGTGTCTCATGCCAAAAACAGCAGATCTACAAGCTCACAATGCGAGATACAGTGCACGGCCAAATGACCATCCACGAGAATCAACAGAGCACCAGGAGAAATACGAATAATAAAAGGCTCAGAAAACATAATGAATCACCTGAAATCAACCTAGACAGCTGTACTACAAATCTTTTACTTTGGCAGCGCGAAAAAAAAAAAAAAGCTTTTCAATTTGGGCATTATCATTTTAGGTTCACAAATTACATAATGATATTCATGCCTATGAACAGGGGCGTCACAAGGGGTAGGAAAGTGGGACTGAGTTACTAGGGCCCAAGGTGGTGGAGGGGCCTTAATTATATACTTTATATATACTTTAGCTATTGAAAAATAGCAGATATACAAGCTCACAGCGCGGCACCGAGTGCCGCGCTGCAAGCTTGTAGATCTGCTATTTTTGAAAAGTCGTGAAAATGTGTACATATTTTTGAATATTTATGTATTTTTTAAGCGAACATTTGTAACTCAAGTTTTGCTTCTGGGGGGTCCCTGGAACTATATATTTTGAGATGGGGGTCCGTGGCCAAATACATCATTTTGGGGGTCCTGCACATGAAAAGGTTTGAGCTCCACTGACATCGAAACATAGGTTTTTCAAAAATATTTGAAATATTCAAAGATTTTCATGATTTTTCCAAAAATAGCAGATCTACAAGCTCGCAGCGCGGCACTTGGTGCCGCGCTGTGAGCTTGTATATCTGCTATTTTTCAATAGTTAAAGCACAGGGGCCCCCACAGTGAATCCTTGTACCCGGGGCCCAGAATTTGGTGCGACACCCCTGCCTATGAAACACGTGATAGTCCTACCTACTGGACACCTCTGACCTTTGGTCCATTCGCTGTCCTTACGTAGAATACATACAACGGGTAGAAAAGTGTGAGGACCATGTATATACCCCAAGACACCTTCCTAACTGGGGTCACTCTCCAGAGCATAATTATAGCCTACTCTAAGTTAACTAAAATTAAACTATGTTTACTAAGTTGATCAGCAGCTGGACAGAGCACCAAGGCATCACACATTGAAATTGTTTGGCTGGTTACATTTCAGTCTAAAGTCAAAGGGATTCTAATTGCCAGGTCCAAGCAGATAGTGGCTGGATGCAAATAGTAAGTAAAGTCTGAATATTTTGAGGTTTTAGATGTTAATCATTAGTGACCTACATTCTGTACTGTGAAGTCAAACTTCACTGTAGTACTCGGATCTCTCCTCTTTTTCAAGTTTTGGTTCCCTTTAATCCTAGAAGCACCAATGTAAGTTTTTAACTAAGGCTATCTCCATTGAGCACCTGGTTGATCTCTCTCAAGTCAATCTTATGTTGGCATTTCTTATCTAGTGCTGTCATAAAAATGATGTAATTCCATAATTGTAATTTGGATCTAAGAGTTTACCTAGAGCTGATGGAATCAGGTGTTCAGTGCGATACACTGCTTATTTCATCCTTGAGGCTCAGTTTCTGGAGTTCATGCTGCTTTAAAAAAAGGTAAAATAAAGAAATGGGTTCAAATTGCTTGCTCTACTTCTAATTACATAGATTATTTCTCAACCTATCTTTTTCCCCTTAAATTTCCAATCACTGATGAGCCTATTACTTAGTTTAATCTTTACACATGTTGCAATTAATCACCCATGCTGTGAGTTTTTTCTTATCACAAAGAAATCAATAAAAGTCCACCCTTTGTTCATAAGTAGGTGTTTTTGTTACTGGCGATTGCCTTTTCCTGGTTGCTCAGAGGAATCATGTTATAATCTGTCGTCTTAAAGGCATACAAAAGAGACTTAATTGCATCTACTACACCTCTGGTGAACACTTGTGCCTCAGGTTAGTGAAAGAATGAAACGCACGCACGTACGCACACACACACACACACACACACACACACACACACACACACACACACACACACACACACACACACACACACACACACACACACACACACACACACACACACACACACACACACACACACACACACACACACACACACACACTTTCTCCCGGTGTGTGCAGCTTGCAATTTGAGCTTTTCTATTTCTGCAGCCAGCAGGGGAGTGTAGAGTGTACTCAGAGAAAAGTGGTGGGGGTTGCTTTCATTCTGAGCCACGTCAAAGCACACAAACCCCAGCAAAATCCTGGGTCTCCGTCAGAATGACTGCTAGATCCCAAATGGCTCCAAAAGGCCCACTCCTTTCAGATGAGTTAACAAGGCATTTTCTTCTGCTGGGACACCTGTGTCTAGTTGGAATGGGTTGGCTGTCAGGGGCACCATTACAGAGCATCTGTGAGAGAAAATCCATAGATTATACAAAACAGTGCAATTATGCTATGTATGTGTGTGTGTGTGTGTGTGTGTGTGTATGAGTTCATTGCGACCACGGGTCGCATTTAGTATGAAAACCTGATCATGTCTGTCCATCCGCGCGTGACGACTCATGTCACACTCCATATATGCCCAAGATCCCTAATGTCATCAATATTAACTCTTATTGTGCCTATCCCGAACTGACCTTATTAACGTTCGGGGTGCCAATCCCGAACTAGTTCGGCTTTTTATAAAAAATTAAAAAAAACATCCAGAGGCCTTACCGAAGCCAGGGCTCCAGGGTACGACCTATTAGGTTGCATACGACCTAATTTCAAAAAGTGCGAGTTAAAATTTAACCAGGTCGCGCTGGTGCGACCTGAAAAAAAAAAGAAAGAAAAAAGAAAATCCTCAATCGAGGATCGCCTGACGCCTCTTCTCTCTCTCTCGCTCCGTCTCTCTCTCTCCCTGTCCCTGACTGCCTGCCTGCTCCGCCCCTCCCCTTCTCTCTCTTTCACTCACATACACACACACTCACACAGTACACACACTCTAGTGTTGGTCGGTCCAGTGGTCGAGCCACACACACAGACAGATTCTCTCTCTCTCTCGCTCACCTTGGATAGATATCACACATACTGTATACTAACCTTTCTTTGTATAACCATGCTTTTTCTGTTGTCATCTCGAACTGGATAATAACCACAGGGCTGTGGGTTGTTTGTTTGCTATTAGATTAGCTATTGATTAGCAATCGCTCGTGGATGTTTCCACCGTTGGTTACATTAACCTACTGTTACGTGCGAAAACAGCTGTGGCTCGTTTAAGTTCCTCATTGCCCAAAATGCGCTTTTCACTTCATAGACAATTAGCTCAAATTAATGGCACCTGTAAACTTTTCTGTCTGTTGGTGTAGCGTGTGTTCTGTGTGTGTGTGTGTGTGTGTGTGTGTGTGTGTCTCCAACTTAAGTGAACGTTTTCTGTTGATCAAGCAGCTCACTTCCCAGTATCTCACTCCAAAACCATAAGGACAATTTTATTTTTCCATCCTGCATGAAAGCAGGCCTATTGCATTTAGTCTACGTTGTGCAATTTGAAAGTCATAGTTCTATATTGCCTTTGTTAGCCTAGATATTCGTAAATTTCTTGAATTAATGTCTTTAGTTTGCAAATATTAACTTGAAGCAAAAATACATAAAAACTAGGCTACAGCTTTTTTTTTACTTATCATGAGACATATTGTTATCAGGGTATTCAACAACATTATATTGAATATCAAAGGCTTTCCTAATATCACACAGCCTTGGTGCTGACCCATTTTGTCAACTACTGCTGCTCATGCAGAGAAACCTAAAGTTCAGATTAAAATATTTAGCAAATATCAAGTTTGGGTCATTGTCAATCATTACAAGGCAACCTTATGGTATGGAAATGAACACAACTGTCATCAGCATAATAAAGCTATGTATTAATACCACGCTAATACGCTATACAAAGAAAAAGATGGTGCTACCTAATTTCTGGTGGTGCTACCTAATGAAAATGTAGGTGGCACCAGTGCTACCTGTGATAAAGTTAGTCTGGAGCCCTGACCGAAGCACCGGGCTAAATTTTCGAGCCGGGCCGCCGGCCGTCATCTGTTTACACGGCCCGCGAGAGCGTCGCGCCGCCGATATTTGTCATCCACTCCAATGCAATCCAGGATCTTTAGAGCTCATTTTCTCTGTTCCATGCATATCCATGAGGTGTGCAAGGTTTAATCACGGCTAAATCGCCGAAAATAGGGCTTCTAAAATGCTTGGTAGCCAATAGCTAACTTCAAGCTAACTTCATCCTGTTCCTGTTCATGCACAAAGGAAAGTGTTCAGGCGCGTCATGGCTGCGCACGCTTGTGCATATACAGCGTATGTCTATGGTGGATTCTATGGCCATTGGGCGCCCTCTAGTGGTGATTCTGGGCACTGAAAGGGTTAAGCCCATATCTGGGAATGCCCATACATGGTCTATGCTCATGTAGGCCTACGCTCAATATATGGCCAAGAATAAGATCCATGATGTCATCAATATTAAGCCTATATCTGGGAATGGACATATTGTGTCAGTCTCATGATAAGCAGTGCGGTTGTCGTGATGCGAGTCGTCACACTTACAAAGTCCTTGTCCCTTTCATGCCGATGTATGGAGATCCCTGATGTCATCAATATTAAACCCATATTTGGTAATGCCCATTTATGGACATATTGTGTCAGTCTCTGTTGTTTCAGCACGACCTCGCCCGAGGTTGCTTCTCGCCCTTATGGTGTCTTACTGGTACAGTACGGTAGCCTATACTGTATATCTAGTATATCTATATATCCATATCGATACAGCATATAATGTGTGAGGTTGTGCGTGCCAAACACACACACACAACTGTGCGTGTCCATGTCCTACAGTAAATGACTTCAGTCGAAGCATACAGTATATCTAGCTTGCTGCTTAGCAGAAAAGGACATTCAAAAATGTATTTAAAAATATATTTTCTTGAGCGGAAACGCACCACATCTGTAACCGCTTTCAGGGGCCGTAGTTACAGACTCGATGTAGCATTCAAAGATTGTGGAATAGTTGTCTGCCTTGAGAGAATAAGGCAAGGCACACAGGATACACAGTAAGTACTGCACCAAGAAGTTCTATCCAACAAGGACAATGAGGTGAAGATGAATACCCTCTTGGGGGTCATTGGAACAGTATTGATCAAACTAATCTACAGAATGAATCTTCTTCCGACAGCTCTTTTATTGCGAACTATAAATTTACTGACTGGGAACTATAAATGTACAACGGTGACTTTGTAAAAGAATCGACAGAAAGCTGTCAATACTTCATCTGGCTTTTTAGATTATATATTTTACAAAATCACTTCCTCAGTTAACAACTCTTGACATGTGGCTCAGTTGATGAACTGCTTAAATTACCCCCAACTCATTTTCTGACATCTGCACTATTACTTAAGTTGTGGTCGGGGACGTGCTGGGCCCCTGATTCAGCCCGGGAAAAAGGAGGCCTTCATTGCGCGCTATAGAGAGAAATCTCTCTCTATAGCGCTGCTGCTGCTACTCAAAGATTTTCCATTTCAGATCATGACAAGTGACAAGCCAGTGGGCCAATTACTGTACATGAGTTATACTTCGTCATTGTCGGGTGGAAACCTTGTATGTCCAAAACCGTTTGTTTTGTATTTATCATTTAAAAAATGATTTAAACTAGTGAAAACAGCCGATCTACAAGCACACAACGCCTCGCACCGCGAGGCGTTGTGTGCTTGTAGATCTGCTGTTTTCACTACTTTTGTGCAACAGCCTTGTATGATGAAGCAGGGCTTTGCTTTGCGAAAAAAAATATTTTTAATGTTTTTCCTAATGGCCGGCCTGGACCGGCTGGGAATGAAGCGGCCGTTCAGGAGTTGTCCCGCTTTTCCCAATGGCCAGCACGTCCCTGGTTGTGGTGGAGGTCAGAATCCCTTGACAAGAAACGGAGAGGAAATTACTCATAACAGAGCAGCTTCCTATCACCACGGGCACATGGCCCTCTAATCACGGCTGAGAAAAGCCTACATAATCTCTCTAATGCAGGGGTTTTCAAAGTGGGTGACGGGGCACCCTGGGGTGCCGTGACGGCAGTCCAGGGGTGCCGCGAGATAATTTGATAATATTTGGAATTTATTTGGACACTTGAAAAAAATATTTAGTATCATTTTAAACTTGAAGTACAAAGTTATTTTCAGTCAGTTCTAACCAAAATGGCTATTATCTCAAGTTTTCCTCGCAACATAATCACTAAAATATCGTCACTGTCGGGCAGAAACCTTGTATCTCCAAGTTTCAAATGTGTACGTCTTTTGGCAAAGCAAAGCCCTGCTTCATCATACAAGACTGTCGCACAAAACTAGTGAACACAGCCGATCTACAAGCACACAACGCCTCGCGATGTGTGCTTGTAGATCTGCTGTTTTCACAAGTTTAGTACATTTTATAGATGATAAATACAAAACGAACGGTTTTGGACACAAGGTTTCCACCCGACAACGACGATATGCTATAAATATAAGGTGCTGGAAGTGAAAATTATAATGTAGGGGTGCCTCGGATTAAAAAAAATATTTATAGGGTGCCCTGAGACAAAAAGGTTTGGGAACCCCTGCTCTAATGTACACTCCATTAAATAACAACATGGCCTTAAATGACCATATGAAACAAACATAACATAGGAAGACACTGGATTGGCCAGTGGAGCCGCAAGTCAACACCACCCCCATATTATGTGAGAAAGCTTGCCATAACTCCACTGCAAGAACTGTCTGGGTTTATAGAAGTACCTATAACTAAAATGTCTTATAATATAACCATTACTGTTACTATGCAAGATTACATATTGTTATGAAAACCCAAATGATTTATTTAACCACATATCCTATATCATGACATAACTACATGTCTGACATTTCTAACAAACCAAACTAATTGGTTGAGAATTCAGTGAGTCACTGGAGCAGCTCAGACAGTTCTAACCTTTTATTCAGGTGACAGTATAGAAAAAGTTGACTAACGCTTCGATTCTAATGCATCATGACTCTGATGAAGATGCATTAGCATTGAAACATTAGTCAACTTTTTCAGTACTGGCACCTGAATAAAAGGTTAGACCTGTCTGAGCTGCTCCAGTGTCTCTCTCTTCTGCATACATCTGTCCCTGCTCCTGTGATGCACCAGACTAGCCGTGTAGGCTGAGGCGCGTTGTAGAACCCCTTTGTTCTCTTATGATTATCTTAATACTGGAGAGACCTCCTGCTTCAATAGACATACATGGGGCATACATGCTTAGGAGGTATGGCTCTCCCAGGGGGCCAGTTGTCCGGATTTAAAATGAAGAAAAAACTCAACTGAACTAAAAGTTCCTAGGATTGGCCGCTAGTTGCGCTGTTCTGGTAGCAAAAGCAACAGGTTCTCCATAAGATTCCATTAATTTCCCCGGAACTTTTACATTTGATGTTCTTACCTTAATAAACATTGTCATAAATACTTTATGGTTCCTGTCGCTAGTTTAAAGCCTTGTTTCAATCACCATGACATGCGTTTTGTGAAAATATGGTCCAATTTATGTTATAAGTGATCTTAAAGCAGGGTATGCTATAGGAGGGGCTTGTGATCATAGGCTTGTGATGGTTCTTCTTCGCATGCTTTATTTTCGGCAAGCTCAAGACAATGTCCCATGTATCCCTGCGATTGCACGTGACCGTTGGCAGCCAATAGCATTCCTGGTACCCACATTAAAACAATGATGGCGACACCCATACAAGGGCAAAAAGCTTAATTTTCGCCGCATAGAAACCAATGGGTTCCCACCGTCCATTTTTTACAGTATATGGGCTCTACCCATAAAATATGGTGGCAGCGATGATGCAATGTCACTCCAATGAACCGCAGTGGACAATGAGGTAGCTACAAAACTGATCGTGAACAGGAAATGGGTATGCCACCCTCTGGAAAGGGGAAGTAAAGTTATGCACAGTCTATTGCTGATGATTAGGAGTTCCATTTATTTGTAAATAGTTTACTGCATTTTCAATGGGAAGGAAGATGAACTCTGCATGAGTGATACAGTACTATTTACAAACACTTAATTTAGTCTAAAACTAGGATGAAATATTCAATTCTAGTCCCTTTAATGATTTAATTTAATGACTAGCCCTGGATTAAGGATTAGTGGACAAATGTGTAAATAAAAATATAATGATAGGTCATTTCTTTCTGAAAGCTAATGTCTCGGTCATATCATTGAACTATTGAATATATTAAATGAATATTATTTCTCTGGGTCATAGCTGCTTCTCCAGTTTTTATTACTGGCATCTAACCAATGATGTTAATCCATAGTTCTACTGCACTGCTTTAGCACATATTCTACTATTCTACTAAGTATTTAAATTAAACTATTCCGTTTTGCCTGCAGCCCAGCTAAAATGTTAAGTCTTGACAGCTAAGGGACTCTTCCCGAAGTTCACAATCAGCCAGGTAAAACATTGTTTCATAAACAATCCAAACTTTGCCCCTCATTTAACTAAAAGTGCCAAAAGATTTAATTAGTTTCCCATATGAACCAGGGGGAAAAGGAAAAACATCATCAAATAATGCTGTTATGCCTTTGGTCTAACTAATATGTACACATTTTCCGTCTCAAACAATTGAAAACTCTGTTGACACATTGACTGGGTAAAGTATTTTCTTTTCTAGGTAGGAGTTAACACAGTGATACTGTTGTTATCATGGGGCACACGCTCCAGGGCAATGACAAACCAGCCAACTTCAGCCCTCCTGTGTGCACAGAGCCGACTCCAGGTTCCATCCCTTCCCGGATAGTCTGTTTCATACCTTTCCCCCATAATTAAGAACAGTGTTAAAGTGTTGAACAGCAGGCTGTGCCCTACACCTCAACCCAGTGAGTGTTCTTCCCCATGTAAAGAGTGGCGTTGGTGTGTTAAACCATGCATGTCCAATAGACTTTGACTTCAAGTCTGTGTTTTCCTGTTTTCCAGACAGTGTTTGTTGTTGCAGTTATAAAGACCAGTGTTGCTCTGGGGAATTATGTCTGTGTGCCAACTAGACCTTGACTTTTTCTATGTCTATGGTTGATAAGGGCACTTCTTCCTGGAGCGTCATACTTCCTCCAGTCTGGCAACAGTGCTGGTGCTCCTTCCAGTCCTGCAGGGACAACAAACCACTGGAATGAGCTGGGGTCTGGGGAAATACAATATTGTACTGCAAAACAATGGTGATCAGCTGAGTGAGACAACCACCCACATAAGGTACAGAATCAAGCAGTGCGTCAGTAAAGTAAATCTTTATGTTTCATTGTATTTCACTCACGTGTGCATGCGTATACTGAAAAGGGAATTGTGTAGAAGCAATTTAAAAAAGCAAATACGATTTATGGACAATAGCATAGCCCTAGCATGGACAATAGCATAGCATGTTTATGTGGACATGTGCGTGTGTATGTGATGATTTGCTTGAAAAAGAAAATGAAGATAATCAATCAATCAATAAAAATTGCTGCCAAACCAAACCCTAAGGCAATAATGAGGTGTCTTCTGAAGGATAATGATGTCTTACCTTCCTCTGGCAGAAGGTAGAGCAGTAGTTGACCTTGTGACAGCCTGTGCATTCACTCATGGCCACCCGCCCGCAGTTTACGCACATTTGCTGTGAAGTGAATGTAGGAGTGTATGAATATTTTAACTTAATATATCATCCAACCCTCCGGGAAGAAGATAATCCACACACAGAGCTCCTGAAACAACCTCCGGGATCACCATAGATATATTATAAAACAACACATACTCGGCTAATGATGCCAAATGACAAACACAAGGTCACACGTGTGCCACCCATAATGTCTAATTTATAGTTTATTGCACTGCCATGTCGCTGTGTTGCATTGCAAGCTTAAAAATCTGTCATTTATGGTGAGCGACACCACCCAATGACAGAATAATACATTATGCTTCAAGCATTTCCTTTGATAAGATCACACATAAATCATGCTACAGTAGATAGTTCCTACTGCAGTGACACTATAGCTGTCACTGCTCTAGCCTCTGATACATCAAGACAAAAGACAGGCTCCAGGGACAACTAAGGGACAGGACGTGTCAATGTGTCCGCTATATCCATGCTCCTCTGCTCCAACCGCTTCCCACACACACACACACACACTAGTTATCCGATGTTAAACGTCAACCAGCTTCAAGGTTGTTTGTTCCCATGTATCCTTCCATATTGTTTATGTGTTGGAGGCAGAGATATTTTAAGTCACGCTGACAGATTTACCCTTTGAGAGGAAAAGAACCAATTCAAAATTGGGACCTACTTTACATAATAGCGGCCCACACAGAGCAAACGGGGTGTGAATAGAATGCAGCCTCGCTGTAGGGATGGGATGATATTAAAATGTCATATCACGATTATTGTGACAAAAGAAATCGAGATTTACGATATTATCGCGATTAAATCCATTAAACTGGGGCGGCTGTGGAACATTTGCCAAAAAATAGCAGATTTACAAGCTCACAACGCGTGGCAACGCGACGTGTTGTGAGCTTGTAGACCGGTTATTTTTTGGCAAAGATAATCGATAGTGTGAAAAAAGACGGCATAAGACTGTATCAAGTACGTCTATTACCAATTAAGTAACGTTTACAAATTATAGAGGGTTTAAGTGATACCGGATATACAGCTCAGCAAATAAAAGGTGAATTGAACCCAGTACATGACGGAGGACGATATCACGATACATTAAATCTCCACGATACGTTTATCGTGTTTATCATCACGATAAACGATAATATCGCTTATCGTCCCATCCCTAGTCATCTGGTAGAGTCCTGCCAGCTGTGGGCTGTACAGGAAAGCCTTTGTAATTGTTTATTTGTGCAGTCCTTTGTTCTGTTCTCCCTGAGAATTTAAGCTTACTTAAAGTAATAGTACACACAGTTTTATATATATTTGGCTTAAGTTTATTACATGAGGCAAATAAGGATGATGTTACTATTGCTATCATTTATCTATCTATCTATCGACAGTATTCATTCACGAAACCTGTGTCTGTCTGTACCAGGAATAACTCTGGTGGCATGTGAGTATCATGACTACATCAGGTAAAGGGATTATGCAGACAGGTGGGCATGTAATCCCAATTTGCATCATTACCGATTTGTGTGCTACCCGAGTAGGCTGGCTAACGGCCTGCCAGTCTACTTATTATTAATAATAGAACTATGGCAAGTTAAAAGGTGGCAACAACGTGTATAAATAATAAGGCCAGCAATTACCTGCAAATTTGCAAATTTGTTACATAAAATACCTCAAAATACTTATACAAAGGGGTGAGCAAAGACGATTTCCCAGCTGATCTTGACAGGCTTGTACACAAAATGATTGCCCTCCTGTGCTGGGATTATTATTTATTTGTATTTTTTTTTACAGAATAGCAGCTCATTGAGTGCAATATATTTATTCTGTCAGACAGTTACACAAGGCCTGAACAATGGCCTGCCACACTGGTCTGGAACACTTTCCTTTAAGATAGACTACTTTTCTTTATGTTGCACTACTTTCCTACGTGGATTTACCATGTGGATTTTACCTTAATGCAGAATACCTTCCTATGTAGACCTACTGATAGTATATATTTTTGGAGCGGTGAAACCGGCTCCCTATAAACAGCTATGTCCATGGCCGGCTACGTGTGTGGGTGTCCGGCAGACTATGTCTGTAGCCTGTCAATACCTCTGCTGACCACACACACACACACACACACGTTAAAGGAGGGGCGCTGCTGAGCAGAGCAGGCACACAACATCTTTTCTTTGTCTTTTTTTTATTTTTATTTGTACCGACACACAGGAACAGATTGAGAAGAGGCTGTTGTGCAGACCACACACATATTTATCTTACCTTTATTATTCATATTCAATTATAGAAAAAAATATTTACTCATGCACTCAATGTTTATGAATATGTACGGAGCCCCGCAGTGGCCACTGGAGGGAAAAAATATATATAATGCTAATTCGTGGCCACGAAATAGTAATTGGTGGCCACGAAATACTAATTCGTACCCACGAAATAGTAATTAGTGGCCACGAAATAGTAATTGGTGGCCACGAAATACTAATTCATGCCCACAAAATAGTAATTGGTGGCCACGAAATAGTAATTGGTGGCCACGAAATACTAATTGGTGGCCACGAAATACTAATTGGTGGCCACGAAATAGTATAGTAATTGGTGGCCATGAAGTAGTAATTGGTGGCCACGAAATAGTAATTGGTGGCCACGAAATAGTAATTGGTGGCCACGAAATAGTAATTGGTGGCCACGAAATACTAATTCATGCCCACGAAATAGTAATTGGTGGCCACGAAATACTAATTCATGCCCACGAAATACTAATTCGTGGCCACGAAATACTAATTCATGCCCACGAAATACTAATTCGTGGCCACGAATTAGCGTTATATATTTTTTTCCCCTCCAGTGGCCACTAGGGGGCTCCGTAAATATGACACTGTGTGATGGCTGTAAAATGGAAGGGGGAGATTCAAACTGAATCTTATCCCTTAAGTCCATGTCCAAGTATTTTCAAATGTACGGTGGCAGGACTGCATCCCTGGGAGGATTTCTGTTCTTTCCAAATAAATATTTAATTTTCCCTAGGATGACGGGACGGTGTTACTCAATATCAAGAACGCAAAGACAGGAGTTACGACCTCGGGAAGAAATCAAGAATGTACGGTACTTGTCAAGTTAACTCACAGAGAGAATGCTCTCTCAAGGTCACAGGACCAGAGAACACATCTGTCATTTGAGACGGATTTGTACTTGAAGCTGCGTGATCGCCAGGTGGAAATTAGCGTGGCCAAGGAATCCAGGGTGTGAAAAAAATGATTACGGTTGAAGAGTTATACTGTAGGTCAAAAATGAAGCGGCTTTTATAGCGTCACCTTGAGGCCAGTGTGTGTGTGTGTGTGTGTGTGTGTGTGTGTGTGTGTGTCCCATCTGGCTATACCTACATTGATGATGATCTCTTGTCCTTGAAAGTTAACCTTGACCTCAGCGATTTCTGAGCCCCTCTTGGGCTCTGGGTCGTCTGGCTGCTGAAATGAGATCTGGCTCTGGAAGGAAAGGCCAGGTGGACACTGGAGGAGACAAGAGACATTACATATACAAACAGTTGGCATGAAATCTGCGAACCCAAAGCTGGGCTACAACTATTTATATATATTTTTTTTAATTAAGTTATCAAAACTGATTTTATACACATAAAACACCGGCCATTGCTCTCTTCAGCGCTGTATTTTTTTACCTTCTTAAACGCTCTCAAACTTATTTCTTGTGGCACAGAATTTACTTAAGATATTTTAGGATAGTCTGCGGGATGTTCGTATATCCAAATAATATATAGACGTAGTTTGAACTTTATGTAGCTATAATAGCCTGTACGTGGTTGTCATTTATTATACTTTGTTATGCTAAAGAAAACGACAAGTGCAACCTGATTATATAATGACTTTTCTAGTTTTTACTGTGCACACAGTTTTCACTAGTATAGCTGAGCCAGAGTGCAGCCTCTGCAACCATAGCAGCCGGTCCACTCACCTCCTTCCTGGTCACATGACCTTTGTCCTGCCCTGATTGGGCAGCTTGCTGCTTGGCCTGCTCGATGAGGGCCTTGAGCTGTTGAACGTTGCTCAGTAGTGTGTTGGCCATCTCGTCCAGGTAAAGCCAAGTGTTCTTTTGACTGTCGCCCATGGCTCCCACCTGGGACACCTCTAGCCCATTGACCAGGCTGGGGGGCGGGGAGGTCACTTTGGCCTGTACTGCCTGGGGGGGCATGGCCAGGGCTGGCAGTGCCGTCAACACTGGGAGTGGGGAGAGAGGGAGGATTAACCACTTTCAACCTGATGTCCTTATTTTGGCCATGTCATTATAGTTGGAACATTTTAAAAAGATTTCAATTTCACTTAAAAAAACAACAACAAGCAGAACTTGTAGATCGGCTATTTTTGCAAAAATAGTTGCCTCACTGTTGGAGAATGAGGGATTTTCACACAATGATAGACAGATATGCTACCGATCATGTGAGCTGCCAGATTTTGTATGGGCCATAGAAAAAAGATAGATATTTGTTGTTTGCTGGATGAATCAAGGAGACAACTGTTATTCAAGCGGACACAAAGTAGCAGAAAAACAAACAGGTACTGTACAGAATAACATCAACATTGATTGGCTGTCAAGATGTGAAAACAAACATCACCTCAGTTGGAATTTAACTGGAACAAAGACTCAGAAGCAACAGAATGCTTTATTTACATCACCCAGTGAATACACAATATACACCCCCCCCCCCCCCCCTCCCCCCATTGCAAAAATAATATTTTATTTTAGCCCCACTAACAAGAGTAAGTTCTAAAGATGGCAATGCTTGTCTGTGGTTCAACCAACTCGTAGAGAATAAAGCACATCCTTGGCAGGAATGTCATCATTCAGTAAATCAAAAAGAATGAGCCCAAAAAGAACACCGTCTGTCAAAGTTGTCCTTGCATCGACTGTTCATGTCAATTTCTGTGAAACTGGGTTGGAAGAAAGGGCGAGCAAAGGAAAAATAGGCCAAATAGTTGCTCCTATACAGCGCGCGCGCAAGCGCACACGCACACACACACACACACACACACACACACACACACACACACACACACACACACACACACACACACACACACACACACACACACACACACACACACACATCTCTGCAGGAAACAACTGGCAGTAACCTAGATTTGCCTTGCCAACTAATCACATACACTGTACTATATACCAAAGCACATGCGTTAGGGCATTATCCAACAACTCAATGTGTCTACGTCATTAAGTTAAGTCAACAAATCGCAGTTTTTTTATTCTTGTGTACAGAATGCAAACTGTATGTATGATTGGTTAATCGTAGGGCACAAGCGATTCTTCCTTTGTTCAACTAGGAAAGGTGTTACGCTGAGTTAATTTCAATGTGACTGTTGGCAGTTCTCAGATTGAATGTAAAACATTTATTAACAAGCACTTCAATATGTGAGGAGGTGCGCTCTGTGGCAGCTGACCTGCACTTTGTCATCCTGTTTGATTTATAATCCAACGTCCGCGCTCTGCTGCCGCAAGAAATTACATTTTCATTGTCAGGCCTAGAAAAATACAGACCACATGCTGTTATTACTGTATTTGTTTGTTGACAGTAATCAATCTTTAGTCAGGCCTGAATCATTCTGCACTTAACTGTACAATAACAGTTATTTAATACATTGCACAGCAGTGTTTTGATGATGTCATCAAACAACTCTTCCACAACACGACTTCGACTTCGACTTGCAAACATCAGAAGCCGTAAATGCCTTTTGTCGCCTCTATGAATGAATGTGTGCACAATGTGTACGTAACGTGCATATGCATCTGTCTGGTTTCTCTCTCCCGTCCTCTCTCTCTCACTGGGGTGATGGCTGCAGCAGCAGGTGGCTGAACATGAGGCGTGTGTGGCCTATTTCTGCTTCAGTGGAAAGTAAAGGCACTGGGTGAGCTAGGGGGGCCCGTGGGGAATACGCTGGCCTCTGGCACGCATCCACCACAGGAGCCTCGTGGCTCCTAATAAATATAAGGGTAGACTTGACAGTTAAAACACGTACCGAGCAACCAGACCTTACACAAAACGAGTAGTCTACACTAGAGTGTGCAATTGCGTATGCACATCAATGCGTGGGTATGTCATTATTCCAACAATTACGTGTACACTTTAGACACCTGCCCCAATGACCCGGAGCTTGCATCCACTGCAGGAGCCTCTCCACCCGGGGACATGTCAACTTGACATTTGGTTTAAGGCTCAAACTCATTTACAGTCATACCGTGGGACCAGAAAAAAGGAGCAGCCTAATGCACGGTGCCTAATGTATGTGTGCTCCCATTGACTGTCCAAAGAAAAAAGTAGAGTTGCAAGCCCCCCCTTTTCTGCTCCCATTGACTGGACAGAGATTAGCAGCTACATTTTTGTCCATGCCTTACCCCTAAACTTCTTTGTCTTTTTGTACTATTTTGAGAAACATTTTAAATAACTCAAAATAGAAAATCTATATCGACACATTGTGAGCTTGTAGAACAACTATTTAAAAATGATTTTAAAAATAGTAAAAATGGCAAAAGAGTTTAGGGATAAGGGGTAAGGCTGGACAAAATGGGGCCCTAAGAGTTTTGCCTGCCATAACTAGAAGACGAAAGGTCCAGAAGTTAAATATTAGTAGAATTTACGCTTAAGGGATTTTGCCATTTACTCAGCCCTCAAGACAAGGAAGCTTATTTAAGAACTTATGGCTACAGTTACAGTTAAATGATAAATGATGTGGTAAAGTCTTTTTGGGGACAAACCCACTCAGCATCACTAACAAGACTAGGAACAGCCTGTGCATGTGTGTGTGTGTGTGTGTGTGTGTGTGTGTGTGTGTGTGTGTGTGTGTGTGTGTGTGTGTGTGTGTGTGTGTGTGTGTGTGTGTGTGTGTGTGTGTGTGTGTGTGTGTGTGTGTGTGTAAAACAGACAGGCCCAAATCTGTCTGCAAGGGATTTTCCCATCACTGGATAACACAGCCTGATGTACACTGTCCTAAATTCACACTGCCACACAAGGCACTCAAAACAGATTTGGTGCAAGTGTGTGAGTATGTGTAATAATGCCCATTCACTCAGTGACATTCAGTAGGCTCTGCTCTACTGCTGTATGTCTACAACAACTGTAACCCTACAGTATACTATACTGTATGTACACTATGCCAGGGGTATGTGCCTTTAAGTATGCCTTGAAGTAGTTGGCGGGCTGCAGAGGGGTATTATGGGATATGCTTGGTGCGGTGTTTACTTTTTGTTCAGTGAGAGAAGAGGGAGGCCACACATTTGTACAAGCCGTGATTTCTTTTTAGTTGTTTACGAGTGATACAACCCTGGCTGATTTGGAATATATCTTTGTTATTAAATCATCAGTTCTCCTTTTTGTTTTAGCATAGAACAAGTTAAGGATTACTCTGCAACGAAGAGGAGGAAGGTGGTTATACAACACAATAACTCGTTGTGATAAAGTGATCTTAAGCGTGCCGCCTCCACCTGTCAATCAAGGTGCTTCTAGCGATCTATCTGACAAATCAGAGAGCTCACTGGGGGGACTTTTTAAGCAGCCAATCAAGGCGGCTCTCGACTGTTGTGCACCGCTGTGTGTGCACCGCTGTGTGTGCACCGCTGTGTGTGCACCGCTGTGTGTGAACGGCGAGCGGTGGAGAAGCGATGCGATCACAAATTGCTTGCTGAATTATTCATGCCACATGCACAATTCACAAGACTTAAACGACAAGTCATTGGGGATGGAAATCATCAAAACAAATCAATGGGAGATAGCGGGGCCATGAGATAATAACCCAATCACACCCAACCAACAGGAGGTATACCATAGGTGCTGAGGGTCAGGGCAAATGGGAGGATGGTTAGACGAAGAGAGTGAAACGTAGAGAGATGAACTACAATGTGACGGCAGAAAGGCAAAGGGCAGTTAGGCATATACAGTATAATTAATTAAAATGATGTGTGCTGAGAGAAAGTGAAATGTGAGCAAATATAGATGGAGAGAAAGTGCAGTTTCAGGCATTTAGCAGAGCTACTACGGGGGTCCTCTAAATCTTTTTCTCCTTTTTATATTAACCACCTGAACCCTAGGTCCATATCTGAGAACTTTAGCCAAAAATAGCAGATCTACAAGCTCACTAGATCGGCTATTTTCGGCAGAGGTTTGGTGTAGACGGGAAAAAGGGTCAAGTTTATTAAGTATTAACGGTTCAAGTGGTTAAATATCTGAAAACACAAATTGACATGAATCCAAAATACACTGATGATTGTGCTGTCAAACGATGAAACTATATGGAATCTATGAGCAGGTTGTGGGTGTCCCTGCTTCATCTCTCTCTCAACTAAGGGGTCCTTGGCCTGAACACGTTGAAGACCCCTACTCTAGGATCATAGGTACGGTATCTTGAAGAGAACAAAAGAGTGAGTGTGTGTGTGTGTGTGTGTGTGTGTGTGTGTGTGTGTGTGTGTGTGTGTGTGTGTGTGTGTGTGTGTGAGTGAGTGAGTGAGTGAGTGAGTGAGTGAGTGAGTGAGTGAGTGAGTGATGTGTGTGTGTGTGTGTGTGTGTGTGTGTGTGTGTGTGTGTGTGTGTGTGTGTGTGTGTGTGTGTGTGTGTGTGTGTGAGTGCAACCAAGTATAGCAGGCATTTCCATTACAGTTCCATTGTTATTGTTGCTGAGCCAATGCAGCCAGAGCCACACTAGAATGTTGTGTGCAGTACTTATCAGCAAGAGTGCACATGTTACCAACAAGAGTCTGTATGAGGAAATACCAAGGGTGAGCGAGAGGGTTAGGAATGAATGAGACTAGCAGGATACTGCCAAAGACACCAGGAGCTGCCTGCCAGCAAATTGGTGCTGTGAGAACCAACGCATGGGCAGTGGTCACAAGGGCCTCCCACACTAACATACGTGGTACTCAGGAGCGCAAAGCACAAACGAGCTGGAAAGTTGTATGGAGAACTGGGACGACTGGAAGCAACGATGGAAGGCTCGTCTGAGGGCGACCTAGAGAGAGAGTTTAGGTACATCCATCTGGGTCCTACAGTATATTCAGCAAAGACCATTTGGAACTATAATAGGCTGATGAAATCCATGTGCTTTTATCACATCGTTCTGTCCTGATGAAAAATACTGTATCTATAGACAGTCTCTAATATGTTTAAAAAAGAGAGTTCACTGAAAAGGTTGAAAACATTTCAACCGTTCAACTAAATCTCCAAGTGAACTTTCAATAACACATTGATTACTCTTGATTCATGTAATTCATTGATGAAAATCATTGTAAAAAATGTCTCCGAATATAACGGTAATTTTTGCCTCAAAGGTACCAGGATCTAGAAAAAAAAAAAACAGCACCAGCGCAGAAATGTTCCTTTAGAGGTACAGACAAGAAGGTACAAGAATGCACCATTGTTCAAAGGTACGGTAGTGCTCGGTACTGGAGCAACAAAGCATTTTGCACCCTTTTAGGTCCATTCCTGTACTGTGTGTGAATGTAATGCACAGTGTAAAACGCTTTGGATGAATGGTTACATTTGTACATCAACACTGGAGACTTACAGACTTTACAGTGTATATACTGTAGCGCAGACAGCCCAGACTTTAATCATGGTCGGAAAAAGGCTGATAAAAGTCACGGTTGCCTGAGGTGAACAGTCTGGGGCTTCAGACGGGCTCCTCTCCGCTTCTAGACGTCTCCTAAAATAACCAGGCATCCATCTTGAGCCCCGGGTCTAATTGTGTGAAGATTTTGCAGGCAGGTCAGCGGGAGCAACAAGAACAGCGTGGCACAGGTACAGTGGATATGTGAGCGTGGTGTGGATTGTGTTGACAAGCGTGTGTGTGTACTGTCTAGCGCTAGGTGAATGTCCAGCGCTGTGAGTGTGTGGCCCCTGACAAGTACATGCAAGGGTGTATGTGTGTGTGATCTTCAGAAATGGGGGAGTGAGCGGATGAGAGAGACAGACAGACAGAGTGCTAACGATATAGAAAGAGAGCAAGAGGGAAAAGAATAAGAAGGAGAGACAGAAAAAAGGGCGTAGGAAATCAAGGGAATGGCAGCATGACACCACGTCAGAGGGGGGGCTCTCTAAATGAGAACAGGGAGGGTGGGAGATGGCTCTCGCTGATCCCCGTCATCCCCAGATACTTGCTGGGTGTCTGAGACGTACAGTACAGTACAGGGCAGGCTGGAGGCTGGAGCAAGAGCAATGGGACCTGGTTCACGAAACCACTTAAAAGGTTCTACAACATGCATTTAAAAATAATCAATATCATATCTGCAGTCGTTTTTTTTCAAAAGGTTTGAGGCTAAATTACCACTCCTGAATACAGAGCCCCTGTCATTTCTGCCTGGCTTTCAGAGCTCACTATTGATCATACAACAAAGTACATAGGCCTGAAGTTGTTAACATCACACCGATCTGCCTCGGCTCCTAGGCACTACTCAAGGGCACCAAATCCGTACCATGGAATACAAGCTAGACCCCTCTGTCCACACAGGCTAAGTGTACGTGAGCAAGACACTTAACCCCTAGCTACACCCTGAGCACTGTATTAATAGTGCCCAGTGCCCACTGTTCCTCATAATATCTAGGAGGGGTAAATACAGAGGACACTTTGCACACACCATGTGCAAATTGTGCAGTGACAAAAAATACCCCAAAGGAGGGGGGAATATATTATTGAAAGTAGAGAGTAGCCGAGCTTCTCTCAAAGAAACCCCCCTCCCTGTTCCTCCGGTGACTCCGGTGACGTTCAGAACTAGACCAGATCACAGCCCATATGGGGATGATCTTGACGTCATTACCAGGACGTCATATGGATTTTTTTTATTATTATTATTGTTTGTAATGTTAGTTGAAATATGAGCATGTAAGGTTATATTCTATACATATACAGGTACATATACATATCTGACTAGTTATGGTATTTATCTGGTCTCGATCGGACCCTCTCTGATTAATCCAGGACGTCTGTTTTTGTGGGCAGGATTTATGTTGGTTGAAATCGGGTGATAATCTAGGCCAGATCTGACTAGTCATGGTTTGACTTCATCTGGCCCAATCAAGACGTCACTGATTGGTCCAGGTCCTGACCGTGCTTGCTGGGACGGCTCACTGAACCAGCGGAGAGTTTGGGTGACCAACCACCCACCTCAGCTAACAAAGCCCTGGGTACTTCATCAACCTTGAAGTGTGGAAGCAGGGCCATATGACAGAAAGACAATCTGGCTTTTATGCGTGATAACATTTAGCTTTTGAAAAGCTTTCTGCTGCTTTTTGGCGAAAACAACAATTCAACCACCCATTTCCCAGACTCTAGAAGACCCCTGTGCGTCTTTTGAGAACAACTGTTGGCGGATCATTGCGAAGCACAATATTCTATGATTTTTCAAAGGTGCTATAGACGATGTTTTAACTCTGGCATTTAAAGAGTAAAGACAATTTTAATATAGGATAGGACGTTGTGTGCACGTGACTCAATGAAATAACGTCTGACTGTGTCTGTATATAAAGGACACCCAAGAAGACACACAGTTTTCACACCAGGTTCAGGAGAGCCTTTGGCGCCACATCCACATCACAATCAGCACTGTTCTCGTGAAAGCAGACGGACAAGGTAAAGTAAAGAGTCGGACATGAAACAAGAGAGAGAGAGGCCCAGTAAGAGCTTATACTGTACGTTGGGGTTCCCCGGAAGAAACACGAGGCCGCCGTCTCTGGGGACCTTGTTAAATTGGACAGGAAGAGGGGACAGTATGTGTGTCAGCCAATAGGCATGCAGAAATGGGGACGCGGGCATCCCTGGCGCATGATAGGATGATGAATAGGCTCTGGGAGACACTCATGGAGACTGCTGGGATGTCTGGTGCAGGAACTGAGAGCCATTTTCTGGGGCGGGCGGGGGGGGTACCTCCACCGACATAGTTTAGGAACGTGACGCATGTAGTGGTGGGACACACAAGGTCAAAATGCCACTGTTGCTGGGAGCAGTACCTTTAAATATCCTGTGTGACCCACGGGAGGGAAGTGGGAACAGGTAATGTCACAGAGGGTTAGAGAACCCCCCTTACACAGGCTGTGGTTGAGCAAGAGGATGTGTCAGAAGCACTTTGACTCAGTTTCAACACAGTGATCGTACTAATGAGCAATTTCCACTGTATATGCAATATGTGTGCCCATGTCAAGCATTTTTTGCATGTCCTAACAGAAGGTCATGACTGATTATTTAATGTAAAAAAGGATTTATTGTTGTCCCCATGTGACTGCAGTAATATCTATCTTATTTTGTCAGGGTCAGTAATGCATTGTATTACAACTTTCTTGGCTTGTCATATACGCAAACATTCGGAAAACAACAAGCTCACGATGGGTTGTGAGCCTGAAGTTCGGCAATCTTTGGCAAAGACATTTGGTGTAGAGGGGGAAAAAAGTGGGGACACCGAAAATAGACCCCTAGGGGACCCAGGTCAACTAAGTATCAGGTGGTCTAAGTGGTTAAAACAGTTACACACACATTCACAACTGTTGAATCTCTGAATGTCTTTGAGGGGAAACGGAACGCATAACACTCTCCCTTACCCTCCTTAGATAATTCAACTTGCACTTGAGCTAGACCAGCGGTTCTCAAACTATGGGTCCCAACCCAAAGTGGGATCGCGGGGAGGTGCCGTTGGTTAATATATTTTAATCAAGAAACGTTTAAAAAAGTGAAGTAAGGTTGTTGCGACAAGCGTGAAGAGGATGGACACTCCTCTCCCTATAACACACACACAACACACACACACACACACACACACACACACACACACACACACACACACACACACACACACACACACACACACACACACACACACACACACAGCTCCTCCCCAACAAGTAGCAGAAGAGAGCACAAGCCATGAAGCCATTGAAGCCAACACTCGCATTCACAAGCCCTTGTAAGCAGAGGCTTAGAGACACAAACTGATTTTATTATAGAAGAGCGGGACATGGGGTCACGAAGGCCTATTCCCAGCAGACCAGTAATCCTACCGGTTCCCCGCTTGGCATATGTGGTGTTCAATACTCTGGCAAGCAACTAAGCTACTTTCGCCACCATGAATATGCTTACATATCGTACAGTTAATACAAAACTAAATTATTCTGGCACATTTTAGACAGCTTTTTTGGCTGCTAGAACCCCCGCCCTACTGGTTGATAAATATATGTGTTCCAGATGTGCTATTCTTCATTACATGAGGAGTAATTACCATCTTTAGCATAAAATGTCCCCCCGGTTACAAACCTGTAACCGGGGGGACATTCGTCCCATTCATGTGTAATGCATTTGGTCAAAGATTCAGGAAATAATGAATTAAGCTGGACAGGTATATTTTTCTGACAGCTGAAGATGCCCTCTTTTCCTGTGAAAGAATACTTTCTAGTTTTTCTAGGCTGAAATGGCACCGAATACTAGGAATGACCCATATATGAACATGTGGTTATACTGGGAAGCTCCCATCAGTCAAACCCTGCATTTGTGTCTGCATCTTTAGCACACTAGCTTTCTTTTTACTTAATCTTTATTTGCAGTTCGTTTCTAGCTTTCAAATCATACCTTGATCAATAGGTTAAAAAAAGAGAAAAACTAAACAAAATAAAATAAAAGCAGCAGTACCGCCTGATATTATCCTAGACCAGTAAGACTCCCTAATCGGGAGATAAGCGACCGTAGGTGGCTTATCTCCACAAATAGGGCAAACATTTGTTTTTCCAAAATCTTCCTGATCCATGTTGATGACATGAGTGTAGACATGCTGTGTAGTGATATTCGTGATTTTAGGGCAAAAACTGTAGGAGCAGTGTCCAAAAATGTGTTTTAAAAATCGGCCTGAAGGTGGCGCTAGAATAGGGCCATGTGAGAAATGAGGGGTGGGGTCTCCGCGTTGCCTTGGCGGACGAATAGGTACCGGCCCCGGCTCTCCCGGACGCTCCTAGCCCGAGTTACGGCATTTTATGTGCGCTGCAGTGGCAGGGGGTCCTCCACTGGGGGCGCCACCACTTTTGCATCCGTTCTGGAGCACCAGGAGTCGGTGGTCCCCGGGAAATCCCCGTGAGCAGCCCCGTTGGGGTGGTCATTTGGTCATTTTTGCACATTTGTTCATTTTTTACATCTGGGGGTCCCCCAGGGACCTGGGGGTCCCTGGGGCTCCGGGGTCCTTGGAGGTTGTAGTTTGGCAGGCAAGGAGTGTGTGTGTAAAATCTGGCATGGATCGGGTCAACGGGTGCTGAGATATAAGCAGGGAAAAAGTGTGACGTGTGACGTGTGAGCACATTTGGTCATATTTTACAGGTCCCTGGGGCTCCGGGGGTCCTTGGAGGTTGTAGTTTGGCAGTCAAGGAGTGTGTGTGCAAAATTTGGCATGGATGGGGGCAACGGTTGTGGAGATATGAGCAGGGCAAAAGTGTGACGGACTCACTCACTGACTCACTGACAGACAGACAGCCGGTGGAGGTTTGTCTGTCTTTCAATGTTATATGAAATACTTAACTCAATAGCTGCCGGGCGCCGCTAGGTGCCGCTAGAGTGCCAGCCATTCTCCCGTAGGCATTCACTATCACATCCGGGTCGCCAGCCTGAACTGGCTTGGCTTTTCACTCGAATGAGTGCTATGCTAGCGAGCCGGAGGAAGTTAGCTATCAGTTAGCAATCGACTATATAATTTTTTAGAAGAGCGATCTAAAGTTATTCAGCCGCCAAAATAACTTGTCTGCTGGCCTCGGAACACAATCCGGAGAAAATCCGCTGTAAAGATGTGTTTTTCTATAGGAGTGGGCGGCGTGGCGCGGCCTTTTCTTCCCATTACGTGCCGTGTAAACAGAATCGCGGCCTTGTGCTAGGATGCTAAATTAGACCGGGGCGATCGTTAATGCCTCCGATTATTTAATTCATTTTACTAAAGGAACCGAAAAATGTCGGTTCTTGTAATCCTTAATACGTCTTGCTGAAACAGCGTTTTTTTGGGGGGGCTCTAAACTTTTTTCTAAACCATTTTCAATGGAATAAATCATCGGGACAAGTAGAATGGCTCGCTGGGAAGCGGTGGAGGAGCCAGGACCACCCACGTCGCTACTAGCAGCTCAGGGTAAGCGAAATAGATTAAAAAATTAGTATTGGAATGGAAAAAAGAACCGATATTATTCGGTTTTCGCACAGAAAGAGTTAAAGTGTGGTTCTTGTGGAAATAAGCCTCGGCTTTCTAGGATCTCCTTTTAATAGACCTTGTACCAGTGATTTGTACTGTCATGAAACTGTACTTTTTTCTATTGCAAACTTCTAATAAATTCTTCAATCAATCAATCAATGAAGGTCTACTGTGGGCTTACCTGCAGTGCTGGTGAACACCTCGCTCTGGGACGTGCCCTCTGAGATGATGGCGGTGGCAGGTGTCCGGTCAAAGGTCAGCGTGCCTGATGTGGTGATCTGGCCCGACGGGGACACGGTAACTGCCAGAGAGAGGAAGGAGGTGGAGTGGACATGTTAAACATGTGTCGTTTTAATTAAGCGAACCTTAAAACTAAAAATGTAACTGAATCCACAGAAGGAAAGAAGAGAGTGAGCAGCCAGCTGAATGGCCCTAGTGGAAGTTGGATTTCTAGCAAGGGGCTGATTTGATTTAAAGAAAAGTGTATGTAATTTTGCACACAGTTATGGGATTTGCACACCACTGCACAAATGTTAAAACTAAAATGAAAATAAGATTTAGGGCGCATTCTCACATATAATTTGGTATACTCGGTGCGATTGGGAGGAGTGAAATTGCAACATTCTTGCCTATATTTAATTAATGCGTTTGCGCTCACACTGCACATTGTCAACCGCATGCAGCAAGGGACCGCATTAGATCAGGTCTCTCCACGGGACATCTCTCCTCTGTGTATAATGCCCTCTCCCCCTGTGTGTTTACAAATTCTTCAAACCCACATCCCTGCATCGGGAGCGGGACCCCGCGGTACCACCAGGGCCCAACGCAAAACTTGAGCACAGGTGGTATTTAAATATCTGCATTCGGGCACAGGCAGCCAAACCAATTTAAACAGCGGCGGGACTCACAAAATCCCACAATACAGGTATAGAGCTTCTATATTTATGCAGAGGAGAACATCTCTCTCTCTCTCTCTCTTATAGAGCTTATCCTCTTGAACCACAGGGGCAATAGGTGTTGACCTCTGAACAGCTGTCAATAAATGTCAATAAATCAATAGAGACCAAATCAAGCTACAAACTCATTGTTTATTATTGCTACAGTGGGCCTACAGCATATATAATCAGCTGCCATTGTATTTTCATCCATACATTACTCATATTACATTATTATTACACCTTACAATTTCTAAATTCACTTTACTGCATATGTTTTCAATGAGGTCTTGAGGCTCATTCACTATTCAGAATGCAAATTTTCGATAGGCAGAGTTCTTTTTCAATCATCTTTTCCTAGGTAAGTGATCAAAGCAGGACAATTTGGTAAGAGAAATGCGATCTTTTACACTGCATTTGTGAATTTTCAGGGGTTAGCTGACATTTGGTGGGTCAAGAGTAGCCACAATCATTGTAGTTTTGTGTCCACAACTGTTCCAATTTGGGTATACATTTTAGGTGGATTTTCCCCTGCCTGGACCACCTAGGGGTTCAAGAGGTTATATATATTTATGCAGAGGAGCGTCTCTCTCTTATAGAGCGTATGTAAGCAATTTACCCCGAGTGAGAGGACATTATGCTCTGATAATGTCCTGTGTGAGGGGGTGATCGGACGAGGCGAAGCCGAGTCCGATAACACCCTCACACAGGACATTATCAGAGCATAATGTCCGACCCCGAGTGGTAAATAGCTTTTCTACCACTTTTTTCCGTATACATGAAAGAAAACACATAGTTGTAACTTGCAAGGATATTAAGTTACAATCATTATTGCCTATAAAACTTCCGCGACGACAGCAAATAGTTCCACAAACAACATCTTCTACTCACCACCAGATGACGCCAACTCCATGCAGAGAAAGATGTCTAGCATACAGCTAAGCTAACGTCAGTTAGAAGGACCGTTCCGGCCGTAAATAGAGGCTGTTCGCTTCCAGAAAGGCATAGGTTCAGAGAAAAGGGGCTTTAAAGTTGGCGGATTGCATTGGATCCAAATAAATCGGCGACGTCGTACGCACGTTAGTAAACATAGGACCGCTACGACCGTCATATGTTGGTTGGGGGAAAGGTGTTCCGACTACCTCCTGAAGTCCCCGGATGTACACTGAGGCGCATTGATCTCGTCCTCACACAACTGCGGCGGTTGTTCTGCCATAACCTCCGGAATTTAGCCAATCAGAATCCAGTATTTGAACATGTGACTAGAAAAAGTGGTAGAAATATATTTATGCGGAGAACGTCTCTCTCTCTCTCTCTCCCTGCCTCTCTCTCTCCAAGCCCTGCACGTAAAGTACCATGCATAGTAGTACTTAAGGACCACAGGAATACACAAGAAACGGATGTAGAAGTGATTTAATCCGGTTCCTCCGGCCGTCCGGACGTAATTGATTGTCTCCGTAACCTTACGGACAACACTCAACCCGACGGATAAAAACCGATAAGAACGTACGTACACATGAACTACCCGTGGCGAACTTGTGTCAACCATGGGGGCAGTAGAGGGAGAAATGTTTCGTCTTTTTTTCTTGTATCCATTTCGTAGGAGGAAGTAAAAAAACAAACAAAAAAATCACAAGTACACGCTGAACAGTGAACAGGCCAGGACGCAGACCCGCATGTCAGCCTAATCAGCGCTCTCTACCAGCTGAGCTCTCTCGAATGCGTCTCTCTCCACTCCCGTGCACGCGATTTTTGCAGTTTTGGGTCGGTTTGGGTGGCTACCGTGGCTCATTAACTGTCGGCGGCGCCCCCCCTTGAGATTGCGCTCTAGGCGGTCGCAACAGCATGTGTCCACGCTCATCCATTCACGCTCATCCATTCTCCAGTCCTTTTTATATTATACCCAGACAGCACAGTGACTAGCGCCGATGGTTAGTGTCGTTCAATCCGAGTGTATCCTCCAAGGGTGTCTATAAACCTCTCTGTCAACAATGTAGGCGCTATGTATGTAGCATGTAGCATTTGCTCATTGGGAAGATGCATTTGGGTGCCATCTAGTGGATATAGTATGTACATATAGGCTTTATAACACAGAGACCGTACGGTAGTATGAATGTCAACGCAATTACCGTACGTACTGTCTCGCCCCCAAACGTACACAAAATCAACCATACGTAACTATAAATGGCCCTTAACGCGTCTCCATTTGGCACAGAGAAAGAGAGAGAGAGAGAGAGAGAGAAAGAGAGAGAGAGACTCACAAATAGGCCTATATTATATTATAGCCTATATGTTATATAGGATATAGAATAGTGACTCCTGTGGCACTTTCCCTTTATCTGTGACTGTGAGCAACTCCTCCTCACAAATAAACTATGCGGGAGGGATCGGCGGTCAGAAATGAAATCATTGAGGGGACAGGTGGTAATTGTCAGAAATCAAATTGAGCGGACGGTCGGGAGTGTGATTTAACCTGCGCAGGGCTCTACCACAATGTTTCATGGCCACACATTTTGCTTCATTTCCAGCATTTTACGTAGATCGCCTTCACACCAACAGTAAGCTGTTGCGCATCGAAATTAGAAACCACAGGTTTTTTTCTTTTTTTTTTGTTATTGCATTTGTTTGTTTGATCCGCAACAGAATACACAAGAGTCTTCACACCAGCCCAAACAATGCGCATTTTCCAACAATGCGCTTCAGGATTCATTTTAACCGCAATAAAACATGCCTGTGTGAATTCACCCTTAGTTGCTCGCTTCCCTTTGTGTTTATTTTTATTTAATTTTTTTATTGAATCCACAGAAGGAAAGCAGAGAGTGAGCAGACAGCTGAATGGCCCTAGTGGAAGTTGGATTTCTAGGCCAGCAAGGGGCTAATTTGATTAAAAAAAGGGTATGTAATATTGCACAACACTGCACAAATGTTATTGTCCTTTATTTATTGTGGCATGTTGACTGAACACAATTCCTGTGAACCCACACACAGTGATTCTGAGTTAATGAATGGATTTGTGGGATGAGAGCAGACAAAATTGCAGTCTGGGTTACCTACTGTAAATGTTTTTGTTTTGCTTGTGTGGCTTTTTGACTGGGGTAACCGCCCAGTCCCACATTTAGTAAGCAAAAAAGGGTGTTTCTTCAAAATGTTGGCGTTTCGCAGGAGTTTTCTGATGATTGGTTCGCCGTCGCTTTTTTCACTGAACAGGATAATAACGCGAGGAGGGAATCGATCACAGGTTTGGGTAAAACGTTCACGCCCCCAGGCTCACAATGCAGATACACTTAAACAACACTGAACTAGAGTAGCCTACAGATTATTATGAACTACACCTAGCAGCCCTTGTCTAATGTAATCTTGCAAATAATTATACATTAACACACACCTAAGAAGTCTACACAATTAGCGTGTGATTTTCAATACACATTAATTACAATTACTTTGGCTTTGGCAGAATAACGTAATTATTTACAGAATACAATACAGTTTTATTTACCAAAGAAATGTTTCAGTTTTTATTTACACGCGACCCGCTGTGTGCTGTCTGCAGAGTCAGGCTTGATGGAAGATTTCTCCCTTCGCCGCCTGTTGGTGAAGTAGTGACTGGGGGCGTGAATGTTTTACCCAAACCTGTGATAGATTCCCTCCTCGCGATAATAACAGCAACGATCGTCTGCAGGCCTTCAAAAACGTTGTATATCTTGTATAGCTTTAGCATATAGATCAGCAAGTGATGTAATGTAATGCTAGTGTGCTACCATCTAATCTGGCCCACAGTGGCTGGCCACAGCGATCCTCAGAGAGCACCCGACACTTTTAGTGGCTGAGAGAAATGGAAATCATTTTTGAAGCTTAGCAAGGACATCTTGCATACTACTAGGCAGAACAGCGACATATTTCTTGTGCATGCTGACAGTAGGACAAGGATCTCAATTACCAAATAATTTTTCAAATGGGTCAACGACAAAAATGTCATTTGTGTGAATTAATAAGTCACAAACCAGAACCAGAACAAGTTCAAAAGGATGCAAATATTAACAAACGAGCAACCTTTATCATTATGATCTGTCTGTCTGCCAGAGTGTAAAACATAAATCAACACGGCAATCATAGCAAAAGAAAGAGAAGGTTAACGTTTCAATCCATAAGATTGATATCCTACTTAGGATTCAAACACGGGTCTACCACATGAGGGCCGACATTTCTACACCTGAGGGCTAAGACGGCTTACCTGCTTGGGTAGGGGTGACATTGTAAAATGTCAAAGTTATGTGGGGATCGATTAAGGTCTAATTTATTAATTTGTGAAAATGCTAACAAAATCACTACTTCACCATCATCAAAAAACAACATCACTGCACTGTACATTGTGTGAAAGGTTCTGCTTATGCTAAAAGCATATCCGCCACAGACAGAGATCAGAGTTTGGCCAAGTTGTCCACAATGGACAAACGCAATGTAATTACTGGAGAAAAATCTGTGGATTGATGCAATTACTCCAGAGAGTGACAGCGATCTCTGTTCCCTTGGATCAATCAATTTCATGTTGGATAGGATGCGACTTACATGTGGCCCCTGGAGTCAGGGTGATGTTTTTGGGAGATGAAAGGTCCTTCTTATCTGGGGTGGTTGGCTGCTCGCTGTCCTTCTTCCTTCTCTTGTACGGTACGAACAGTCTCACCGGACCAGTCTTAACAATGACAAGTGAGGTAAAGATACTGTGATCGCTGTAGCACGTGGTGACATCCAAATGAAATGAAGAAACTGTGATTTTCTGTAATTTTCCAAATAAGGTCTTAAAAATACATCCTTTTTTCAATATAGAAGAATAATGTGCTCCTCTTAGCACAGGTCTCCGCCTGGCCAGGTTGCCTACCCAGGCCCTGAAAACTTTGGAAGGCAGTCTTAGCCAATTAGCCAGTAGCTATGCCCCTCCCCTAAAAGCTTTTGTCCAATGTTAGCTTAGCAACCGGCAGCTTGCCAAGGCTGTTGCCAAGGCAAACCTTGGCAAGCAGGAAGTTATTCTAAGCTTGCATTGGACAAACGCTTTTTGATAGGGGCATAGCTACTGGCTAATTGGAATGGGATTTGAAATATTGAACTCATACGTCTTGATCACATGACCCCAGAGAGGTCAAAGTTTCACGCAGATTGGTGCAACAGTGGCGGAGATTCACTACTCACAGACAGATGAACACACAGGCGGACAGGGGCGAAAACATAGTCTCAGGCATGCCTTTGGCCTGACGGAGACAGTTAAATTGCCCTTATCTATCCCTTAGCTAAAAGAAACAGCTGTCCCTGGCCTAAGACAAATACTGTATCATTCTGATTGTTATAAAAGCAAAAAATGAAAGGAGCTACCGTTTCTGAAGGATCTAGTTGATGAAGAGGTTTTTTTTTGCTTGTGAAGTACATGTCGGAGGACATTTTTTCAGCACTGAATTATTTCAATTGGCCTGGGTGCATAGCAATAATGGGAACTTTGAACTTGAAAAGCAACTTTTCAGCATCATCATTCTCGACAATAAATGAATTAGCGTGTCTTGCCGCTATCTTTCTGAAGTGATTCTTCTTATTAAGTCAGTAAATCAGATGAGGCTAAATGAAAACCTTGGCAAGAGGACTGGAAATGCAAGTGATAAATTCAAATTACCATGCCCATGTTCTCCCCTCCGAAAGAGTCATCCTCCTTGGAACACTAGGAAAAGAGTGTCACACAGAGAGAGAGAGAGAGAGAGAGAGAGAGAGAGAGAGAGAGAGAGAGAGAATAAGAAAGAAAGAAAGAAAGAAAGAAAGAAAGAAAGAAGCACAGACAGACAGACAGATAGATACAGTCACTGACAATCATTGCATAGGAAGTGGTCCCCAAATGAGCTGACCTACGGTAATCATGTCAATCCAGACTACAAACATATACTACACAACATACAACACACAAAACACACACACACACACACACACACACACACACACACACACACACACACACACACACACACACACACACACACACACACACACACACACACACACACACACACACACACACACACACAGATCCAGGTGATGATAGTCAGCAGTCTTGATTTGCATATGAATTCTTTCCTGGCCATATATGGAGCGTCCATATATGGGCATTGGGCATTGCCAAATATGGGCATTCCCAGATAAGTGTTTAATATTGATGACATTGGGACAGGGATCTCCATATATGGGCATAAAAGCGGACAAGGACGGAATTAGTTTGCAAGTGTGACTCGTGTCGCGTCAACCACACTGGTTAGACTGACACAATATGTATATATATGGGCATTCCCAAATATGGGCTTAATATTGATGAGCATAAAAGGGATTTTATTGTATGGGCATTTCCAAATATGGGCATAATATTGATGGGCATAAAAGGGATTCTATTAGTGTGGTTGGCCTAACAGGACATCATCTGGGAATCAGAGGTCAGCTACATATATGGAGATCTAAGTGATGATCCAGTTGTCTCCATTAGGGTGGATCTTAAATGACCTTTTTTAGATTTTCTTGAGTCTCACCCCCCAATTGTGTTCCAATGTACAAAAAACTGCTTTGGTTAAAATTTGGTTGAATTTCAAGCATATTTAGAGGTAGCTCAATCAAGTCAAAGATTGTAAATTTTATTGGTCAAAATCGAATTGCACTGCAGGCACATTTAAGTTATACATTACACATTATTCTTATACTAAGCACAGAAATTATATTTTTTAAGCTTACAAATCTAAACACAAATCTAATTACATGTTTGGCATATGTCAAACCAGAATTAATGTATTGTAGGAAATAGCAAAGCAAAGAATGACAAATTGCTATTTTTCATTTAACGTGCACACACTCTTCAATCATACTCACAACACACAACAAGCAAACAGCCCCACTTCCTTGTTTACTCCCAAAAAACCCAAAATACTGCAGTATAGTAATTCAGTAGTTACTGATCAATTAAAGTTTGTTTACGGCTATCGGGATACTTGTGCCGATGGTTCTGCACAATTTGCAGCAAGTATTGGAGTTGGGACTCATCTTTAGTAATGCGACCACAATATTCTTGTATTAGGTCTCATTACTAAATCGTGGTCTCATTACTAAAGATGAGTCCCAACTCCAATACTTGCTGCAAATTAGTAGTATCCCGATAGCCGTAAACAAACTTTAATTGATCAGTAACTACTGAATTACTATACTGCAGTGACTTTCAGGGGTTTTGGGGATAAACAAGGAAGTGGACCTGTGTGCTTGTTGTGTGTTGTGAGTATGATTGAAGAGTGTGCAATAAAGACATGTCATTGTGCACGTTAAATGAAAAATAGCAATTTGTCATTCTTTGCTTTGCTATTTCCTACAATACATTAATTCTGGTTTGACATATGCCAAACATGTAATCAGATTTGTGTTTAGATTTGTAAGCTTAAAAAATATAATTTATGTGCTTAGTATAAGAATAATGTGTAATGTATAACTTAAATGTGCCTGCAGTGCAATTCGATTTTGACCAATAAAATGTACAATCTTTGACTTGATTGAGCTACCTCTAAATATGCTTGAAATTCAACCAAATTTTAACCAAAGCAGTTTTTTGTACATTGGAACATAATTGGGGGGTGAGACTCAAGAAAATCTAAAAAAGGTATTACTGATCAATTAAAGTTTGTTTACGGCTATCGGGATACTTGTGCCGATGGTTCTGCACAATTTGCAGCAAGTATTGGAGTTGGGACTCATCTTTAGTAATGCGACCACAATATTCTTGTATTAGGGCAACCCCACGCTCTGCATGATCATTGACAACATTCATCGCCTTCACTACAGCCTGAGCCAGAGCTTCTTGGTAGTCCACCCTGGGCTCCCACTCATCGGGATCAACGTCAAGGAAGTCATCTGGGAGATCCATCATTTTGAAAAGCACCTTGGATTTGGGAAACACAAAATCTTCAATGTTCTTCCTTGCAATTGTTCCAAGGTCAACAGTAATTCTATTCATACACCCCTGTTCATCATTTTCATTTCCATCTTTCATGGCTCTCACCATCAGCCTCTTCGTTTGCGCGCTCACTTGACTGTCAAACAATGCAAGTCCGACGATCTCTGGAGCCAAATACCATAAGTGATTGGAACATTTTTGAGAAGCAGCTTTAGACACCTTAGCATTTATTGATGAATATTCCAGCAATGATTTTAACAGCTGCCAAGTCTTTTAGTGGAGCACTGACAGCAACAGGTGCCATCATCCATGCCTTCACATAAATGCAAATTGCAAAAATGCACAAAACCATGCATGCTTTTTTCTTCCCTGAGGGTCAGTTTGAATTGGCCATGAAACATCCAGATCTTCAAACAATAAATAACCTTTGCCATCCAACGGGCATGATGGGTAGCTCCTGGAGCTCTGAACCGGATAGGTATCCGGTTCATCAATAAATGCTGAGGTGTCTAAAGCTGCTTCTCAAAAGTTTTCCAATTATTTATGGTGAACAGGGGCATATGAAGAGAATTACTGTTGACCTTGGAACAATTGCAAGGAAGAACATTGAAGACTTTGTCTCCCATATCCAAGGTGCTTTTCAAAATGATGGATCTCCCAGATGACTTCCTTGACGTTGATCCCGATGAGTGGGAGCCCAGGGACTACCAAGAAGCTCTGGCTGTAGTGAAGGCGATGAATGTTGTCAATGATCATGCAGAGCGTGGGGTTGCCTTAATACAAGAATATCGTGGTCTCATTACTAAAGATGAGTCCCAACTCCAATACTTGCTGCAAATTAGTAGTATCCCGATAGCCGTAAACAAACTTTAATTGATCAGTAACTACTGAATTACTATACTGCAGTGACTTTCAGGGGTTTTGGGGATAAACAAGGAAGTGGACCTGTGTGCTTGTTGTGTGTTGTGAGTATGATTGAAGAGTGTGCAATAAAGACATGTCATTGTGCACGTTAAATGAAAAATAGCAATTTGTCATTCTTTGCTTTGCTATTTCCTACAATACATTAATTCTGGTTTGACATATGCCAAACATGTAATCAGATTTGTGTTTAGATTTGTAAGCTTAAAAAATATAATTTATGTGCTTAGTATCTATCTATAAATGCGAGAAGTCTCTGCGTGTGTGTTTGTAATCCGTGTATCTCGAGAACCGTTCGTCCCACCGGCTTCAGATTCGGCACGCGCGCTCCCCGCCGCGGCACGGAGTGCAGTGCCGGGCCTCGACCCGACCCGACGCGCGGTTTTCCCTAACCGGCGCGAAACGTTCGGAATCTCCTTATGCGGGGCTGATTGTTGACATCAGGCTGTTCCGGAGGAAATCGGCGCAAAATCGGTCATTGTGACATCACTGCAGTGCCGGGCGCAAGCGCTGACTCATTGTGACATCACTGCAGTGCCGGGCCTTGCCTCGACCCGACAGATATCTCCGTATATGGGCATAAGACTGAGAACTCCATATATGGGCATATGGGCAGATACAGAGATCTCCATACAGTATATGGGCATACATAGACAGATATCTCCGTATATAGGCATAAAAGGGACACAGACCCTAGACCCGACAGATATCTCCGTATACTGAGAACTCCATATATGGGCATCTTGCCTCGACCCGACAGATATCTCCGTATATGGGCATAAGACTGAGAACTGAAATCGGTGCAAGCGCTGACTCATTGTGAGATTTGTGACATCACCTCATAAAAGGCTCTGACATCACGTACGCCACATGAGTCAACAAAAAATCTCTGTGAGTGTGTATGTATGTATGTAATCCGCGTATCTCGAGAACCGTTCGTCCCACCGGCACGCGCGTTCTCCATATATGGGAATAAAATGAATGCCCGTATGCGGAGCTGATGTCTGACATCAGAGTTTTCCACAACCGGTACTGTGTGTCCAGAGATCTTCATATATGGGCATAAGTGGACAAAGACAAACAGATGGTCAAAACGGGTCCTATGACAACAGGTATATTGGGGTTTGCATTAAAGGGTGGGGCATTCATATATGGGCATAAAGTGGACGCAGACAGACAGATACAGATATCTCCATATATGGCATAAATGGACACAGGCAAACAGATGGTCAAAACGGGTCCTATGACAACAGGTATAATGGGGTTTGCATTAAGTTTGTCTCCTCCTCCATCTGTTTGTCTGTGTCCCTTTATTCCCATTATGGAGATCTCTGTATCTGTCTGTGCCTCCGACTGTGTTGCAGACACAGTGCCGGTTCCCCCTTTAATGCAAACCCCATTATACCTATTGTCATAGGACCCGTTTTGACCATCTGTTTGAAAAAGCGACAGAGATCTCATATATGGGCATAAAATGGACGCAGATAAACAGATATCTCCATATATGGCATATATGGGCATACAATGGACGCAGAATCACAAAGTTCTCCATATACAGGCATAAAAGGGACACAGACAGACAGATACAGAGATCTCCATATATGGGCATAAAATGGACGCAGATAGACAGATATCTCCATATATGGGCATATAATGGACCCAGAACTGTAACTGCAGTGATCTCTATATGGACATAAAATGGACGCCGACAGACAGACGGATACAGATATCTCCATATATGGGCATAAATGGACACAGGCAGACAGATGGTCAAAACAGGTCCTATGAAAACAGGTATAATGGGGTTTGCATTAAAGGGCGGGGCATTCATTCCCTATTTACATTGTTCCGAGTTGGCCAGGTCGCCGACTAGACGCTGGGCCGCCCGAAGGGCGGCCCAGCTTCTAGTAAGAATAATGTGTAATGTATAACTTAAATGTGCCTGCAGTGCAATTCGATTTTGACCAATAAAATGTACAATCTTTGACTTGATTGAGCTACCTCTAAATATGCTTGAAATTCAACCAAATTTTAACCAAAGCAGTTTTTTGTACATTGGAACATAATTGGGGGGTGAGACTCAAGAAAATCTAAAAAAGGTATTTTAAGATCCACCCTAGTCTCCATGTATGGATATGCAGGGTTTGATGAAACCCTCAATATATGGGCAATGCCAAATATGGGCTTAATATTGATGACATCAGGGATCTCCATAATATGATTGCCAGAACAGGCTGTCTTGGTCATTGAGTCAACAATGTGATGTCACAAAAGGTCAGCTATAGACATTGAGGCGTTACCCACCGACTCACTGACGTACAGACTGCGACTGCAATATAACACTTTTGTATTCATCATTGGTTTGTATCTTGACTCTTATGTAAGATCTCCTGTGTTTTACTCTTACTGCTGTTGCAGCTGTGAGACCTGAATTCCCCTCCGGGGAACAATAAAGGTTCATCTTATCCTAATAATAGATTGTCCACTAAGGTTGACGCCACTTGGGAGCCTTAAGCTATAAATAGACAAATTAAATCCATACAACCACACACACACACACACACACACACACACACACACACACACACACACACACACACACACACACACACACACACACACACACACACACACACACACACACACACACACACACACACAATACATACACACTTATTTATAAATAGACAGTACTTAGGATGCTTATCTGTTAATAATGGCAGTTATTGCATTGCCACCTACATATGTAACAGATGTACTAGCTACACAATCCAGGTTAGCTGGCTAGCTACACTAACAGCTGTTTACCTAATCTAAAGAGATTTAAAAAAAAGATAAATATGATAATTAACCTAGCGATTTAATGTTTATAGAAGGTTAAATAATACATTACTGATCAGGAGGCAAATACCAAGATTTCACTGATTATTACGTTGTCATAAATCCAGTTTTATGCCAGTGGGCCTAAACCCCACCCAGAAGCTCAGTATGGTGCCAACTCACCAGCTCCAGGTCATCGCAGCACGCCGCACACGTACATGAAGCAGCATGGGGATTCAGTATGTTTTCCTAGAGGAGAATCAAAACCATTCATCACATTAACCAGGTGAACCCTAGCATCCCTATTCTGGGCATGTCATAATAGGTGAACATTGGGCAAAAATAGTACTGTAAATCTACACGCTCACGGCCATTGCTGAATAGTTAGGGCCTGGGGAACCAGAGCCCCTGGTTGACCCAGGTTAGATTCCAGGCCAGGCCAGCAATGTCAATGTGTGTCCCTGAGTCTTAACCCCTAATTGCTCACACGCTCCTTGTGGGCAGTGAATCAGCTGGGCTGGGCTGAAAATACTGAATTTCCCTCGCGGGAGGTGTAGGTAACTATTATTATTATTATCAAGTTATGCGATGCATTGGGAGTTTGTAGTCAAGCTGTGTTCAGCAAAGAGATTTGGTATACTATAGACTAGAGGGAAAAAGGAGGGGGCCAAGTATAGGGCCCTCAGCCCAGGGGGGTCTTTGTGGTTAACAGTGTGACTCTGAACACAAAACACGGAGGGCAATCCAAAAAGGCCCGTCACTGACCAATGAGTCACTCAATTACCTGGATCAGACACTGCAGAGGCCGACCAGCATAGCGAATGCTCCGTTTCCAGTCCTTGCTGCTGGCGCGGCCGGCCGCTGCCTCGAATTCGGTAGGTGTGTACCACTTGTTGTTGTGCCTGATGCAGCGCCCCTTCCCGCCTGTGGGTCGAATGAAATCATACAAACATCCATTCGTTTAACAAGCTTCAAGGGTTCAGGGAATGAACAAGTATAACTTCAATTCATGTAAGAAATCAAATATATTAACATTGGCCTAACAGTTGTTTTTGTTTTATTTTACATGACAGTTGCATTGTGATTCCTGTATGGCTCTTCCACCTACAATGTTTTGAGTAAGTAAGACTTGAGTAAATGCCAAATTAGAATAAATGAAGATCTCAAAGGGACAGAAACCATGGAAAAACTACAAACCACACTGGTTTTCATTCTCTGCAACAAGCCATTAACGTGATTTAAAAAGTGAAACGACTAAATGCAGGTGCTATATAACGTTGGTAAATTGACTGCATTCATACAGTTCTTTTTTCTACTCTTTCCAACCACTTAAATGTACTTCATATTTCCGCAATGGTGGAACACATTACTGTATGTGATGGTTACACAAAATTGTAATTATATTGCAGTACACATTCACAAACCGCATCAATACAGCTACTCCTGTGCTTTAATTACCCATCAAACAAAAGACAATGTTTCATTTTAGGCTATCATGTCTGCTTAATAAGCTAGAGCCATGCAATTGATGATTTCACAAACAGAGACGCCCCCTTGTGGAAAGGCCCTGCCAAAACAACATTGATGTTCTTTTCTTATGGTACTTTACTTTCATATGCCATGTAAACACTTTGAAAACTGTGTAGACAAATGCTATGCAAAATAATGTTACACAGAGCCCGAATGGAAACAAGCTATTGTGCTTTCTTTGGTTAAATCCTTTTTAGCGTACACTTGTATAGAACTGTATTTTCTGTGCTTTTTTTTTGCAAACTGTTAAATAATGTCAATCAATCACTGAATGTTTATTTTCTGCCACAGCAAGCTGATGCAAAATGTACTGTTGGTGGAAGCAATATACTGTATATTTCAATGCCAATATCTCAACATGTATCCCACATTTCATACAAAAAAACACAATGTGTTTCAAAGGGAAAAAAAAAATACTAGGAAAAGTAGTAAATCGTAGAAAATAACAATCTTAATTATTACAAGAATTTATTTTTTCCTCCACTCCTAGTTTGTGGAGCATGTGTCTCAGAAAGTTAATGTATTCTGAAGGCAAGCTTTAACAACAAGTGATGTCCAAACTCCATCTTGTTTGTACAACAGAGCTCTTCTGTATCTGCGAGTCATGTGTCTCAGAAAGTGACACAAAGACACACAAAGGCACATGCACTGGGAAATGTTGACCCATGACTTATATTTGTGCCAGATTTGGAGGCAATTGTACTATAGGTCTGCCATGGAACGCGAACGCACAAACACGAGGCGCTTTGATCATTCTAAGAGTAGGATGTACAGTATATACCCACCCACTCACCCCGAGTGTGAAATAAGAGCAAAATGGCAGCATTGTAAATACAGTCAAGGATGATGTTTACGCAATGGGCCCTATTTTTGTTCATGCCTTACCCCTTATCCCTTTACTATTTTGATAAACATTTTAAAATATTTGAAATAGCTGTTCTACAAGCTCACAACGTTTCGATGTAGATCAGCTATTTGAAGTATTACAAAAATAAATAAAAAAGTTAAAAAAAAGGCAAAGAAGTTTAGGGATAAGACATGGACGAAAATGTGTCTGTATATGTATAGAAGAAAACACACTGGAACAACTGGGACAATTAAAGCCTCTTTTATCAAAGGTTCTAGTACAACGTTTCGATACTACTGCATCTTCCTCTGAGTCCTGGCTCTGAGGAAGTGTGTTGTCTTCTACAATTGCTTTGTTTGGCTGAGGTGCGGCAGTAGACTTCCTTTCCTTTGTGTCACTTTCTACTCTTCCCATCAAGGCACCAACCTGAGCCAAGTCTGTTCTTATGGAGTATGCCACTGGTGTTCCTACAGCGTACGGGGAGCTCGTTGTTATACACAGACGGGTCCCAGTTGTACTTGGTGCAGTTGTCCTTCTCTGGACCAGGACTTAGTGGGGTGGAAGGGGTCTGAGGGCCTAGAAGAGGAACACAGAACAAAACAAATGAGATGTCAGGTTCAATTTTGATGACAGACAATGAGTGTAGACAGGTGGTGGTGTGATTGATCTCACCATTTAGGCCCTGTCCACACGTACACAAACACTGCCTTTACTATGTGCTTGGGGGGATTTGTTGAAGGTGTTATTATTATGTTATCCCCTGAAAACCTTTGGGAAAACTCTGGCCACAGAGATTTTTTTAAACACAAAATGTATCATTGCTGTGTGCATAAAGATGAATGGTTTCTCACATTTTAAGTATGATGCAGTAGGAGTAATCATTTATTTTAATTAGGGCTGGGACTTTAACTGATTAATTGCGATTAATTAATTACAGAATATTAACGTGATTAAAAAAATTAACGCATTTTAATCGCACTTAGTTTTTGCACCACAGAACCTTCAGTTTCGGGCATACTGATCATAGCGATGCACCAACCAAGAAGAGACAACAAACGCGAAGGGAGAAGTAGCCGATCAGAGCGCTTTGCTTGGCCCAGTGGATGCGAAATTTAGATTAAAAAAACTCACTCGTTGATTCACTTATACAACAAAATGTGTTTTACTTGAAGATAAATGCTTCTCAGGTCAAATATCAATGTGCGATTAAAATGCGATTAATTGCGATTAATTAATCAAAGAGCCTGTAATTAATTCGATTAAAATTTGTAATCGCATCCCAGCCCTAATTTTAATATAATCCCCATAGTATTTTGCTGAATTCTGAATTTTAAAAATATCTGTGTAAACTTGCAACACATTTCAGAAAAACTATGTGATCCATAATAACAGGGTCAGAAATCTAGAATCTCTATCCTGTCTTTAAACATTTTTGCCAGACCCAGGGGGTCGGCCTACAAAAGGCTTTGTCGGTCTGTCGGTCGGTCGGTCGGTCCCTCTTTTAGTCCGGGAGGCAGGCCCAGCCCTCATAATGTCCTCTGCTAACTTTTTTTCACTATTATTTCCTGTTAGCATATACCTTGGGCCATCACAAGTTCATACTGAACACCCCCAACTCGGGGCCGTTTGGTCGCAGGGGCCCAAAAACCCATTTTTTGGTACCTGTCTCTGGCGAAATTATGTAAATGTATAAAATAATTCACTAAAATTACATACATTGTCACACACGTATGAAATTTGGTATGGAGTATCCTGACACATAGGGGTAAGTGGCAAAATAGGATTATAGTGCTTACTACCAATGTATTTTAAGATATCACCCTCAACATCCTCAGAAACACAATAAAATTGCTGTCCGCTTGACACATTATCATCAAATATGATCATTTTCAAGCAGGTTATGGTGAATATAATGACCTCTACTGTATATAGAAAACTTCCCACATTCATAAGCTTCAATTTGAGCCCAAGATGATCTTCTCATCTTGAGAATTACTGTTTCTGTAGCCAAAATACTGCACTATACCTCAAATCGGAGAAAATATAATATTCAGTCAGTAGCTTTACAGAAGCCTAGAATCCAACAATGGGTTCACAAGTACTGCTGTTTGAAGTTATAAACATGAAAAATGAGTACTAGCAGGGAAGTAAATGTTGTTAATTGTTATTAAAAAATATGTTTCATATGCACAAAATAGCTCTTTGCAATACAAAAATCGGTTCGACGTGGAGCGGTGAATCTGAGCAGCTATATCCTGTGTGTGTGTGTGTGTGTGTGTGTGTGTGTGTGTGTGTGTGGGGACAGGTTATTTAGACAAACTGTACTGTACTGTACCTTACTGTACCTTACTGTACTGTACCTTACTGTATTGTACCTTACTGTACTGTACCATACTGTACCTAAATGTACTGTACCTTACTGTACTCTATCTTACTGTACTGTACCTTACTGTACCTTACTGTACTGTACTGTACCTTACTGTACTGTACTGTACTGTACTGTACTCTACGGTAAGGTAGAGTAACTGTACCTTACTGTACTGTACTGTATCTTACTGTACTGTACTGTACTGTACTGTACTGTACTGTACTGTACCTTACTGTACTGTACTGTACTCTACCGTACTGTACCTTACTGTACTGTAAGCTCTCATAGCATAGAGTGGAGCATGTAAGCACTATAAGCCTATACTACTATAAACACTTTTGACCACAACAAATAGTGTAAAAGCGATAGCTTGTTTTGGTCAAAAGTGTTTTTATTTTTCATGAATCCGGTACTAGTTGTCGTTACAAACACAGACAAGCCATCAATCACACTCTGCTAAACAGATGTTATGCTTTTATGTATTTTGCCAAGTCCCGGAAAAGATGCCCTGTGATTGGCCATTACAGTCACTTTGACTGGCACTTGTGCCGAATACTCACCCCAAAACATTATTTATGAGATTGTGGTGGCTTGTGTGGGACACCCAAGCCATGGATGTGTTTGTAATGACAACTAGTAACACACTCATGAAAAAGAAAATCACTTTTGAACAGTAGTGTAAAAGTGATCTCTATGCTATGAGAGCTGCCGGGTTCTGCTGTGGAAACTGGACAACACCATTTCTACCTAATAGACCCCATGGTCTTTTGGGATCAATATAAGTAGGAAAATTAGCATAGAAGTGATTTATTTAGGGCAGAGTTGTCCTTTAAGTTATACAAGTAGATGAGTGGAACTATGAACTCATCACCATACCCCTTTCCCCCCATCAACCATAGTAGATGAGGGATGCAGTATGTTGGTGGTTGGTAGGTAGTTAGATGAGGGATGCAGTATATGGTGGTAGGTAGTTAGATGAGAGATACAATATGGTGGTAGATAGGTTGGTAGATGAGAGATTCAGTATGGTGGTAGGTAGGATGTTAGATGATGGATGCAGTTTTGTGGTAGGTAGGTAGGTAGGTAGGTAGGTAGGTAGGTAGGTAGGTAGGTAGATGAGAGATGCAGTATGGTGGTAGGTAGGCACAGTAGATGATGGATGAAGCATGGTGGTAAGTAGGTAGGTAGGTAGTTAGATGAGGGATGCCGCATGGTGGTTGGTAGGTAGTTAGATGAGGGATGCAGTATGGAGGTAGGTTGGTAGGTATTTAGATGAAGGGATGCTGTATGGTGGCAGGTAGGTAGTTAGATGAGGAATGCAGTTTGGTGGTAGATACTGTAGGTAGTTAAATAAAGTATGCAGTATGGTGGTAGGTACAGTAGGTAGTGCATCTGTAGACCACTTTAGTGCAACTGTAGAATGCTTTAGTGAATCTGTAGATCAAGTGCATCTGTAGTCCACTGTAGTGCATCTGTATACCACTGTATGCATCTATAGACCACTGTTCTCATATGTAGACCTCTGTACTATGGATGCGGTATCGGCACTCGAGGTATCGGTACTCGCCCCGATACCAGCCTATTTTGCTGTACTCGTACTCGTCCGATATTGCTCACAGCAGTGCCAGTCCATATACCATTTTGTCCTAAGACACAGTTTTGTGTATGTTAGTTCAACTAATGAACAGTGTTTTAACCTTCTCTCACTCTAGGCATGACAACATAATTATTTAAAGCATTTTATTTTGGAGCGCCACACACAAGCACTTGTACAGAAACGTAACTTACAGTATCGGTATTCGGTATCGGCAAGTACTAAATTAAGTACTCATACTTGTACTTGGTCAGCAAAAAAGTGGTATCAGGACATCCCTACACTGTACTACAGTACATAGACATTATTCCTGGCCCATTGCAGGAGGGATGCCCCGCTCCCAACTACCCAGTCAGTCTACAGGGTACTTCCGGGTTCTGTCAGGCATGCATGCATATGTTAAGTCAAATTATTTCCCTCAACTTTTATCTCGTTTTTTTAGCTGTACTGTACTGTACTATCACAACTGCCCCCCACTGGGGGCCCCAAGGCTGAGGAATATCTTGCCCCTACACGTCAGAGCTGTACAGTCAATTGGTATTTTTCATCTTTATCAATCAAATATAGTATGCCTTTCCTTTACTGGTGCTGATGTTTTCTTTTTGTTCCTTGTATTCTTCTTTGTATTTTATGCTGTTATCTTTTTATTATATTCTATTTGTTTTAACCTGTGCAGCACTTTGCGCGACCTGATCATGTTAAATGTGCTTTATAAATACATTTTGAGTGCTGAGTTGAGATGCAGTATACTCTAGTGATCTATACAGTAGATACGGTACAGTGGTCAATGTATGTGGTCTATAGATACAGTACAATGGTCCATATATGAGGTACAGTGGTCTATAGATGCACTACAGTGGCCTAGAATAGATGCAGATCTCATGCGGCTATTTCTTTTTTCATACCTCTCTCCCACAGGGGAACTTTTGCTATACTGTATTATTATTGTATTGCAAAGAGCTATTTTGTGCATATCAAACATATTTTTAATACCATTTAAAAACATTTGCTTCCCTGCTAGTATTCATTTTTCATGTTTATAACTTCAAACAGCAGTACTTGTGAACCCATTGTTAGATTCTAGGCTTCTGTAAAGCTACTGACTGAATATTATATTTTCTCCGATTTGAGGTATAGTGCAGTATTTTGGCTACATAAACAGTAATTCTCAAGATGAGAAGATCATCTTGGGCTCAAATTGAAGCTTATGAATGTGGGAAGTTTTCTATATACAGGAGAGGTCATTATATTCACAATAACCTGCTTGAAAATGATCATATTTGACGATAATGTGTCAAGCGGACAGTAATTTTATTGTGTTTCTGGGGATGTTGAGGGTGATATCTTAAAATACATTGGTAGTAAGCACTATAATCCTATTTTGCCACTTACCCCTATGTGTCAGGATACTCCATACCAAATTTCATATGTGTGTGACAATGTATGTAATTTTAGTGAATTATTTTATACATTTACATAATTTCGCCAGAGACAGGTACCAAAAAATTGGTTTTTGGGCCCCTGCGACCAAACGGCCCCGAGTTGGGGGTGTTCAGTATGAACTTGTGATGGCCCAAGGTATATGCTAACAGGAAATAATAGTGAAAAAAAGTTAGCAGAGGACATTATGAGGGCTGGGCCTGCCTCCCGGACTATTTTCCTCAGTGTGCCTGTGTTTGCCTCTGACTGCTCATCTGCCCCTCCCTTCCCTTGCTCGGCTGATTGCCTTGAGTGCCGTCACCTGTACAGGACCAGCTGAGTTGAGTTGGCTGACGAGCTGCTGACACTATAAATTCCTCAGCCCATCTACAAGCTCAGAAACATTTCCAGCTGCTCAGCCTATACAATCCTGTGTGTTCAGCCCTCTGCCTGTCTGACTACCACGTTCCTGTCATAGCCCTCTGCCTGTCTGACAACCACGTTCCTGTCATAGCCCTCTGCCTGTCTGACTACCACGTTCCTGTCATAGCCCTCTGCCTGTCTGACTACCACTTTCCTGTTTTAGTCCTCTGTCTGTCTGACTGTCACTGTCCTGTCTTAGCCGTCTGTCTGTCTGCCTGTCACTGTCCTGTCTTAGTCCTCTGCCTGTCTTACTGTCACTGTCCTGTCTTAGTCCTCTGCCTGTCTGACTGTCACTGTCCTGTTTTAGTCCTCTGTCTGTCTGTCTGACTGTCACTGTCCTGTCTCTGTCCTCTGTCTGTCTATCACCCCCCCCCCCCCCCCCCCCCTTCCCCATGGATCAACACCTTATCGTGGTGGGGAGGTTTGCGTGCCTTAAGGATCCCACGAGCTATACCAGCTGGAGTCTTGCACTCCTGCCAGCGTCACGCTTGCCGGACAGGTCAAAGGAGAGAGGCCAGACTAAGATTGATCCCCCCCCCCCCTTCCTTGCATTCTGATTTTCATTGCGGGTCTGGCAGAACCAGGTGACCTGGTCTAGTTTAAACAAACCTATGGGAATATACTTCAGCTGGATGGTGAATTTGAGTACATACAGCATTGTAGTTGGTAGTATGAAAAGGCTGCTTTTCCTAGCCTGTGGATAAAGCTACAGTAGGTTAAGCTGCAATTGTGAGTGGCAGTTCAATAGGGCAGGGGTCTTCAACAGGGGGTCCCCAGAGTTACAACAGGGGGTCCTCCAAATATTTGAATGATAGAAACTTTTTTCTCCTTTTTTATATTAACCACTTGAACCATAGCGTCCATATTCTGAGAATTTTATAGCAGATCTACAAGCTCAAGCTTATAGCAGATCTACAAGCTCACAACGCCTCGGCTATTTTCGGCAAAGAGCTTTAGTGTAGACGGGAAAAAGAGCAGACTAAGGGGGGGTCCCCACTTTATCTCTCTCTCTCTCTGAAAACGTTGAAGACCCCTGTAATAGGGCATTGAGCAAATCCAGGCCATAGTTTACCAGATGCGATGGCAGCGGCAGCGCTCTTCAGACCAGTTGCCTCTACTATGCTCCCGTCTGTGTGGACCACTATGAGGGTAGCCTTCTGGGTGTTGAGGCCTTCTCCGATCTGCAGCGTGGTCCTACCAGTCTAAACAGGGGAAGATCAAATATACTGTACAGGGTTCCCACACATCTTTACAAATTCATTTCCAAAACTTTTCCAGAATATTTAACCCGATTTCCAGGACTATATAACAATAATTCAGCTCAATAACGAGTCGCTTACTCCTATGTGCAATGCCCAAAGACAGGCAGTGTATGCCAGTGGTTCTCAACCTTTTCAGGCCGTAACCCCCGAAATAATCATATGTGAACTGGGGACCCCGGCACCCTGACGAGCACTAAGAGTAGAGGAATTTTGTATAACACGATTTTATTGTGAAAATAGCCATAGCTATTTTCACAATTTCTGCCTCTAATATTTGACAATTTGGCCAATGTTTAATTTGTCATTTCAGAGGTATTAACAAAATCAATAACCAAAGACAATGCCTAGCTATTTTTTCCAGGACCTTCCAGAACCCTTGATAAATTCCAAAACTTTTCCAGTACTGGAAAAATATTGTTCTAATTTCAAAACATTTCCAGGAATGTCATGATCGTGGGAACCCTGACTGTATCTAGGACAGTCACAACGCACTAGACCATTCTACCTGTCTGAAAGCATTTTCATCATCATTATCCAGCACATAATTTATGCTTTGTCGTATGACCTGCAAAAATAACCAATTTCAACAGTGGTGGCCAGTAACAAGGTACAGTATGTACACTTCCCAACTTAAGTATTCTATATTTTACTTGAGTTAAGAAATATATAAATTGAAACGTATGATATTACTCCACACATTTGAGATGGACAGTACAGTAGAAGTCATCCCCAAATGTTTACATTGGCTACAGAAGTACGCTCATCTTTAAAATCTGACTTGACATTTCTTCAAAATGAAGTATTTATATTGTGGTTCCTTGTCTGAAAGCTTTGCTTGTTTGTGAATGACTAAAATATTTAAGCAGTGCTGTTACTAGAACTAGAATTGGGAGTTTTTATGGTAGGTTGACTGTTTCATGAGACATCTGTATATACAGCTATTCCACTGCCTGATTAATGAATGAAGTGGATAAAAGCGTCAGCTAAATGCCTAAATTGTAACTCAAGTAAAAAATAAAATGACTGAACAACTTTCACTTTTAGTGGAGTAATTTGACCAGGAGAGTCTAGACTCCAGTAGAAAGGGATTGTGTACAAGGCCACCATTGACCACTAGCTCCTTTCGGAACCTCGCCCTCCGCTATGCAGCTCCGAGATGGGGTTCCTCACAGTGAGTCGTCAACCAGAATCTTCCAACTGGGTGGAAGATCTGCCGTTAGCGAACACTTCTTACCCTTTGTGAACATTCTATCCAAAAAGTGAACATCTAAACATTGTGGGCATCTAAACATTGTGGGCAGACTGGGCAATCAAAGTTAAATTGGCCATTTAAAAAAAACAATTATAATAAATAAATATTTGGTCTGAAGTATAATGTAAAGTATACAGGATTTGAACATGCTTGAACATTTGCCATTTAAGGTCTAAGATTTCAACAATTGCTGCAAATGGCTATAAACCTGTGTTTGTAGCATGTGAACACCAGAGGGAGCGCACACAATCATCTGATAACACAAACCCATAAGACAAATATGGGTAAATAAATTCTCCTTCTACAACACTGCCACCCAGGTGTGGAATTCCTTGACTACCTCCCTTAAAACATGTAGCTCGCTGGCATCCTTCAAAACTGCCCTGAAAACTCACCTTTCAGGAGGTCAGAGAAGGAGGTAGTTATCACTTCTCCCATACAGGCGAGAAGTGAGCACCCCCCCCCCCCCCCTTTACCATAGCCCCTTGTTTCCCCGATCCTGTACATATAGTGTTTTTACAACTGCGATATTATTGAACTATTCTTTGCTTGCTATTTATTATGTCCATGAATAAAATACTGAGGGCTATCAACATAAAAAAGACCGTAAAAGGTCTTATTTGAGATGTTCCTTTTAGGCAGGGTGTTTAACTGTACTTGTACTGTACTGTGCTACATTTCAATTGTATTGACTATACTTGTACTGTTCTCCATTTTTGTCTAATAAAATAATCAATCAATCAATCAAATGAATGCCAGTTATGGGCATAAAGTAAACACAAAGTCGAAGGGTACATTTAGGTCTGATAATGATGTACTATGCATGTTCAAATCATGTATAGACTACTTTACATTACTCCAGACCATTTTCCTATTTGTTATTCTTTCCTTTTTGGAATGCCAACAATGTTTAGTTAACCACTCTCTCTGTATATACCTAATGAGTGGGAACTTACAAACACATGCTCAGGGATGGTTCCTGAAGTAGAAACAGTTGTAGTGAACACATTGTCCTCTGCAGAATGCACATCACCCACAGTCACGGTTGTGACATCTGTAACAGACAGTTTAATATTATATTTCACTCATAACTGTGTGCATGCACAATGTATATAATTGGATAGCTATAATATATGAATGTATACTCTATGTTTGCATTTTGAGAAAAAATAATGCTGTTATTTGTTCCAAAAGCTTTATACCCTGTATATATATATAAAATGTCACAATGCGACATAGCTCTGTTTACACAATGCTGTACCCCCTACCAATGTATATATGTTCCCCATTTTCAACTGTTTTTATTTTATTTGTGACACTTGCTTTGGCAATGTAAACATATGTTTTCTCATGCCAATAAAGCTCCCTTGAATTGAATTGAATTGTATGTTATTGTTATCTCTACCTTTATGCAATACAACTGTGTGTTAAAGGCAAGCTCAGTCTCAGGTGGTGGAAAGTAACTAAGTACATTTACTCAAGGACTGTGTACTTAAGTACAATGTTGAGGTATTTGTACTTTACTTGAGTATTTCCAATTTCCAGTTCTTTTACTTCTACTCCACTACATCTCAGAGGCAAATATTGTACTTTTACTCCACTACAATTGTTCGCCATTATTTACTAATACTTTAGATATTTAAAAAAAAGAACATACATAAACCACTTCACCCTCTGCACTTTCGGCCATTTGAAAATAGCTGATCTACACAAGCTCATAATGTATAATAAGCACGCATTGTGAGCTTGTCAATCAGCTATTTTCAAAATATATTTTTTATACATTTGAAAAGTTGAAATGGGACATTCTGCATATTGAGTACTTTTACTTTTGGTACTTTGAGTACATTCTGATGCCAATACTTTTGTACTTTTACTCAAAAGCATTTTGAATTCCGTACTTGTAACAGAGTATTTTTTATATTGCAGTATTGATAGGCTACTTTTAATAATTAAGAAAATAATTTCCACCATCGGTGAGTCTCACGCTTGTCTAGCAAATGGCTCAGACGCTGGCTAATATGTAGCTATCAATGCAAACAAGTCTATGTCTGTATATATCAATGTGTGTACCGCAATTTTGAATACATCATTTGGCTTTTGTTGGGAATGTATGTGTATGCACATAATCCTAGTCAGCCTTGCCTGCAAACGCTGCCTCCTCGGCATCGTCAGAGTTCGGCAGGGACTCGATGCTCCCCGGCTCTCCCATGACCGTCATCGTGGTGGCTTCGGCCTCCGACTCGGTATCTGAACCCACCCCCTCCACCGCCGAGCCCACAGCAGCGTCTGTTTCGTCCATTCTTCCTACCGCTAACGATTTAAGCCGAATCTAACCGAGGTGTAATCGGTCCGGCAAGGTACCCTGCCGATTGCACGGTATAATAAATGGTTGCAAGAAAGGCTTATCTTTGCAACGCCTTTACATCTGTAACTCATGTAGACATGAGGATTAGCTTTTCAGGTTATTATAAATACACTTGCAAGCGCAACCGCGGTGAAATGGCGTCCAACGTTTGTTTTCATGAACAGGAAAGAGTGAGAGATGTGCCGGAAATTACCGAACGAACACGACACAGTACGAAGCGACACAACGGTCAAAAATGTTTTGAAAGCCTTTTGCCAAATAAGCCACTACAGGAGCTATATAAATATATATAACAAAATGTAGGGATTAAATAAGATCACAGGATATTTTTTTTAAACTCATTTTAATACATATTTAATACAAAACTTAAACCTCATTTAATGTGCTCAATCTATTGACCATGTTCTGCAGCCACCATCAGATAATGTGGAAGTATGCCAGACTTGAGTATGCTACATAATATGACATGTGCCAAGTAAATTGTTGTCAACTGAAAGAGATAGGCCTACCGGACGTATTGTAAAGGTGAATGAATGGGAGATGAATAACAGCAACAATAACCTTTTTAAACCGTTTTAATGAAGTAAAATATTGAATGTAAAACATTTAATCTAAAAATGAAATACATGTATGCACTGTAATCAATTAGGACGGTTACCACACATATCGTCACTGTCAGGAATCAGGATATTGTGTTAGTTACAGTTGGAATTTTGTCTGCTCATTTCTTTGCATCATCACTTCCAATATCACATGTTTATCCTGTATCCTGGGTGAGTTCTCTCTCCTGATTGGATAAAAGTGGTATCCCAACCTGCAAATGTGTGTTTACCAAAAAACTGGAGAGACAGGGAGGATCCTGTTACTAAACAAACACTCCATACAGGGAATAGCAGTGGGTGTGGTTTTTCTGGTGCCAATAAAAAAATCTGCCATTCATTTTACCTAATTTTACTGATTCTAGGCTTAAAATAATAGATATTTTATTTCTGGGGGAAATTAAGCTCCTATAGGCTATAGCAATGAGTACTATCAGAATATATAGAGCTATTTATCACTTACCCTACATTTAATACTTTTTCATTATGACATTGTCAGCCAAAAATAAATTGTTTAATTATTTTTGAACATTTTTGGAAGGTTTCACATATGACGACATGCCCAAAACAGAGACACCAGGTTGAAAGTGGTCAAGTCTGTCAGTGGGTTTTATATATTTAACAAATGAAATGTTAGCTTGTGACTATTAACTACACTGGATCCATTGGGGTTCTTTTTCCTATTTCCTGAAAAGTAACGCTCTTTTGTACATAAAAAGTGTCTGCCCGAAAGTGACAATGTGCAATTTAGGCCCTTCACAGGTAGTCAGAGTTTAGAACACAGTTAACTTGGTCCTGGCTGCACTAGCCAGAGGCAGTGTCTAACATATTGTTTGTTATTTTATCCCCTAAATAATGGATTGTCTGATTAACCCCCTTCTGAGTCAATATCCTAAATACAAATCTTACATTATCTAGCAAAATCTGACAACATATCATTACCACACCTTGAGAACTCAGTCACAATCAGTGGCACTTGTCAAATAACTCTAAACTAAAATTTAAATATTTGTATCTGTAGAATTTTCTACTACAGAATTCCTCAACGTTTTCCCTTTTCCTTAGTTAGGTCCTTTATTGTATTGATAACTTTAATACACATATAATATATATTTATATATACTGCTCTCATAGAACTGAGATGTAAGTTGCATGTACAAAAATTAACCATTGTCCCACTGGGTGAGCTACATCACAGAGGAATGCAACAGATATGTTATAACAGCAGTTCTCAACCTGTTCTTGATCAAGAATCACTTGAAACTCTCTCGAAACCCTTTGCGGGCCAAACCGCCTGACCACTTAACACAGCAGCCTTTTGGAGTGCATTTTGCCGCTATCACAATGACATTTATTTTTTAAAGGGAAATGCTATGACCTAAACCTAACCCTTTTGTATATATTTCTTATATTAATATTATATTATCAATAAAATCCTAATGGGGCCCACAGGTTGAGAATCGCTGTGTTATAATATTATCCCATCACAAGTAAACCTGAACTATTAATAGTAAACTTCCATGCCAGATGACTAATTAGAAAAGTGCCATTTTGGTAAAGCCATAATTGGCCACTGGCTAAATGAGAATTAGGTTCAGGTTATTTGTCGTCATCCTGATCAGCTCTGGAGTCTAGAAACCATATAGTAGAGCAGAAAAAAGGTCACTACAAGCCCAACTGAAACGTAGCACAGTATCTTGCGGTTGTCCCGGCTGGAGCGCACCATGCCGGTGAATCTCTTAACACTGCCAGTCAAAAGTCCAGTTGCACTTAGGAAATTGGAGTCCTTAAACACAGAAATAAGAGGGATAGGCATGCATCACAATTTTATACAATAACATTTCGTCTCCATAGTCAATCCACCTTACAGAAACACAAAAAACAACTCTCTGTGTGTGTGTGCGCGTGTGTGTGTGTGTGTGTGTGTGTGTGTGTGTGTGTGTGTGTGTGTGTGTGTGTGTGTGTGTGTGTGTGTGTGTGTGTGTGAGAGAGAGAGAGAGAGAGGTCCTCCCCACTAGACTCAATCTTTCCATCTTGTTACCCGGCACTCAGGCTCCTCATTGCTTGCATCACACCACAGAACAGATCACTGAAACACTGTCACACATCTTGAATGGCTGTTTTGCATACAAAGGGATGTACATAGCACGCCATGATAGAATAGTGGAACTCATAGCAAAGGACATATCGAAATATCATGCACCTACAGTGAGAATGTATACAAACATTCCTGTGTGACTTCATCCATGTTCCATCTCTGTGATAACTATTTGTCTTCATATTTGGCAGCCTAGGACATACCCACAGGCTGGTTGTTAGAGGTCTTCAACAACTTGGTATGCCCAAAAAGGAGGCAAAAGGGCTGGCAAAGTATTGTGCTGTGTCTGCCATAATTGGCAGCCGCCACATATGGCGGAGACGCTGTTACTTGTACTCATAGATTACTGAGTGACATGCCCATTGTATCACGAAAATATATTCCATGATTTTGTGAATGTACTCTTGCTGCACCAATAGTATTTGTGTCCCTGTATGTTTCTCTCTTATGTGGATATAAATAAATGGTTAAAATGTGTGTGTGTGTGTGTGCGTGCGTGCGTGCGTGCGAGCGTGCATGTGTGATTAGGCAGAGGCAGCACAGCAGTTAAAGAACAGCAGTTTGACTCTACAGTACGTTTAGGAACAAACACTGCAGATGGTGCATCCCAGGGTAACAATGAAATCTCATTATGAAGTAAGTTAGGGGTTTGTTTGTTTTTAGTTTTCGTTCATTTTTATGATGTGCTTTGGGGATTTTAAGATGATGATGTTTAGTTCTTGAATATTAGACAATATCTAGTACAGCCTATCTATAGAGTAAACTGACACACAGAATGATCAAACAGTCACTAATAAAGAATAGACATGTGTAGTGGATGTACTGTACTGTAGTGTAGGCCATATACTCTTACCATATTATCCAGATATATGTTCTGGTCCTCTGCTTCCTTATCGATGTCATAGGCAAGCTAAGATTAAGAAATACAAATATCAATAATAATAATAGACATCAATTTCATCTACAGCATACACAAACTCATGAACTTAAAATGTATTGACATATCACAGTTTTCCTGGTCTAATGTGAAACTTTCCATAGCATATGGAATCAGATGTTTACCAGTTAACATTATTAAAACAACATCACAGCAATAAGCCCAATCATAAAATAATAATGCTCTCTGTAATCGTGTATTTCTTTGATATTAACATCATTTAATTCAAAACAGTAAGCCAGGCGTATGAATATGATAACACATACCGATTTCAATCTGGAGACTTTGTTTGCCAAATTTTCAGCCATAAGCTTATTTTCGCCATCCAACATATCGTCCACAGCGCCATGACCTGCAAAAAGCCAGAGTAGAAAGTAGGCTATGTCACATAATATTACTGTACATACCTGACCCACCCCCATCATGGAAAACATATGATACATTAATAACTGAAAAGGCTGTTAGGAATACAAGGTGACATGGATTCTACTGTTGACTAGAGTTAGTTGTCTCTAAACCCAGAAACTTATTTTCGATAACGTTATGTACAAATTGCTATTTTTACACCCAGATCTCGTAAGCATAAGCTTGTTGGTTATTTCGCCAACTTGAGCAAATTACAAAATTTGACTTGGTTGAATGAAAGAGGATAATATTTTAGAATATTTAAAACTAAATACGTGTCAGAAGAACTACCTCGGTAGTCCGCCATATTGGTTGTTGACGTTCCAACAACTTCCTTTCTTGTCTTCTTCTCTCAGTTTATTAGCGGATAGCAAACAACGTAAAGGTGCATGCTGCCACCTACTGTACAAGCAATGCTTGTACAAATGCTTGTCAAGCATTTGTAATATGCCATTAAACAAACCTCAACAATAACCTTGTGTCTGTAACAGTGCCAGTGGTAACTAATTACATTTACTTAACCTGTTAACGGTCCTGACATCTTCTATTCCAGTAAGCTCAACTCAAACTTGCAAATATCAGTTGCACACAGAGTGATTAGTTTCCTTCAAAATTTGACCATATGCCCATGCATTAGGCCTACTCCAAATGGTTCAAAAGAAATAGTCTACTTTCGTTTACTTTGGGTATGCTGTGTATAGGCGTTTTTTGCAAATTATACAGGATTGTTTAGTAGGCTGTACTTAGGACGATTTCACAAATTTTCAACCCATCTTCATATAATTGGTCCTCAATAATGTTCATGATAAAATAGCATATTTTTTTCCTACTTGGACTGTGTCTCGGAGGAGGTCTGTGGGCAGGTCAGAAACCTATCATCGATGGGGAATCAATGCAGGCTTTCTATAGGGACTGTCGGTTATGACATCACCGCAAGATTCGGGGCTTAACTCCGCCCACTTTGGCGGCCATTGCCATTGCTAGGTCTTGGATGCATCAAGATCAGTCTGTACTAGTTCTACAACGATACTTTTACTTCAATTGCTCTAGGCTTTGATTGCATTTCAATAAAACCAAATTTGATCAACATAACGATCACACACATTTTACTGTTTATAGGGAATGTTATATTATTATAAACCGATCTTTATTTCCAAAGCAACGGATGAATGTGATGGCTGTTCTGATCTGCTTGTGCTCTTTCTGCGCTCATGCATGGACAGCCGAAGTCGCGATTTTAGCGTGATATCTTTTTATTGGGAGACAATAATGAGCACCAGCAAATGAAAGCAGACATTCCAGTGAATATGGACACGTTTAAATTTTAATTTTTTAATGAAAATTGACCAAGTAATGGCCGGGTCAAATTGCAAGTGGTCTTGGCAGTGGCCCAATAACTGGCTGTAGGCACGCTATGTGGTGTAAAGTAATTAAGTATATTTACTTAAGTACTGTACTTAAGTAGGCCTACACTTTTGAGTTATATGTAGGCCTACTTTGCCAATATTTTTACTTCTTCTCCACTACATCTCTGATCCAAATATTGTAGGCCTGCTTTTACTCCACTGCATTTATTTCAAAACTTTAGTTAGTAATGCTAGGCCTACTATACTTTTGATTATTATTACAAAACATCATTAACCACTTCAGCATATATACATATATTTTGACCATTTGAAAATAGACGATCTACAAGCTTACAATGTTAGATCCATGCTATTTTCAAAAGATGTTTTGATAACTTGAAAGGGACATTCTGCACAATGAGTAGGCCTACTTTTACTGTTGGTACTTTAAGTACATTTTGATACCATTACCAATACTTTTATACTTTTACTCATGTAAATTTTGAATAGGCCTACTGGACTTCGACTTCGACTTGTAATAGAGTACACTTGCATTGACCAATCCATCTTATCTACAACCAGCGAACTGTCAATGCTGTTCTCAGGTCATCGCTTCCTTTTATCCAAGAGTCTCACAAGAAAGATAGCAACGAACATGGCGGGCGGAAGTGGCCGATTTTTGCAAGGCCACGCCCAGTCCTCAACCCCTATTCCTGAACAGTTGCAATGTTAAAGTGGAAGCCATTGTTCCTGCAATAATAAAAATCTAAATATCTTTTCAAAAATATTGTTTTAAAAAAATAATCTGTCAAACGATGATGTTGGACCGAGTAGAAAAGAATTGTGCTATTTTATTTATGAACATTAGTGAAGGCCTATTATACTATATGAAGATAGGTTGAAAAGTGGCAAAGTCGTCCTTTAAGTATACACTTTTGAGGTAGGCTACCGGTATTTGTAGCCTACTTCACTTGAGTAGCCTAAGCCTTGTTCCACTTCCGATTTCTAATACTTTTACTTCTACTCCTTTTGGATCCAAATAGCTACCCTTTACTCCACTACAATTATTTGAACACTTTAGTTACTACTTTGCAGGTATAAATTGTAATATTATAAAACATACATAAACCACTTTAGCCCTATTTTATACACCATGGCTGTTTTGAAAATAGTTGATCTACAAGCTCGTAGATCTGCCATTACTTTTGTACTTTTGATGAATGAATAGGTCCTACACAGGACCACAATGGGTGTTATCCTTTTAGCATCATTGTATAATCTAGCTACTGATAATCTATTTGCAAACTGTTAATACCGTTTTCATTGATTTGGTGCAATGAGATTACTTTTATTTAGAATTCCATTCTTATTTTGACTCTAAAAATAAAATATAGTAGCCAGCCAATTATCATCATATTCATCTGCTTCTTCCTATTCCTACTGTATGGCGAAAGTTATCCAACAAGTTAACAGTCAGTGCCATCTTGTGGGAGAGATATCCATTCCATACCACACAAGACATTATAGCATAGCCTACTGTAGGCCTACTGCCCTACTACAGACAAGCACAAAATCATGTTAATGCATATGAATTTTGTAAATGAATAAATTATCAAAGGTGGATTCTATTACACATTTCATCAATGATTCAGAACTTCTGCCAACTTGTTGTGCATCAGTGTGAATACTATAGGCTGAGACAAGACTTTAATTGTTTACTGTCACCTCTGCAGTTGTAACTGCCGAGGTGATATTTGTATTTTTGTTTATGAAACAATAGCGTACTGTGAGGCTGGATACTGTTGAGTATTATTTATTTAGCTTACCATTAATAAACTATTATGAAGCAATGCGAATTACAGTAACATCTTTATCAGGATGGTACTAGGCTACTACACACACACACACACATGCACACACGCACACGCACACACACATACACACGCACGCGCATGCACACGCACACGCATGCACAAACACACATGCACACACACGCACGCACACACACACGCGCGCACACACACACACGCGCGCGCGCACACACGCACACACACACGCACACACACACTCACACAAATAGATTATAAAATAAGTTTGTCTACTGTAATTATCATTTAACTATTCACATTTCTAGGTACCATAAGAAAGAAGAATATGACCAGTAAGACTCCCTAAATCGGGCAATGGTAGCCAATCAGGAGGGAATATGGGAAATGGGACAGATCCATGTTGATGACATGACTTTAGAGATACTGTGTACCGCGTCAAACAGTAACAGTTTCCATAACTATTTCCCATACCCTTTAAATGACAAATAACGAGGAAACACTTACAGTCAGTTCTCATAGCAGAAATGACAGATAGCCTCAAGGAAGTTGATTGAACTGGGTACACACAATTATAAGTTATCTTCTGAAAATAAAGGGTATGGGCAATGCTGAAACAGGTGTGGTATTCAAACAACGACTGCCATGGATTATTAAACTCTACTAATTAACTCTATTTTGTCTTCTAACAGCTAGAGCGTGTAAAAGTAGAAAGGTGATACTGTTCCCCTGTCACCTGATGGGAGTTTGGCATTTCACTGAAGGGCTCTCCAGTATAAAATGTTAATGAGGTAAATTGCACAATGGTTCATACAGAACATGACTTCTGTTTTTGGATCTTTGTTTCTCTAGTAAACGTTTGTAGGAGTCAAGGCTATGTTATCCTCATATCGATTACAGTGGTAATGCTGAATAATTTTGAAAAATATGTATGCAACCCAAATATAAAGTACTACATCTCCAAGTGTCCCATTATGGCCATTGTCTAATATTGTATAAACTTGTTGACCATGCAGTTGTCAGGCCCTGTTCCTTTTTTTATTTTTTTAAGTTTACTACTTTATGCATTTAGTTTTTCATTATGTGGATTTCTTACGTTTTGGGTTTTGTATTAATTATAGTTTCACTTTTTTAATGAATGTATTATAATTATATTTAACATTTTGCACATCAAATAGAATAGAAGATGCACACATGATAACATTTATGTAAGAAAAACTAAATAAAAGTCCTTGTCTTTGCTAGAAGTAATTTCCACTTAAAAATGCATTCATAGGGAGATCCTGTCTGCTCACGTTTGCAATTTCCCCACTTTAAAATACATGTTAAGCATGCACATGAACCTTAGTGTCCCTGGGCATGTATTAATAAGTGAGCATTCTGCAAAAATAGGTGAATATTCTGTGAAAATAGCAGATCTACAAGCTCATAACCCCTGTGTGACACATTGTGAGCTTTATAGTTATTTTGGGCGAAGAGATTTGGTGTAGAAGGAAAAAAGGAGGGGACAAGTACAGACTGATGGGGGACTCCTGTCAACAAAATATATAGGATTTAAGTGGTCAATAAGGATGGTATGTGACAGCTGATCTCTAAGCATCACTCCAGGAGACCTCTGAATCAAGGATGTCAGTGTTTTGCTAAGTTGTGGCTTTACATGATTCCATTCAAACTACCGGTATTCAGTCTACCAATCCCATGGTGCTCATCTGTGCCCATTGTGCCCATTGTCCTTAAAAGTATTTAGCATCATCACTGAGAAAATGTGTGCGTGGTGTTGTGCATACAAAAAAAACGTACTGCCCCAAAACTCAGTTAAATTCCATTCAGTCCTGGGTTCAGATGAAATATTTTCTGCTTTTACTGAAATAGGGCACTGAAAGTGACCTGTAGCCTGCAGGAGAATGGTAATCCAGGAAAGCGATCATACAATTCTCAGCACGCCTCAGTGATTCACCATTGGCGCTGTTTGTAATGCCACAAGCATAATGTCATGTTATCTCATCTTTTGTTTTGGGTCAGTGGTAGACTATCATACCAATGGGAAAAGGATGATGTCATCATCGGCATACCTTTATCCAGGCACGTGCACACATAGACATCAAAGGGGGCTTGAGCCCCGGCTTTTATCCGCCTGTAAAAAGTGCCCTCTCCAGACCATGAATGCAGTTTTTTACTATGGTGAAAGAACCCGAAGGCAGCGTTAAAGGGAATTGTCCAGACTCTCCTGAGCTTGAATGCAGCATCTCATATTGAAAGCATTGTCCTCCTTGTTGATTATGCTTAGTTCAGTTTGGTATCACGCAACGAAAATAGCCGACCTCCAAGCTCACAACGCGCCGCGTTGTGAGCTTGGAAGTCGTCTATTTTCGATGTCTGGGGTCTTGAAAACCCTATGGGTTTCACTGACACACAGTCCATTGTATATCCTGAGCCGGAGCTGTAATGGACTGTGTGTCAGTGAAGCCCATATGGGTTTTCAAGACCCCAGACTCCGCTAACATGGACTGTTTCAGCTGCTACTGTCTGGCAAGTGGAACAGCAGCAACACTGCAGGACCAGCAGGCTCCAGCTCAGCTTTTTCCACCACGCAACCAGGATATACAAACACACACTCACACACACTCTCACACACACACACACACACACACACACACACACACACACACACACACACACACACACACACACACACACACACACACACACACAAACAAACGTGCTTGTGTGCGTGCGTGTTGCCCACTGCTTTGAAAACAAATCATATCAGCAAAATATATGAGGGACCATAAAAGCTTTCCATTAGTTCAGCAATGCAGTTATTTTTTATTAGTCCATACATTGAATTTAAATGTCACCAGACGTATCAGTAGGCAGAGATCTCTGATCGTCTGGTTACGCGAGTGTGTGTAAATATTTTTGTGTGCATGTGTGCTTAATCCTGCTGTCTCTATGTGCTATAATCTGCCTGTTTGCTTTCCGTATTTCTGTGTGTGTGTGTGTGTGTGTGTGTGTGTGTGTGTGTGTGTGTGTGTGTGTGTGTGTGAGAGAGAGAGAGAGAGAGAGAGAGAGAGAGAGAGAGAGAGTTTAATCCTCTTCCAACTTCGGCCATTCATGCACGTGACAGCGCGCATACGGTACGTGTGTGGACTGACCATGTTAGAGTGTCTATATGTGTGGCACGTGTGCATGCGCACAACTTCACCTCATCTTGCGCCACGCTCACAGCCATGCTGAGATGACGGCCAGGAGCAGAGGCCTCACCCAGTAGGGGTCTGTGCTCTACTGCGATGTCCACTCTGTCCATGTGAGAGGGAATGGTCTCAGTCCACGGGAGGGTCTGGGGGAAAGGCAGCTCTGTGTGGGATGGCAGAAGTGGGGTGGTGGCAGTGGGGAGCTCACAGCACTAGCCATGAGTATTTATTAAACCTCTTTGGCCTAAACCTAACTCTGTAAGGCCCTATTGGCAGTGGCCAACCCAACAGCAGGAGGGGGGAGGGGTGGTGGCAGAGAGGAGGGGGTCAAGTTCCGTGTTGTACTCCACTAGCACCCTACTGCCCAGAGAGACCCATAGTACACTCACTCAGGCAAAGGCTTGAGCTCGTGCCGCTACCGGCTGCAGCTCCCAGAGGATATGCACAACTATTTATAGCTAATCCTGTTTCGATGAGGTCGTGCTCTCTACCATCCCTGAGATGGAGCAGTCGGAGTTAAGTGGCGCGCTCGCGTGACATTAGTTGGTCAAGAAATGGATGAAGTTGAACAGCAAACCCTGCATCCATCATTCTTGTGAGAGAGCTTGTTTAGTGTCTATAAGGGGTGATGGGGTGTTGATGGAGGAGACAGGCGACCTTTGCTGGGAGGCGTGCAAAGATTTGGTGGACCTTCCTCACATCTGCATGCCTGCAAGTTGAGTCCTACTGCTGTTCACCTGTAAGTGACTCTGCCTTTTAATGCATTCATGTGTCAGTAATTTACTTTTTCTTTTTTTTATGTATTTATTTACTATGCATGGCATGGAAAGACAACCAACTAAGTCTGGACAACCTTCCCTTTTTTTGTCAACAAAACATATACTTTTGGGGCTTTTCTGCCTTTATTGATAGATAGTACAGTGGAGATTTGACATGAAACGAAGAAAGGTTCGAGGTGTGACATGCAGCAAAGGTCCGGAGGGGCTATAGGGAATCAAAGCCGTTACTCACTGTCAGGCTGCATCAGAGCCTATATGGTACGGACTTTACCACAAGGCCATCGGTGCCCCTGGACAGCCTTATCTTAATAAACATCTCTCTGTAGCTGTCCCCTGCACAATGCATTTTCAGTCTATTCAGCCATAGCCACACATGCACACGCTCGCACATGTGCGTCCACGCACGCACGCACGCACGCACGCACGCATGCACACACGCCATAGATAAGTTACCCTGGCAACTCAGATACTGTAGGTTATTAACACATTCCCTGTCTGGGGATGCATTTATAGGTTTATAGGTTAGCAGCACCACCATATTGAGATTAAGCATTTATGAAACTGCCACATACATGGCTTAAAGGGCAGCCATATGGCAGATCTGCACACCAGCCTGTATGTAAGTATGTGCATGTCTCTCAGTTTGGGCATCGATTGGGTAGTTATTGGGTAACTTTAACACTAGAGTTTCCTATAGTGCTTTCACAGCAATTCTGTCAAAATGAATTGCTTGTGCAGTAAGCACAAAACAGGTGAATGTTGTTGGGGGAAATTACACTTAGAAGTGCAGTACTAGGACCACCCTGCTCACACACCCCAACCCCCAACATCTCATGCTTAAGAAGATTTTCCAGATTATTCCACTGGATGTTCTAGCCCTTGACCTCTTCAATAAATAGTCTCATGGATGAGTTTGTTCAAAAAATGTTGCAATTGAGCATTTGTTTTTATGGAGAAACTGTTTGTAAATTGTATTATTATTACCATGCCGTGAAGTGTTGATAGCCTACTGCTTCAACAATTGCACAGCTCTTTCGATGCAGACGTGATTATGCTTTTTTTTGTGCGAGCTGACAAAAAGGCAACAATAACTCAAATAATCTCCATGGTTACAACTGAGCATCACTGAAAGCACATCACATTGGTCCTTCAGGCAGATGGGCTAGAGCAGCAGAAGACCTGAGGTTATCCAATTCGCAAAGGCTCACCAAAGTTGGACACTAGAAGATCTTTCCTTGTGTATTGAATAAGGAGGTCTCAATCAATTAAATTTAGTGTTTATGAGAAGAAAACATTTATAAAATAGATATTCTTCTCCTTTGTTGTGATGCCAGTATTTTACAGAGAAATCTCTGGAATAGGTCTCAAATCAGGCATACTGTAATTACTTCATTTGAGTGTCTGATCATGTGTTACTGAATGCACACTGGTTACTAGTTAATTAGAAGTTTAGTCAACGTTGACCTTTCCTTTTTATGCCATCTCCCTGTATCTGCTAGCCAGACTCAACTAAAGCCTCTTTTCCACTACGAGGTGGAACCAGAACTTTCCAGAACCTGAACCTATTTTTTTTGTTCTGGTTTTGTTTCCAAAGCGCACAGTCAGTTTCAGACTGTTCTGGGAACTTTTTTTAGGTCCTGCTCTTGATGTAGGCCTAGTACTAGAGTTCTGGGAACCTATGGGCGGGGCCAGCAGTGCTGCTGCTCTCCTGGTTAGGTTAGGTCTGGTTATATGGAAACGTAAGCAGAACTTGGAAATTCACAGGTTCTTGAAAGTTCTTGGTTCTGTAAAGTTCTGGTTCTAGTTCTGGTTTGGCCCTGTAGTGGAAAAGGGAGAGCATCCTCCTGGGCTTTGAAGTCCACTCAAATATTGATTAATTCCCTTTTATGCAAAGTCCCATCTATTCCATTCCATGGGTCCTCCTCAACAGGGGGTCCCAGGCCCCTGCAGGTCCTCACAGTTAGTGGAGATGATGCTAAATGTTAGGAACATTTGTTTTATATAACACTGATAGTTCTGTCAAATTAATTTACTCAGCAGGCAGTGGCACTAGAAGAAGTCCCCTCTCCCCTGCCTGTTCTGTGTTCATCTCTCTCTCTGTCATATACAGTTTTTTCCCTCTGTCCAGCCCGCAGTAATGACCATGATCATGAAAACAGTCAAAACAGCAACAACAAAAATCTATAGATTTGGCTTATTCAGTCGTTTAACTCGTTACCATAGGAACAGCACATTCGGGTCTGAAGAAAATAGAGGTAGGCCTTTTCTTTGACAGATAGCAGATTCATTATAGGCCTATTATTAAAGGGTTGAGCTGACCTCCAAAAATCTTCACTGTGTTCAGAGGCGACACCGTTGTACTAGTGTTTAATAATCATCATCATCCAATGGGTCTGGTGTGGGCGGGGTATAGGGAGTTGAGAGAGGAGTCAGGGGACCGTCAGAGGCGACGCTGCGTCGCTGCCAGCCCGCTGCCACCTGCTGATCCAACGATGTCACCAAATCTAGACGGATTGAGCGCAGACAGACAGATGATGCTGCACGACATAGGGTAAAACAAAAAATAATCCCGGCTATTATTGTATTTCTAGTGTCAAGTGTTGGTTTATAGGAAGCGTTCGTCTGGTTGACTGGTTTGAGCATGTTTACGATGACTGACTGATACCACATCACGAGCGAATCTGGTTGAGAGCAGGCTGCAGCCCAGCTGTTGCACGTGCATTTTAAGTACTTGACCATACTACAGTGGGTGACAGTGCACTCGTTGTTGTTTTTTTATTGTTTATTTTTTTTAGTTTTTGGGCTTTTAGTTTGTGCCTTATTGACAGGACAGTTACTGACCAGTGGCGTCAGTTCAGAAAAAGCCAAGGTATGGCAACATGACTGGTGTCTTGCACGCGCGCCAAGACACCAGTCATGTTGCCATACCTTAGCAACAGGCATGATACATTTATTTTAAGAAGTAATTTTTTTTTACCTGTTTCTACGGTTTCTTTGGCTGGATATGGCAGCCTGCTGAGCCTGGAATGGTTGTTCAAGTGCAACTAAACTTGGCATGTTGGTAAACGTGCCACAATTAACAATAATGCATTGCACCTGTGCAGCTGATCTGCGGAACTTGGGAATATACCATTTTGTCAAGATGGGTGAATACAGTGGAGAATATAATTATGATACCTTGATAAAGTGACCATTTTGTTACATTTTGCATTTGTAGTTATTTTACTGTAATTTAACAACATAATAATCAGCACAGATAGAAAAAGAGACATTCATTATATTTAAACGTAACTTTTATTTTCACCCCTGGACCCAGGGTATGGCAGCTGCATACCCCTGCCATACGCAATTGACGCCCCTGTTACTGATAGGAAATGGGGAGAGAAATGGGGAGTTACACGCAAAAGGTAGTCGGGTTCGGGACTCGAACCAGCTACACGCTGTCAGGCACTGAGAGCCTATGTGGTATGCGCCTGGACCGGTAAACTTGGTATTTTGCAGGGGTGGAAAAAGTACTAAAATGTTCTTTAAGTAAGTAAATTTAAGTAAAAGTATCAATACTGCAATGTAGGAATACTTGTTACTTGTAATACTTGTTACAAGTAAGACAATTCAATTCAATTCAAAATTTACTTGAGTAAAAGTAGCCTATTGGTATCAAAATGTAGGCCTACTTTAAGTACAAAAAGCAGAACACCACTGAAAGTAGTGAGGCGAGTAGCTTACTTAAGATGTTGGAGCTGCATGAAAATAAAATAAAATAATATGTTGGCAATGAGAAGTCATTTTAAGACCAGGGCCCAGGGTAGCCTATTCCGGGGTTAGCGCCTCTCACAGTGTGTTTCCAAAAGAACCATTGAACGTGCATTGTAAATGTCCGTGCTGTGATATGCGCGAAACCCCGGACATTTGAAGGAATTTATAAAACCCCCCCGGACCGGCCGGACAGCCCCCTAAAAGAGGACATGTCCGGGCAAAAGAGGACGTATGGTCACCCTAGCCTAACTTATTTCTCTCATACTATCTTTCTTTCTTACTTTTATAAACGACACTTTTACATCAGTTTACATTTTCAAACATCACAAATGGCAGTTGCAATGTGTGTCTGAATATCAATGTTTTGTTAAACCCTTAAGTGCTGTTCGGGTCCTAGTGTATACATTAACCCTTGGATGCATGACCTACCAATACCTACACTCTTCCATGAGTGGGGTCAAAAATGACCCCAATTAAAATCAATGTGTTTTTGCAATAAACGACTTGCTCTCACACTTAACTCTGCCATACTTTTGCCTAGCAACGTGATTTCAACTTTAAAACACTCACACGACTTGGGCCTTTTTTCTGCCAATAGGGACAAGCTGTAATTGTTGAAGCCCCGCCCCCTCTGTCTACTAAACGCATGCAGCAGCTGTCACACTTTGCTGTCACACTTTTCTCTCACACGTAACTCTGGCATACTTTTGGGTAGCAACGTGATTTCAACTTTAAAACGCTCACACGGCTTGGCACTTGTTCCGGCCAATAGGGACGAGCTGTAATTGTTGAAGCCCCGCCCCCCTGTCTTCCTATTGGCTGGGCTTTAAACAGCCATAAATCCAGTTCGCAGCATGGTACCGTCTTGAAACTTGGTGTCTGGACTTAGACCACCATAGGGATGAGCTGCAATTGTTGAAGCCCCGCCCCCTCTTTCCTCCTATTGGCTGGGCTTTAAACATCCATAACTCCATTTTGCAGCATCGTACCGTCTCGAAACTTGGTGTCTGGACTTAGACAGCCAATATGGACGAGCTGTAATTGTTGAAGCCCCGCCCCCTCTTACAAGTCTGTTGTTTCCACCCGCCCTGACGGTCGCTTCTCGCCCTTAGGGCGTCTTACTGGTAATAGTAGTAATAGTAGTAATAATAGTAGTAATAGTAGTAGTAATAGTAGTAATAGTAGTAGTAATAGTTGTAGTAATAGTAGTGGTATTAGTAGTAATAGTAGTAATATTAGTAATAATAGTTGTGACCGTAGGTCGCAAGTTTAGTATGTGAACGGTCACAGCTTGTAGGTATGTATGTATGTATCTCTGTCATGCCTGACACTGTGGTTCTATGGGTTTGTCGCTCTGACATCATGCTCTGATGTCACTGTGATGTCAGGGGAACCACTCTAACAGAATGTGTTTGCCGCTCTGGCTTCACTGTGATGTCACACTAATCGTTTTTATGCCCATACATGGAGATCCCTGTCTGTAGAACCAGCCACACATATATGGGATGTCTTGGCCTTCTGTCTGGCCATAATGGATTTTGTTAGTGTGGTATGTTGCCGATGTGGTCTCCATATATGGGTATTCCCATATGAAGTCCTGTTAGATATGGGCTTAATATTAATGACATCAGGGAACTGTATGGGCATAAAAGGGATTATGTTAGTTGTGACATCATAGTGAAGCCAGAGCGTGAAGCCAGAGCGGCAAACCCGTTCTGTTGGAGTGGTTCCCCTGACATCACAGAGTGACAAACCCATAGACCCACAGTGTCAGGCAGGCGTGACAGAGATACATACATACATATGGACAAGCTGTGACCGTTCACATACTAAACTTGTGATCTACGGTTGCAACTATTATTACTACTATTACTACTACTATTACACTATTACTACCACTATTACTACTTTTATTACTACTATTACTACTATTACCAGTAAGACGCCCTAAGGGAGAGAAGCGACCGTCAGGGCGGGTGGAAACAACAGTAAGAGGGGGGCGTGGCTTCAACAATTGCAACTCATCCCTATGGTGGTCTAAGTCCAGACACCAAATTTCGAGACGGTACCATGCTGTTAAGTGTATATTCATATGTGACGTTCATGTGTGTTCACATGTGTGTTCAGCTCTATGTGAGAATGATGTCCTGTTCTTGAACCACAAGTATTCAATTAATGGGCATGTTGGAAAAAAGAAAAAAAAAATCATAAAAATATTGTCTGATTTTAATTTTTTCCCATAAGCATGAGCAATATTGCCCAGTATTAAATAAAGTAGTTTTTTTTACATGAATTTCAGCTAAATCAGTAAAAACGCCTAGCTCTATCTGTGTTTTATGTGATATAGCAAAGCAGAAATGCAAACATTGACCATATATATCATATGAATTGTTTGGTATTGAGTCAAAGTCAATGTATCATGATGATTTGTTAAGTTAAAATGTATATTAGTGTTGTTTTTTTTAAACCAAATATCCCCCGGGTCAAAATGACCCGAACAGAACGAAGGTGTAGTGAATCTGAACAGAACTTAAGGGTTAATTAGACTGAAGGACGGCAGAATGGATGGACCACGAGACGTATGCATTTAGAAAAGATAGTAGGCTATAAGATGTGAAATGGAGATTTGTCAGGTGGTGACATGCATGATATGCCTATACTGTATGATTGCATATGACCCTACTATATCAATACTGGATTTTAAGTGTTACTTGCTTCCGATCGGGTTCTGATTCCATCAGAGCTTAATTAACATACCTAGTCAAGTTTGACATCTAGTTAAGAGTTGCAGAGGTAGAAATGCCCTTTTCAGGCAAAGAAAAGAAAAACACTTCATTGTGACATCTAGGTTATATAGCAGGTAATTATCAAATGACCACCAAAGGAGACAAATGTCTCACTGTTGGTGAAAATGTGACACAAACCAAAACAAACAAAATACAAAATGTCCATATAGCTATGACTTTAGAAATTAATCCCTATTATAGACGCAAAATATTTTTCAATAAGAGCTAAATTGCTGATCTACAAGGTCACAACACATCACGTCTAGTGTATGTAGGCCTATAACATATGTCCTAGTAGTTACACTCGAGTGGCCGCTAGCAGTAGCTCTGGAGCGTACAGTACTGATGCCACAGATTGTCTAATTAGATTAAGCGAGAGCTTTCCAGAGATAATCATTTAGCCAGCCCCTTTTCCCCTCCTGTGAATCCTTGCGGCGGTCGAGCAAGTGTGTGTGTGTGTGTGTGTGTGTGTGTGTGTGTGTGTGTGTAATGTGTATATGTGTCTGTGTGTGCGTGTATGCGTGCTGAAGGTCAAATCATATTTCCAAGGAAGAAATAGCTATTTAGCCATAACCCTGGTCATAGAGTATCTATCCACATGGCCTCCTGAGGTGCTTTAAAGAGCTCAGCTCCATATCATGGGGGTCTATCTGGAGTTCTGTGAAAGATGCAGGCTTGTGTAAGCGGACTAGGCTCCCAGTAATACCTCCTGTTGCTATGAGGAGGGGAGTGGGGGGAGTTTTTTGTAAGTAGAACCTTTTATTTTTAGTAGCAGGCACGATGTCAAAAGACGTCATTTGATTGTTGAAATGAATGCAGCCTCAATGTTCTTGGAGAATGCACTGTGCATGTTGCACAGAAAATGGTTATTCCTCACAGAGTTTGCAATTCTCAACTCGAGTCTGGAATCGAATGGGTGTAATGGGATTTTTCTTGATTGCAGTTGGTTGAATTTGTTGTGGTTGGTTGAACTTTATACAGCATTAGAGTAAAAGCCTTTTAACCTCATCTACCCTCCATCACAGTCTGAGCAGGCCATTAGGGTACATTTAGGTACATTTATTGTAAAGATGTCCAGTGCAAAGCACACTTGTCATATACTATTTCCACCCAGCTGGACATAGTACACACTTATGAAACAACGTGATCTAGTACTTAAATTGTAAACATTTCAGAATTCCATTTTGGGGTTTCAAGTCAAGTAAACACATTAGCTGCTGCAAGCTTTTAATTTACTGTCAGGTTTGTTTAACTGTGCTAGCTTGTCATATGTTAAATGTACTTGGCATTTTATTTGCTCCTAAGGCGTCGTCAGTTCATGTGTTGGTCATTGAGTTGGAGAAGCATGACAGGGTTGCCAGCCACAAACATGATTCTCTCTTCAGTCACTTTCAGAGATGATTAATTGATTGATTGATTGATTGATTGATTGATTGATTGATTTATCGATTGATTGGTTGATTGATTGACAAATTATGCAATTCAAAGCACATGCTCATAAACGTATGAAAGAAAACATGTTGATTTGTTTCCATTTTTGCAAATACTGTTATAGAATAGGAAAACTTCATGAATGTTTCAAGAGAAATGGTAAATAACATTTCAGTAGCAACGGACAGTGCCTCTCAGTTTCATTCCCGGTCTCAAAGTTCAAAGTGTAGAACTCCCAGATTTTCATTTGAAAATATGTAATGATTTGAAAGCTTAAAAAAGTATTAAAAAAGTATTAAGAGAGAGAGAGAGAGAGAGAGAGATGGAGGTGAATGGAGGGTGGAGGAGGGATGCGTAAAGCATAGATCAGGGGTCTTCAACATTTTCAGGCCAAGGACCCCTTATTTGAGAGAGAGATGAAGCAGGGGCCCCCTGAACCTTCTCATAGATTCCATATAGTTTCATCGTTTGACAGCACGATCATCAGTGTATTTTCGATTCATGTCAATTTGTGTTTTAAAATATTTAACCACTTGAACCATCAACACTTAATAAACTTGACCTTTCACTCTGTACTTAGTCTGCTCTTTTTCCCCTCTACACCAAACCTCTTTGCCAAAAATAGCAGATCTACTGCTAAAGTTCTCAGAATATGGACGCTAGGGTTCAAGTGGTTAAAAAAAAGGAGAAAAAAAGTTTCTTTCACTCAAAGAATTGGAGGACCCCCTGTAGTAACTCTGGGGACCCCCCTAGGGGTCCCGGACCCCCTGTTGAAGACCCCTGGCATAGAGGCTTCTGAGTGGTTTGGGCAGGGTATAAGAAATGCCCATGATTTGTGTGTAGGGCGGAGCAAAGGTGTGGTTCTCCGCCTCCTGAACATCTGTTGTCCGAATTCCATTTACAGTATTAATAAAGATGCAACATTTTGGATGCCAAGCCTGTAGAAAGTTCACTAATTGTATCTTCCATTTGTTTCATTCCAGATGTACCCTTTTAACTTCAACTGACCAATGGCACCCACAGCAGTCAAGATGAGCAAGTGGGCATACAGGAATCAGATGAAAGGAGATTTCTACATGTGCATCTCACGCTGCCGGGACACAAGCAAGCTACATTCCTGAGGAATAGTTTTTTATGGGAAATACGGGAACAGTTTGTCACTGAGTAGCTTATTGAGGAAGACATGGCCAACAACTCTTTACGCAACTCTTTACGTGGGTCCAAACGCCGTGCGGCGGCGGAGGCCAATCACGATGGAGAATTCAGCTGCTCGCTTAAGGAACTCCGTGAGCTCATGGAGCTCAGAGGAGTTGAAGGAGTAGCAAGAATCCAGGAAAGTTACAAAGATGTCAACGGACTGTGTTCTAGGCTGAGAACATCACCTGTTGATGGTAAATATATCTTATTATGCCGTATTTCAATATAAAGTGCAAGAGAAGTGCAAGAGAAGTGCAAGCATTTTACACTTATCTGCTTCCCTATTATCAAGAAAAGGTCACCTCTGTGGCACCTCTAATGGGAGATGCTGTGGTTCAGTGGTTAGCACTGTTGCCTCACAGCAAAAAGATCCTGGGGTTGAAACCAACTGGGGCATTTCTGATTTCTGTGTGAGATATGCAGTACATGCAGTGGACCCATTTTGGGTACAATATACTCAAAATGTAGGAAAATGTATGAAACAAATAAACATAAAGGATTTGGGTCAGCTCCTCAGGGAGACAAAAAGTAAAGAAATACATTTCACACATTTTCTTCGTAATCTCACACAATCAGAAAACAAGTAGTGACATGATAACTACTGATGCAGAAATGGGACAAGTAAGTGTAGGACATTGGGACAGTGTTTTTTGTAGGTCTTTCAGTCCGAGTGTATCAAAAAGGCAACTGGGTTAAGGCAGCAGAAGCTTGTGATTGTCTGCGCGGAGAAGCCGAAAGTCGGGGGGACGGAGATACACCTAAACCTAACCCTAGCCCTAACCCTAACCCCAGTAAAACTAACGCTGGTGAAATGCTAACCTGCCGATGCTGGTCAATGCTAACCTGGTGAAATGCTAACCTGCCGACACTGGTGAATGCTAAACTGGTGAATGTTAAACTGGTCAGACCAACGGTGCTTAACCCAGTTGCTTTCTTGATACACTCGGACTGCAAAAAACACTCTCCCGTAGGACATTGTAGGGCAGACACCACTCTGCCTATGGATTTTATTGCCAAATTTATATGCACAGGCCTACTACTCAATTGTTATAAATTGTTAATTATGGTATTATGGGGTAATGGATTCAGGTTTTTTCGCATTGTGATACTACTGTCACTGTGCATGTAATTTCCTCACAGTTTTCATATAATATGGCTGCCTGTGTCAAAGGACCAAGAAATGCTAGATGCTGCCTGGAGGGCTTGGTTTCAAAAAGTAGGGAATATGATGAGGTATGGTGACTTCATCAAAGTAAATTAATGGTAAAAATAGATGATGTCATGTACAGTTAGGAGCATACATCTGAATAATCAGATAATTTGGTAGAACTGAGTGTCATTTGTCCTAAAGGCATGGATGTCGTTGTGTACAGTTGCATACAGTACTTTATGGCTGCCTGAGGACACAGATGTCCCTGTGATTGACAGTAGGTTATGTTCATGTACAGTACATTAATAGGCAGAACAGTTCATCAGTTATTTTCACTAAATATAGTTTCCTTATATCCGATTCAGGACAGAGCAAATAGAACATTTAAATCTGATTTGTAACTGTAATAATTTGTTGCTCTGATGGACATATAATTGTATTGTATTGCTTTCAGGTCAGATCATAGTCAGACAGGACTGCATTACATACATACAAACACACACACACACACACACACGCACGCACGCACGCACGCACGCACGCACGCACGCACGAATGTGCGTGGCTATTTGCAAAGATAAGGCATGTGTTGTTCATGATGTGCGGAATTTCAATCCAGCAAACTTTAGAAGGCAATCCTGCCTATCAGGAGGGAATATAGGAAATGGTACAGATGCATGTTGCTGAGATCATAGACGTAGAAAGGTAGACGCCTCCTTCAGCTCTGGGGCATGTGCATGAGGGACCAAGGGAATCGCTTCCACGTGCGTCACACATACGGAAGTTGCTAGGCCAATCAGAGGTAGGTGGGAGAGGGTCTTTACATATGCAGCCTGTAAGAACAGCTGAGCCGCGCAACGGAACTGGCTCTGTTGAATTGAATTGTTGTCCTTGGTTAAGTCCTGGAAAAGACGCGCTGTGATTGGCCAGTTGTCACTTGACTGGCAGCAGTCCCTTCGTTTTTCCAGGAAGTCCGGACTACAACTGTTGCACATCGCTCCAATGAACTGCGGAGGAGAACAAGGCATCTAGCTTTTTATATCTGTGGTGTGTACCACTTTGCATGTTGTCAGCAAAAAGCAGCCTCATGGTGGCGCTAGAACAGGGGCATGTGAGAAATGAGGGGCGGAGGTTGTGGTTTGCCAGCCAAGGAGTGTGTGTGCAAAGTTTGGCATGGATGGGGCAACGGTGCTGGAGGCCAAAAGTGTGGCGTGACGGACAGACGGACAGCCGAGGAGGTTTTGATAGTAGGTCCTGAAGGTCGCAATCATAGTGCTTGAGCAGAATGGCAGAGCTTTCTTTTCAGTTTATTTTCATTCTGTCAAATCGTTCTTGTGCCTGATTGTACAAGGGAAAAGGCTTTTTAGCAGACTACTGCCAGTGGCCCTGAGACGGAATAGTCATTTTCCAGGCAGCATTGTCAAAATACTATGGTTGAAATCTGTAAATGGAAGAGAAGAGTAGTGAGAAGTACTTCCTTAAAAAAAAGAAAAAGAAAAAAGAAAAACATCCCACGATTCTGTAACCCATTTTTCACCCAGTGCCAATTGCTAAGGGTAAATTCTGGGCGCTACACTCCCTCTGCCAACGTGGGGAGAGCAACGGACTGACCTCATGCTTCCTTCCAATGCATGAGGAGTCCAAGCTGCTTCTTTTCACCTGATAGGGAGTGAGAAGTACTTCCAACCACTGCAGATATACTTTATATTTAATTAATTATATGAATTAATAATTAATAATAATAATTTAACTCTACCAGATTGGCTAGAATAATGTTTAATCCGTTACAATGAGGATTATAGCTTTAATGTGTTAGCAGTCTAAATAGAGCTAGATAAACTTCCAATCACTAGTTTACTAAAGTTACAAACTCACTAAATAGACAAAAAAGTGTTCAAATGTTCTGCCATCTGTTGCAGTGTGGTAAAGGCCACCTGGAAATGAAACCAAATGCTATTTGACCAAGGTTTGGTTATCAGACAATGAGGGCAGACATTCATTAATGGAAAAACCTTTGAATTTTTTATGCATTTCAATTGAGTGCTTAAGTGAGTCATTGAGCTAGGTCGTTTTAGTATAATTGATGTTATTAATTATTCATTCCTCACAGCAAACTGTAGGGTCTTGACTCTGAACTTACTATCTGTACTTTTATTGATGCACTGAATTTGATCACCACCAAAGAACAGCACTACATGATGGTTCATACTGTAAGGCAAGCCATGTGTGTTATTGCTAGGTTGGGCCAGTGGTTAGTAAGTTACTAAAATGGAGGATAATTATGTTGATCCATTTCCTTAGATTCTTTTTAAAGTCCTTTCAAAAACACTAACACGCTAACATAATTGTTATATCACAACAGAAAATATGGGGTACTGGCAGTGGCAGCTTGGATGTGCTTGTAGCTGGAATTTGAAAACAAATCCTTTTGAACCTCATAGTAGAACATTATACTACAGATGAATGTGAAGTGGAACAATACTCTCTTTATGCATGTCCATTTGATGTAATGCTTTATAAAAAAAAACATCTTTAAAACGTATAATCTGGTGCTGTAAATTGTTAGATGTAAACAAAATTTGATTTCTAAACACATAATCTCAATTAATCAATGTATCTCCCTTTGTTCTATAGTAAGTCTCCAAAACCTCCCGGCCTACAGTAGGATAGTGAGCCATAGCCTACAGTGTTGTCTGAGCCAAAGGTTTCCACTCAGAATCACAGCAGTGTGTCCCTTGACATTTGCCTATAGCGATTACTTATTCATCCACCGTGGCCTCACGTGCGTTCAATAAACACTGTTAGTATTTCCCCTCTCTCTCGTCCTTTTCTTCCCCACCCACTGAAAAGAGCATCAAAATGTCACCAGTAGCGTGGCTAGTGGCTGCATACAGCGGGAAAATCCATTAGACTGACAACCACAGACGTACCACAAAACACTACATCACACCTCAATTGTGAGTGACAGCTGGCGGCAGATTGATTCACCTTAATCCCACTCATTTTAAACCGCCAAGCGTTTTGTAGTTGATTGATCGGTTTTGGACTAAATCTGTCACACGTGTGTTACATTTTTCACCACTCTTTCATTTTGTAAGTGTAACCTTTATGGCTGACAGCCCATCGGCGGAATGAATGAGGAGAAGTCGTCATTGTACAGCAGTAGGATTGAGGCAGAACGCAGCAGGTCCTCTCAACACTGAGATGGAAATGGAAGCTTTAGGGTGTCAGAAGGAGATGCGTTGCTTAGAGGGATTTAGACTATATAAGCAGCATGCTGACCCAACTCAGAGGGTCAGTTGAAGCACAGGACTTGGTAGTATAGCCTACATTTGGCCTGTAAAATCCTCACTTTTCATTTGTGCCTGAGCTGCAGTTGCACACAGTTCATTAACAGTTCATCCAGCATATCCAGTATGTGTTGCACACTTTACATTGGTGATGTCGATTTAAGAAGCAACTCGAATCATAGCACATGTCAAATGTTTAGAAACATGCTTATGTATATTCAATGCTACTAGGAGTGTAGTAGTCATGCCTTGATGGTCAGTTCTCATTAACTCTGGATGACATTTTGGTAATAATATATGAAATGTCAATCTTATGAATCACAGATTTGTTGTTTAAAATATGACAGTATGTGCAAAGCAACATTCGGCACACAATGAGCTATAGCAAGAAAGAAATGAGTCACAATTGTATTTATTAAATATAGTATATAATATAATTAAATATTCAAATATTTTTGACCCTAAATACAATCAAGCCATTAATGTGCCTGAGTTTTGCATAAAATGGTACAACATGTTCCAATCCGTTTAATGGTGCTGGCATTTTATAATCATTATTACGTGCTCTTACAAAACACTATATTTTTGGGTTTTTTTCTGCCTTTATTGATAGGTGTACAAAAAGGAAACAGGGAGAGAGATGGGGAGGGGGGTGACACGCAGCAAAGGTCGTCAGGATCGGAAACACGAACCTGCAACACTGCAAGGGCAGGATTACCAGCCTAGCCTGGACCACTACCATGTGGCCCAGGCCGAAATCTGGATCTTTTAATTAATAAAATGTTAATTTAATCTGTATTGTACAGTATGTTAATGCTATATAACTAACACATCTACAGTGTGGAGGTGTTCTCCCTGCTTTTCCATTGAGAAATGTACAATTGAGGCATTTAGCAGATGCTCTTAATCCATAGGGATTTACAGAAAGCAAGGTAAACACATACATTCAAATTCAGACACAGTGTAGTGGCTCAGTAATCTAGGATCATAGGTAAACCAAGAGCCATAAATCTACAGAGGTTGACACTAACGGTTGCTCGACTGCCCATGGCAAGTTAATAAAACTTTCGGAAGTAAATAAAACTTTCGGGCAGGACTCAGGAGTGGAGTTTGCTTTCAGGTTGCCCGACGGGCAAGTGCGTTCCCGTCTTAATTCTATATTATTGGGTATTCATAAACATTGCTACCTTTTTACTCATTCTGTTTTTCTACAAGTGCAACTTTTACCTATAAATTTATAATGGATGATTTACTTTTCGGGCAAGTGGTTATGACCTGTGCTTTCCCGACAGGCAAGTGCCTCTGAGACCTTAGTGTCAAACCCTGATCTAAACAGTATAATATCACAAAATAAAAGTGGGCTAAAGTGGAGTCTGAAGAGGTCAGTTTTGAGATTACGGCGGAATATTGGGAGTGAGTCTGCACTCTGCAGTTCTAACTTGGGGAGTTTGTTCCACAGTTTGGGAGCCAGAAGGAGTCTGGGACTTGTGGAGCGTTGTTGTTGTTAGGGAAGGTTCTGACTCTTGACAGCTTCCCTGTGTTAGTTGATCTGAGTGGGCGGGAGGGGTTGTAGGGTTGGATCAGGCCTTGAAGCTATGAGGGTGCTATATATTGGTTGCTTTGTAGGCCAACATCAGTGTTTTGTACTCTGTACGGGCAGTAACTGGGAGCCAATGGTGGGAGTGGAGAAGGGGGAGACAAAACATTGTTTAAAGTACAACTTTAGTTTTTTACAACAAGGGTTCATATTTTAGATTGTAATTAGAGAAAAGAAAAAGTGAGTGTGAAAATGTTTTCATTTGCTTTGTTCTATTGTTTTATCGTGTTTACCTTGCTAAAATGTGGGGCATGCGTACGCATGGGGGCATGCGTACGCATGGGGGCATGCGTACAAGTGGGGGCATGCGTACAAGTGGCTAAATATGTCTTTTTAGACACAATAAGCCAGCAGTTTCTTTATTGCTATTTACAGTAACACTTCTAGCCCCCATAAGTCACATCCAACCATGAAAGGTTGCGTTGTATCTTGGGAATGGGCTTATTCTGCGTAAAATGACATATTTAGCCACTTGTACGCATGCCCCCAACCACTGAAATAAGAATCTCTAAAACAATAGAAAGAAGTAAATGAAATCAATTCAACACTCATCTTTTATATTCTTTAATTACAATCTAAAATATGAACCCTTGTTGTAAAAAATCGAACCTCTGTTCGAAGTGGAGCTGTGTGTGTGTGTGTGTGTGTGTGTGTGTGTGTGTGTGTATTGCAGTTGATGCTCAGGGCAGGCTAGACTCAACAGCACCTCTCTGGTCACCCAGGGTTACTACATACAGGCTACATACAGACCCACAGACCCACCCACATACCCACATACCTACACACACGGCCACGTATAGGGTAGCTTGTGTTCCACACAGCTCCAAAAACTAAAGTTGTCCTTTAAAGACCCTGTTGTCGGTTATAGAGCAGACACCTTCTGGTTGACAAGTAGTACTGTCTGAAGCTCATAAAAGAAACATCTCCCCTGGATTAAGGGGGATTGCCTCTTGAATGAGTGGTAGAAATTGTCTCGTTAGTGTGAGACCTGTGTTCTAATCCCAGACATAAAACGGGATGCAGCTTTAATATAAATAGTGTACTAGTAATCTAAAGAAGGCTGGAAAGGAATTGGAGCTGAAACTTCCTGGTGCTGGAAAAACTGTATACTGTATACATGACAGTACTTTAAATGTGCTTTACCTGCATTCACCCATAATTACATTAAACATGGAGACAGCATGTAATATTTGATAACACAAATGTCACACACACGTGTTGATTGTTATTCCTTTGATTCTCTCGTTTAGGCTTGGAAGGCACTCCTGAGGACATCAACAGGAGGACAGAAGAATTTGGAAAGAACGTTATACCTCCCAAAAAGCCAAAAACATTTCTTCAGTTAGTGTGGGAAGCATTGCAAGATGTGACACTAATCATCCTTGAGGTGGCAGCCATAATATCACTAGGCCTTTCTTTTTATAGACCTCCAGATGCCGACAGAGAAAGTAAGTTGACAATCTTATTTTTTTACATAGAATAATGAATTCAAATGTTGTTTCAGATAATAGACCTGCTGTATTTCGATATTTATTTATTTCAGATATTTTAAAAGACCATATTTCAATACATGTAATTGTCTATTCACAGCTTCAGCCATACATTAATACTAACCATAGAGCATTATTCCATTAAATGCATTAAAACACATACTGCAATGACATTTTGTGTGTTGGATTACATATCACATTAACATACAGTATGTACAAACATTCAACAGTGTTCAGTGTCAACTTCAGCAGTGAGTATTTGGATAATATATAATGTACTTCTATCAACAACAGCAAATATTTATGAATATAACGAGTATACTGTCTAATCCAGTGGTTCCCAAATGTTTTAGCTGGAGAACCAAAAGAGAAATTAGACGTTTACCCAGACTAATGAAAATAGCAGATCAACAAACTCATGACGAGTCGCTTTGCACCATGTTGTGAGCTTGTACATTAGATCTGCTATTTTCACTACTTCTTAAACATTTTTAGATTTATTTATGGACATTCTTTTATTTTAATTTTTTATTTATGAAATACTTGAATTGTTAATTGATTTGTTTAAACTTTTTATTTATACAAAAATGGTCCGCGGCCCAAAAATGGGTCCCGACCCACTGTTTGGGAAGTCTATCAGCGATGTTCACACCTAAACAACACTTTAGTGTCACAACAGGGTGTGTTAACAAAGAAACAAGCCTGTATGCATATCAATAGACCTGTATAGAAGGTGTTAAGAGACGTGAGCGTGACGTCGTGAAAACCGTGTACCCCCAAATATTGAATCAGTAATGCAACGCTGGTTATCCTCAACAGGCATCTGTCAGAGTTCTGTAGTGTACATCCCAGTTGTCCATGTGCAATTGCACCAGAGTGGAGCAGTCAGTAATCCCAGAGAACAGAACAGACAGTGCAGGTCACTATAATAATTATTAAATGAGCTGGCTGTCAGTTTTAGTTTTAACTGATGCAGAGATGTCAAGTGCCCCCCCCCCACACCTCATTAACCTTGCAGCTGCAAACAACTGTATGTGGTGAGGCCAGAAAGTTCTATGTAGCTACATTTCTGGTGTGAAATGGCACAAGGGACCCCCACAAAAAGTCCACCCCAAAGAGCGGCGCGAGCACTATGCTCACGCGGAAGTGCCCTTTTGTGAGGTTTGAGCACCTGCCCACTCAGTGCTCTCTGCACGGCCCTGTGCTTTGTGGTGTGCCAGGAGGGAATGTGAGGCTGAATGTGCTCCTTATCCGTCTAGCTAGCTCATCATAGAGGGGATCACCCGGATGGCGTCCAGCTTCCCCCTCATCCTCCCCTCCGCAACCACCTCCAGGTTGTCCAGTTAGGAGTTAGCCTTCCTCAGCAACTAGTTCAGTTTGTTGTGTTGGTGTTGCCTTCCAACAAACTCACAGCAACGAAGAGGAAACGGGCTACTACTAGACTGGTAGAACATCTGCAGCAGCTTGTTGCCCACATTGAAGGACCTGAGCCTCCTCAGAAAGAACAGCTTGTGCTGCTGTCCATAACTGTAGATGGCCTCAGTCCGGTTAAATGTCCATTTGTGCTCCAAATAACTTGTACAGTAGGTGTCTACCACCTCCACCTCATCCCCCAGATGGTGATGGGAGTTGGGGGACTATTATTGCTTTGCTGATTTCCAATATTGATTTGAGGGGGGAATGTTTTCAGTTCACACCACCTTACAAAGCTCTCCAACAAGGCTCTGTATTCCTTATCGTTGTCATCTGTGATGCAGTTGAGAGTGGAGGAATCAATCATCTGAGTACTTCTTTAGGCGGGACATCCGAGTTGAAGCCTAAGTCATTGATTGATTGATTATTTTATCAGACAAAAATGGAGAACAGTACAAGTATAGTCAATACAATTGAAATGTAGTACAGTACAAGTACAGTTAAACACCCTGCCTAAAAGGAACATCCCAAATGAGACCTTTTACAGTCTTTTTTTACGTTGGAAGCCCTCTGTATTTAATTCATGGACGTAATAAATAGCAAGCAAAGAAAACATTAAATAATATCGCACTTATGAAAACACTATATGTACAGGATAGGGGAAACAAGGGGGTGGGGCTAAGGTAAGGGGGGTGCTCACAAGTGATAACTAACTCCACCTCTGGCTTCCTGAAAGGTCAGGGCAGTTTTGAAGGATGCCAGCGAGCTACATGTTTTAAGGGTGGCAGTGATTGTACGCTTCCTTTGGGAACGTCAGTGTTGCTCACCAGCACATTTGACAATCTGCCGTGCAGTTTGACATGTGTGACTGTGAGGTGTGAATGGATGCACTCACTGGTGCTGGTGAGAGGGGTTAGGGATTAGCCGTTCACAGACGGACAGACAAACAGATACACCGGACAAACATATTGTCTGGCCTTCACCGTCCTGCCTTCTGCCTTGCATGTGTAGATAATAACAATGTAGATTAGAAATACAAATGACAGAAGCGTTCAGCCTGGCTGAGGCACTGATGGCACATACTCAGTTGTGACTATTTGTTGTAATCATCACTCTCCATTTGATTTCCTGTCACTGTTTGGCTGTCCTCTGTATGCAGTCAAAGAAACAGAACTGCCAGAAATAATACCCAATCCCATATAGCCACTATTTGTAAAGAACTGACAGTGTTGTCATGAAACGGAAAATAACATTGGCTGCTATTACAGTTGTGGTTCAATGTACTGTAATTGTTGTCTTGCTCTTTTGTGGATGCTAGTACAGTCAGTGCCCGGCCGTTTTGAGCAGGCCAGTTGTATACACCAATGTGCATACATGACCTGTCAAAAGGATTAAAACACTAACAAGCTCGAGTTTATTTCCATTGTGGTCCTTTGAGTGCAAGAGTGCTGAGACATAAAGTGAAATATTATCCATAATAACTACATTCATACAATTTGAACATACAAGTAAAATAGCAAGGAGCTGTAGCAATAGTTCTGGAGAACTGCTCATCCAATCAATCAACACTGGACAGTCTCTTGGACCCAGTTGGATACAAATAAATAAATAAACGGTTCTCAACAAAAACGGCATTCATCCGTAAACATTAAAAAATCATGCTTGTCTTGCTCACACTGTTATTTGCACTGATCAAAATAGATAGATACATACATGTACTTTATGTATGATGTATACCTTAGTTCACTGCACATTCTATTATGACCTTGCAGACTCTATAATTATGCACATTCCCCATTGCTGCTAAGAGGTTTATAGAGTGTGTCTTGCTTGCACTTTTTAACCCAATTTCTTACGTATCTTATTTTTAGTTTTTTATTTTCTTATTTTTATTCTATTTATTTTTTCATTACAATCCAGTATTATCTTGTTGTATATTGTATTGTCGTTGTTACCACAGTCTTGGGGAGCATGATGTCACACCAACATTTCACTGCTTGTATGAGTGAATGACAAATAAACCCTGCTTGATATGCAAAGGACATACAGACATACATAATATATGTACAGAGATCTCTGGAACTTACAGCTAGGTTGTTCCTTTTGGAATGAAACCTTTCAATTAACCCATTCAGGCCGGGTACACATTTTAGTGTATGGGAGGGGCTTACAGTACATGTACAGTATGTAGCAAAATATTTGTTTTTATAGGCTAATTTCTGATTTAGTCCTAACTATAGGTTAGGCCTAAATGGGTTTTAAACGTCACTTTCTCTTCCAGACTGTGGTAAGATGGCGGCCGGGGTAGAAGACGAGAGTGAGGCAGAGACCGGCTGGATCGAGGGCGCCGCTATCTTACTGTCGGTGGTCTGCGTGGTGCTGGTGACTGCCTTCAATGACTGGAGCAAAGAGAAGCAGTTCCGTGGCCTCCAGAGTCGCATCGAACAGGAGCAGAAGTTCACTGTGGTTCGCGGTGGTCAAGTCATCCAGATCCTCACATCAGACATCGTAGTTGGCGACGTTGCACAAGTCAAATATGGTGAATGACGTTTGCTTCATATCTGTAAATTGAGTCAGAAGTTAACATACACACATGACATTGCAATCAAAATCAACATTCAAACATGTATGGTATAGCACAGTAAAAAATGGACAGGGGCAGTTTCTCAATTCCAACCATTTATTTTGGGTAAAGAAAGCATGCGTTAGATAGATAGATAGATGCCGTTATAAAAGTCAGTCTCCCGGAGCATTCGTCAGAGCAACGTTCATAGTACATGTGTGTATGCATGACCTGCACACATAATATAATGGTCAATTCAATCAAGTTAAATCAATAGTGAAAAATAATAATAATAATAATAATAATCATATGTGTGCTGTATAAGTAAATCATTCTCACGTGGACTACAGGAAATGTATCAGTTACTCTGAACAGAGGCATTACATTAGTCATTTTAAAGTTTTTGTTACAGCTTTAAGTGCATCAGTGATGCTTGATGAGACAAAAAAGGCAAACGAACAACAATGCATACAAATCAGTGTCCATGAGGAAAATAATGGTAACAGAAAAGAAGAAACATGAGAAAAATAATGGTAACAGAATATAAGAAAAAAGAAAGAGAAAACTCAATAGACAAAAAACAATGTACTGAGCATGCGTCTCTGCCATGGTAACAGCCGTGTGCTGAAACAATGCCCAAATTTGAAGACACTCAATCCCTCATATACTGTGCACACCCTCCGGGCACAGGACTAGTTTTCATTAAACAGAGCTTCCTGGGTGTGAAAATGGCACCTCTTCTTCTAATTCTAATTGTAAAATAAACATCTCTGCTGTGTGAGAAGGTCATATTGTCTACCATTCATCTTACACTGTGCACATATTCAAATGTAAATTAGCATTGAATGAGACAGGATTGTGGAAAATGTGTTTCTTGAGTGTCTAATTGAAATGTGTGCGTGCGTGCGTGCGTGCGTGCGTGAGTGCGTGCGTGAGTGCGTACATGTGGTTGTGTGCGTATTATGTACATCATTTGTGTTTCTTCGTGTATGTGGTTTCAGGTGACCTTCTCCCTGCTGATGGAGTGCTGATTCAAGGGAATGATTTGAAAATTGATGAAAGCTCACTTACGGGAGAATCAGACCATGTCAAGAAGACCTTGGACAAAGACCCAATGTTGCTGTCAGGTAATTCACTCATCCCCCAGTGTGTTGGGGAAAATTGTTGCTACTCTCAGTGTTGCTGATGTCTCCCAGGGCAGCTTTGCTTTTATGTGCGAGCTATTCGGTAATGTATGATTCCATCTCACTGTGCTCTGGCTGACACTGGTCATAGAAGTTACAAGCCAAAAGTCATGATAAAAGCACACAATTGTTTTAGTCGGGGGGCCGCAACTGATATTCAGACATATGCGGCTATCTCGGGGTAGAAGTTGCCAACCTATTCAGAACTAATCTTTAACCCCTTGTGATGTGATCTAGCCTGGTTGGCATCTCTGAAAATGATTTTTAGGTCATTTTATCACTGTATACTTAAAAGTGGTAAAATCGGATTTTGCTCCTATAATGTTGAGCAGATTTGCAAATGTAATTGTACTGCTAATGGTGTAATGTATAAAATACAGGCAGAAGTTGCCAACCTATTCAGAACTAATCTTTAACCCCTTGTGATGTGATCTAGCCTGGTTGGCATCTCTGAAAATAATCTTAGGTTATTTTATCACTGTATACTTAAAAGTGGTAAAATCGGATTTTGCTCCTATAATGTTGAGCAGATTTGCAAATGTAATTGTATGGTGTAATGTATAAAATACAGGTAGAAGTTGCCAACCTATTCAGAACTAATCTTTAACCCCTTGTGATGTGATCTAGCCTGGTTGGCATCTCTGAAAAAGATTTTTAGGTCATTTTATCACTGTATACTTAAAAGTGGTAAAATCGGATTTTGCTCCTATAATGTTGAGCAGATTTGCAAATGTAATGGTACTGCTAATGGTGTAATGTATAAAATACAGGCAGAAGTTGCCAACCTATTCAGAACTAATCTTTAACCCCTTGTGATGTGATCTAGCCTGGTTGGCATCTCTGAAAATAATTTTTAGGTCATTTTATCACTGTATACTTAAAAGTGGTAAAATCAGATTTTGCTATAATGTTGAGCAGATTTGCAAATGTAATTGTACTGCTAATGGTGTAATGTATAAAATACAGGTAGAAGTTGCCAACCTATTCAGAACTAATCTTTAACCCCTTGTGATGTGATCTAGCCTGGTTGGCATCTCTGAAAAAGATTTTTAGGTCATTTTATCACTGTATACTTAAAAGTGGTAAAATCATATTGACTTGACCTACCGGTAAGATAACACCTCTGGGTAAAAGCAGACAACCTATCCAGTGTTAATGTTTAAACCCTTGCCATGTATTCTAGCCTGTTTGTAATCTCACAAATCAGTACTGACAAGTTATTTTAAATTTGCTGCAATAATGTTGAGCAAAGTTGCATATGTAAATGTACTACTAATGTGGTAATGTAATGAAAATGCAGGTAGCAAAGCTAATAGCCTATTAGTTGATGCTGGCAAGAGTAATGATGAATATTATTATTTCAAGAACATGATGCCCTGGTTTGCGGCTTATGATCACAGACATGAGACAGCTATAAACCGTTGGTCCATCACCTACAATGAATCTTTAACCTTGGCAGAGGATACCAGATAATTTTTTGGACTGACACATGATGAAGAATCAAAAGAGATCATACTGATGCCATGCAACTTTGTTGAACAGTTCCATAGATATCACATCTCCCAATAGGAGAATGTTTATGATCTAGAGGGCTCTATTTTGATTGTCTTAAGTACCAGTTCTTATGCCTTAACTTAAAGGTCTGTCCTTATTGTCTTTGACCACCGAACTTCTCGTCTGAAAGGTCTGGTTCAACTACAAAATGACGTCACTCGCATCTTCTGAAAAGCATTACCTCGAATTAGAGTTCGGAAAGCTGCACGTTGGAAAGTCGGAACTCTCAGATGACATTTTTGGTGGTCGGCGACAGTATGGACAGGCCTTTAGGTTAAGGCATAAGAGCTGGTACTTAAGACAATCAAATACAGCCCAGTGTCTCTGAAAATGATCACTGCATTTGTTGGGAACCAACAGGTCACAAAGAATAAAGCCTCTCTAAGAGAATACAGCCTCTCTAAGAGAAAACCAAAAACTTCCTCAAGGCTCTACAGTGCAGATGCCAAGCTTGAAAAAATCTGAACCAAGTGTGTGAAGCCAGACAGGGATATTTAGCTTAATTGAAATGGATGAAAACAAATCCAATCTGACCCATTGCCTCAAATGAGAAGATACTGTAGTTCCAATTATGGTCAGGAAATTGGTATTAGTGGAGGGTTTGAGGATCCTGAAAAGGTGTCATTTGTTACAGATGACACCTTTTCAGGATCCTCAATCTCTCCACTAATACCGCTGTGATTGATGTTCCTCAACTGCAGGCTTCATATTAAGTATAAAGAAGCTGTTACTCGCATACTGTACTTCTACATTCAGCTGATGCAACAACCAAGGCTATCAGAGGCGCATCATTCTCTGCAGAGACACAGATGTGCTGGTGTTAATTCTTATGTTTGCATACCAACTGAGACAAGAAATGTGGATACATGAAAAAGTTAAAGATATCAAAATGTCAAGTGAGATACTAAATGGTCTGTTAGCATTTAATGATCTCACTGTCAGTTCAGTATAGGAAAAAAGAGAGCCTGGAAATAGTTCCAGCCCTCAACTTCTCCACAACTTTGGTGAGGATGAAGTACCAAGTACAGCTACTATCTCATTGGCAGTTTGTATGCACACTAAATGTGTGCATACAAACGTGCATACAAACGTAAATGTTCTTATTCTTAGTCTTGCTGTTATTCTGTGACCTGCTATGTTATCCATTTTGGTCTGATGTGTGTTTTGAATGGAGTAATTTCTTGTATACTCAAAATGGACAAAAACACCATCAAAGAAGTTGCCTTTTACCATAATATTTACAAATCTATTGCAATAACATTCAAAATAACTTTCCATATTGTTCTTTTATCTATTTCCTTTAATATAACATAGAAATAAATATATTTAAAAGTGAATAATTAATCAAATGCATATGATGTTTAATTGGATTATTTGACTATAGCATGAAATGGGCATTCAACTATTGAAGGGCTTATAAAAGTCACCAGAAAATAAATTCAAAATGCCAACCACCTTAAAACTTCTTCTATGGGTACCTTCTAACACAAAAAAAAGGTTGTCGGCTTCTACCCAAACATAGCCGCAAAAGTCATTTCTGAAGCACTTTTCAGTTTTGGCCCCTTGACTATTTTGTGATATTGCCATTGTCGGGTGGAAACCTTGTATGTCCAAAACCGTTCCTTTTGTATTTATCGTTTCAAAAATGATCTAAACTAGTGAAAACAGACGATCTACAAGCACACAACACCTCGCACCGTACATACGACGGTCATGTCCATAGTTTTGTGTTGTGTTTTGTGCGGCGTTTGGGAATCTACTAGTTGTTGCCCTGGGATTAGAAGTACCCTCCGTTCTTTGCGTTGTCCCATTGGCGTACTGCTTGCGTAGCCAGCTTTATCCTCTCTGCAAACTTTAAGCTTGATCTTCCCATAAACCCCCTCAAGCCTTGAATGATGAAGCAGGGCTTTACTTGGTGAAAAAACGTACAAACTTGAAACTTGGAGATACAAGGTTTCTGCCCGACAGTGACGATATGTTGGCAGGTGACAGTCTTCTGGTTCTCTTATCAGTTTTTGACTTCCCAGTTGATCTCGTTTGTGAATTGTAACAGTGTTTCTGATTATTTTCAGTCTGGCTTCCGTACTTACCATAGCACAACTTTATTAAAGGTCACCAGTGATTAATGACTTGCTGCTGATTCTGGGGACTGCTCAATTTTAATCCTCCTAGCTCAGCATTTGATATTGTTGATCATTCTATTTTAATCAAATGCCTGGAAAAATGGGTTGGCATCAGTGACTGTCCTGCAGGTGGTGTGTGTACATGCTTCCCCTGGGTCATATTATTCACAACCACAACATCCATTTTCATTGTTAAGCCGATAACACACAGTTAATACGTCCCACAAAAACCCAGTGATGCAGATAATATGTCCTGGATCCTCACATGTCTTTCTGACGTTAAGTGCTGGATGTCCCAGAACTTCCTCCAGCTAAAGAGGATCTGTGATCCTTGTATGTGGCCCCCCAAATTCCACCCTTTAAGTTACACATCGGAAGCTTGTAAAACAATGTTAAGATTGCGTTCCAACTTGTTGTTCATCTCTGATGATTCAATAAAATATCTTAGAAAGAAAGGAAGATTGATGAGGAAGAATGATCGACTGACTGACTGACTGACTGACTGACTGACTGACTGACTGACTGACTGACTGACTGATTGATTGAATAGATGAATGAATACATGAATGAATGAATGTGGCTTTAATCTGGGTGTGATTTATTCTACTTTGACTTGTCCTTTGAATTTGCGATGTGTACATGTTTCTTCCTGCTGAGAGTCCTTATCAATTGCAGACTAATTCATGCTTTCATTTTGTCATTCTTAGACTACTACAACTCCCTGCATTCTGGGCCCAATAAAAAGGCTATCTGCCATCTTTAACTGGTGCAGAATTCTGCCGCTAGTTATTACAGTAGCTTCTCTTCACTGGTTGCCATGATTTACTGATGACTTTTAAAGCCTTGCAAGGCCATGCTCCGAGTGGTCCTGTATAAGCCTGTGTGCAGCCATAGATCAGATAAGCCTTTTTTGATGGTTCCAAAAACTCACCTCATCAGCTGGATCAGGCTTTTATGTCAAGGGCACCTAGGCTCTGGAGCGCCCTAATTGAGGCACTCCAGAGCTAAAGGCTAGCAAAGTCAGTGTCATTTTTAAAATCACTTCTGAAAACCTACTTTTATATCAAGGCCTTTTATCCGTGTTCATTTAAATTTGTGTTTGTTAATTGATGCTAAGATTGTACTTTATTATGTTGCTAGGTGCTATAGTAAAGCTATGAAGTTCATTAGCATTCTCATTTGCCCCCTCACTCATGCATTAACTAACTCTTTCTCTCCCCGCACTCATTCAGGGCCTCCCTCCCTCACTCACACTCACTCCTTCACACACTCACCCTCTCTCTCACTCACTCATTCATTCACTCTCACTCATTCACTCATTCACTGACTGAAGCTCGCTAGCTAGCTTGCTCACCTGCTCGCTTGAACACTTACTCACACACAGTACCCATTATCTCCCTCCTTCTCCCTTTTCTGTTTTAATGTATAAATCACACTCACATTCAGTCAGTCATTCATTCATCTCTCTCTCTCTCTCTCTCTGGGTCTCTCTCTCTCTCTCTCTCTCTCTCTCTCTCTCTCTCTCTCTCTCTCACACTCACTCACTCACTCACTCACTCACTCACTCACTCACTCACTCACACTCTCCACCTTTCTCTCACCAGGCACCCATGTCATGGAAGGCTCTGGTAAAATACTGGTGACGGCAGTGGGCGTCAACTCTCAAACAGGAATAATTTTCGCCCTTCTTGGTGCCAATGAGAGCGACGATGATGGTGATGAGTCTGAGAAGGAGAGGAAGAAAAAGGAGAAGGAAGAAAAGAAGAAGGAGAAGGAAAGGAAAAAGAAAGAAAAGAAAGACAAGAAAAGTAGGTGCCACAAGCTTAATAACAATAGGTCGGGAGTGGCTTATTGTCAGTATCAGCCGGTAACAGGCTGGAGTCTGTCCCTGTTACAATGCACTAGAGTGACTAGACCCTTTGCTAGACCCTTTTGCTAGACCCTTTGCTGTGGTCCCAGTACTTGCCGCACGACTTGCCGCACCCAAACCGTGCTATATTACGCTGAGTTGGGAGTGCCTGGGACTACCCATGACCTTGTGGTCTTAAGGCGAGAGCTCTACCGACTGAGCTACCCAGACCCCGGATGCTTAATTAAAATTGTAAAATTTGCTTGCTAACAAGAAATGATATTCAAGCTATTAACACGTAGATGTGATGCGTTATTAGTCTGTAGATCTGTTCTGTCCAGTAAGTGGAACTGTCATGCAATGGAGTATGAATCAAGCTCACGGCCTCAGTATAATTTCCTCGCTGTCGGGTCACAACGTCCAAAAGTGTTAAGTGCCTTACAGACAGGGCGCAGTTGACGCCGGCTTTCTCGCTTGGATCAGTGGGGATCGCGCTGTAAACGGCAGGCGATTATTACAAAGATGAACACCATTCAGCTCTTGCCGCCCGCGAGCGTGTGCATGAACGAGCACGCCCGTGAGAATTTCACGGGACCGGGACCTTAACTTCTTATTATTTAGTTAGAAGCTCATGTTAACACTTACATTTTAAAAACTTAAAGCTATACTGTGTAAGTTGCTCAACTAGTGGTCAGTAGCGTTATAGCAAACCGCGGTCACGTCTGCTTTTTTCGGCCGTTTTTCGCTGCGGACCGGGCCTTCAGACCACCGCGTCCGCCTCGCCTCGCCGAGACCTATCCATAGAGGTCTTTCGTGTCCGTCTACGAGCCTCGGTTGGGGAGCTACATGCTAAACTCCTAGCCCAGTGTAAACACTGCAGTGTAGTTCCTGAAGAGCTCGGCAGTGTATGATCTGCCGGGAAAAACAGCCCCGGTCATGGCCACCAGGGCTCAGTAGAACACATATAAAGAAAAGGCTTTGGGAGCTGAGATGAACAGAGTGGGTGTTCTAAAACTTTAGCGATTTAATAATTAGGACAATTTTAAGATTTGTTTTATTAAAAAAGTTACATAGTATAGCTTTAAAATTGGTTTAATATCCTATGTTAAAATTGGCTAAAGGGAGGACCGAACAGTCACTCTGACTCAGACATAGCCATAAACAAACCCCATGCATCAATGAAGGGACACAGACAGCCGGGTACAACGGGTACTCTGACCGGATCGGAGGTGCGACGTACGCCCGAACCTCTAGTTTATAAAACACTCAGACTTAACCACTTTCAAAAGCAAAAATAGCATACATGAGCCATGAGTCGTGAGCTTGTGTGTAGATTGGCTATTTCTCCTACTTTTGAACAACACTGTTGTACGACGAACTTCAAAGTAGGATATTTATTTATGGGGAAAAAACAAACAACATTGAACTATGGAGATTATACGGATTCTGCCTGACAGAGATGATTCATAACTGTGTGGCACTGTTGAGAGTCACTTTACAAGAAATATGGCTGGTACATGTTCCATTTTGTCCTCCATTAAAAGTCAATTGGCAGTGACAGGTGGTTTTGTAGCTGCAAATCTATCAAATCGGTTTTTAATGAATAATTAAATAATAAATGAAAGTAATAAATAACAAATACCACAACAAAAGTCTCTTGAATCTTGAAGTGACAGTTGTAGGTCATATATTGCATACGCCTAGTATTGTGGGTGAAAAGAAAACTTCCAGTTTTTAGCTTTGCCAGTTTTAACTGTGACTGTGAATATCGTTTTTATGGTATGTTTTGTTGAATTTTTATACTGTATATATATTGGAAGACCTTCTAAATGGCTTTTCCTCTTTTATCTACAGATAAAAAGGATGAGAAAGGCAAGAAAGGTAAGCATTTTTCTGTACATTAAGTTATAATGTAAGGTTATCTTTTAATTAATCTTGTATCTATTATAAAACAAATAGATATTAGAAAAATCATAAAGCAACTGGTTGTCAGCACATAGCATGTGTCTATGTTTTAGAGGAGGTTCACTCAGGTACCATCTTGGAAATCTTGCCATAATGATTAAAAAACAAGACTCTTTGAATGGGATTCATTTAAACCTAATGTTCTGATTGATTGATTGATTGATTGATTGATTGATTGATTGCTTTATAGTTTGCAAAAAGGCAAAGGTGTACTGTACAAACACTTGACAGGAAACCATATGTTTGGTGTCAGTCTGGAATATCTTGTGAATCATCTTGTGAAGTATCTTAACCAATTTAACCCTGGCGTAAACCTTAGAGATTAAGTTGTTTAACAACCAATGAAAGTTTGTTTCTATTTTTGGGACCTTAATAATAATAAATTATGAGCAGGCAGAGATATGTTTACTTATTTCAGGGCAACTTCTGAGTCTCAGCCCATTAACATTTCACTTGCACCAAAAAGGCAAGATCAAACAAATCAAATTGCCTGTATTTGTTTGCAGTTACGCTTGGTAGGAAGGTAGTGTGGACAGGCAGGCAGACAGGTACACCCTTGCATGTCTCCTCAGTGCCATATGGTCATGTGCCTGACTGTCCCTGTGGGCCTGGCAGCAGGTGCTCTTGACTCCGTTCATGGTGATTAGGACCAAGGAGATTATAGACCTTAAGCTTGGCAGCTGCTTTTTTTCCCCCTGCCTGCCGTTCTTCCCGCTAACAGCCTCGTTTACTGTGTTTAGAAACACTAACACGCTCGCACACACACACACACACACACACACACACACACACACACACACACACACACACACACACACACACACACACACACACACACACGTGCACACGCACATGCAAAACGTCACACTCACAAAGTCCAATTTTCCATTATCCTGTTAGGTCTCTCCCATTCGACCATTTTCAGTGAATTCTCTTGTGAGAGTAAGTCAGTGTGTGTGTGTGTGTGTGTGTGTGTGTGTGTGTGTGTGTGTGTGTGTGTGTGTGTGTGTGTGTGTGTGTGTGTGTGTGTGTGTGTGTGTGTGTGTGTGTGTGTGTGTGCATGCGTGCGTGCGTTTCCATGGGTATGTTTTGGTCTGATGTCTTGTAGAGAATGACAGCCAAGAAAGAGCTGTAATCCCCAGACTAGGATTATAGACCAATGAGCCAAACAGCAATCAGTGCCATTGCTGCTAAGGATCACACAGAATAGCGCCTCCTATCTGTGTCTGTATGTAAGTAAGTAAGGAAGTAACCCTGAGAAACAATGGTTCCCCAGCCATGTGGCCCATGGGTCTCTCTATCTCCTGTTTCCAATATTGATGCTGAGTGCTAAGCAGGGAGGTATTGGGTACCATTTTATTGTGGGCTCGCCAGTACCTGGCGAGCACACTTTAGATATTGTCATTATTTATTTATCTAGTAAGTAGACGGGATTTTCGGTTCCTTTCTACTCCTACATACTTAGTGAGAAAATGAAAATAAAAACATCAATGTGTTCAGTTTACAGTGGCGAAGTGTGCTATTATTTATTATAGCAATCGGCCAAATGGTGGCGCTGTAGGAAGCCTTCGAAAGTGCGATCTTTGAACAGGTATAGCTCATGCTGTGTTATACATACAGCCATGAAACCTGTATACACTTATGCGTCTCCTCATGCCGAACAACTCTTACCCTCTAACTTTTGACCTCTGACCTTTAGGTCTCCCACAATTCGGAATTATATGAAAAACAGTAAAAATCTATCTCCTCCTGGGATTTTCGCGTCAAGTGCACAAAACTTTTTTCACATGAACTTTGAACCTATATCTACACAGGCTATGTGGTGAGAAGTTTGTACGTTAAATAATGATTTTTTAATAATTCAATATATATTGCGGTTTTATGCAAATTATTATTCGGCCTCTAAATCATACATGCAAAGTTACACGTTCATGGCATTTGGCAAAGATGTGGAGGGTTAGTCAAAGTATCACTGAAACCAATTTTATTCCCATCGGCCAAAGGGGGGCGCTATACGAAGTGTCTGAAAATTCAAACTTCAAACGGGCATAAGTCATGACTCGTTTCGTTTGAAGACATGCAACTTGTTACACGCGTGCTTTGACTCAAGCGGAAGACATCTGTGTCGTTGTTAAGTAAGCTCCGCCCTTCAATTTTCCGCCATTTTGAGCAGTTTGTAAAACGCGTAAACCCGCTTTTATTCTGGAATTTTTGCGTCACGTGCACAAAACTTTTTTTACGTGAACTTTGGACCGATATCTAAAGATCTGTCAGATCGGATTTCTTTAACATTGAAACATGCTTTTTTAAATAATTCAAACAATATTGCATTTTTATGCAAATTATTCTTCTGCCTCTAAAACATACATGCAAAGTCACATTTTCATGACAAAATAGTGTAGAGGGTTAGTTCAAATATCACTGAAACCAATCTTACCCCAAATGGCCAAAGGGGGGCGCTATATAATTTTGAGCAGTTTGTAAAACGCTTAAACCCGTTTTTATTCTAGGATTTTTTTTGCAATTTGCATGAAACATTCTACACGCAATCTAAGGACCTTTATCTAACATGCCTATGAAGTGCACACAAAAAATATATAAAATAATAATAATAAATATAGCTGCAAGCAGCGATAAAGTGGCCAAAGCCAAAAACACCTCAAATCATGAACACAGCCTGGGATGTGCGTGAAATCTTGCAAGCACATTCCCAATAGGTCAAGGAACAGATACTAACCTTCTCACATTGGCCTGTTATAGCGCCACCAGCGGGTCAACTTTTGCACAACACATTTTTGGAACAAAATGGACCAATCTTTGACGTCAGTAACGTCAAAGAGAGCACTGCCTGCGATCTTGACATTTTGTGCTTTTATAGCCATTGTTTTCTGGCTTGAAGCGAGCCCACAATTGTTTCGAAGGAACAATATTTTTCTAGTTGTCTTTGTTATAACCCGGCCAGGGAACGCCAATCTCCCAATCTCAGAGCGGACACTCTAACCACAAGCCCACTGAGCTGTGTCAATCAACATATTTACATGACGCCACCATCCAACCGCCATGCTTTGATAGATGGACCATACAGACAGAGTATACAGTTTGTCCTCAATTCAAATTAGATTGTTCTGGTGGTATATACTGTACTTGGTTCGCTCCTTTTTTCCTTCTTTGTAGGAGCTAACTGCTCCTACATTTGTCCGTTTGTCCCGTTTGCCCAGGGTCACATTGGCCAAGCTTTGTGGGACGCTTGATGAAATGAACTCATAAATAGCACCGCTCACTTCACATTGGGTGAGATTTGTTTGATACCACTACTCCAACTTATCTGTCCAACACTAGAAAACGACGTACTACCTGAGAGGGAGTGGCACCACAACCTCTAGTGGCCACTAGTGGGGCTTTTACACTACTTCAAAAGTGACAGTAACAGCCTTGTACAAAGCTGAACTGAATTGAATTGAATAGAATAAAATGTCATGGATTGAATAGGATTTAGGAATAGAATGCTGTGTGCCAGCCAGCCAAGCAGACTCATCTCTCAGGTGTCTCTGCCACGGACTTAACTATTACGTCACATGGAATTATAGTGTGAACGAGGAAAGCGAGACAGACTATAATATCTGCTGTATGAAAAATGCACCTATTAATCTCTTCCCTTGCTTCAAAGAATCTAGCCTGAGAATGGTTGTAGCTCACAACCTGCCTAGAAGGCACATAGAAATGTGTCGATAGAAAGCTGAGATGTGTAGCCTACGTTATTAGCCAGACTACATCCACTATGTAAATGTTTTTATACATTTTTACTTTCTCACCTTCAGCCACATGCGAGAAATGTATCCCCATTCAAAGATTCTTGTATTGTATTAGTCAACATTTACTACATGATGGCGTTTGCAAGATGGCACCTGAGTGAACCTCCTGTCAAAGACAGAAACAAGATATGTGACTCGACTGGTGACAGACAATGTGATAAGACGGACAGCACACCTGTTCATAGCAAGGACAACCAGTTGCTTTATGATTTCTCTAACAGGGCATTGTTTTATATTAGATAAATCACACATAATACTTAAAAGCCCATGATAAGCTGGGTGTTCATAGTACATTTGTTGAAGATGGATTTAAACATAAAACTCCAGAAAAGCTGTTGGAGTCCATCCGTTCAAAACACCGTGGAGGCACAATGTTGTGATGTTCAATTCATGTAATCCAGTCAAACAGGTACCTAATCAGGAATGTCGGTATCAATGTGATGAGCTACAGTACATCCTTCTAAATGTTGTCCCTTTGTAGGAAAAAACAAGTATGGAGCCCCTGTAGAAATGCAGCCCCTCAATGAAGACGGGGAAGAAGAGAAGAAGAAAACCAACCTACCAAAGAAGGAGAAATCAGTCCTCCAAGGAAAGTTGACCAAATTAGCCGTGCAGATTGGCAAAGCAGGTATTTACTGTACACTGAACCCTATTGTAGGTATTTACTGTACACTGAACCCTATAGTAGGTATTTACTGTAGACTAAACCCTATAGTATAGATGCTTGGTTTTCCTAAACTTCGCTCAGCCTATAATAAAGGATACTGTGAACCTTTGACTCAAGCAAAAAAGCTAAAAAATAAAATAAAAATAAAATTGGTGATGAAGTCTACACTTAAGGTTGAAACAGGAGAAGTGTACTGAAGTGTGGGGCAATATTACTCTGGAGAGTATTATGTTACTTATTACATATTACTCCTTTAAAAAGTAATAATATTATACTACTTATTACTTTGGAATCAAGAGTAATATACTAGTAAGACGCCTCAGGGTGACATGGCCATCTGGCCAGTATATCAGACCAGTTACCCATATATGGAGGCCCCTGGTACCCATATATGGAGATCCATGGCATGTACTGTATATGGAGATATGCTGTGAGAGCCCAAACATGCTTACTCAGTTATTGAAAGTCCTATGACATCTGACATTATACCCTTGTATGCCCATACATGGAGATCCCTGTCTGTAGAACCAGCCACACAGATATGGGCTGTCTTGGCCATCTGTCTTGGCCATATATGGATTCTGTTAGTGTGGTATGTGGCCGATGTGGCCTCCATATATGGGCATTCCCGTATGAAGTCGGGCTTAATATTGATGACATCAGGGAACTCCATATATGGGCTTAAAATAGATTGTGTTAGTATGACATCAGAGTGAAGCCAGAGCGTGATGTCAGAGCGGCAAACCCATTCTGTTAAGAGTGGTTCCTCTGACATCACAGTGACATCAGAACATGATGTCAGAGCGACAAACCCATATAACTACAGTGACAGGCGGTATAGACAGAGATACATACGGATAAGCTGTGACCGTTCACATACTAATCTAACAATGAACTAGTTAGTGCCCAACACTGCTGAACACAGGAGAGGCTTAGTAGACCACCACTTCCTTTTGTTAGAATTAGTTTCTTTGTTACAATGTCAGTATTGTCTAACCATCGATCTTCAGTTCTTACTATTGTTTACTTGATTGAAGCTAATTGTGGTGAACTTGCTGCTTAAGCTCAAGCACAGTTACTCTCACAATGCTCAGGATGTCTCTCTCTCTCTCTCTCTCTCTCTCTTTCTCTCTCTCTTTCCTCCAGGTCTGTTCATGTCGGGGTTGACTGTCATTATCCTCATCTCTCTGTTCCTGTTGGACACGTTCTGGGTTCAGGGTCTGCCTTGGGCCCCGGAATGTGTGCCTGTCTACATCCAGTTCATGGTCAAGTTCTTCATCATAGGTGTAACAGTGCTGGTAGTGGCTGTACCCGAGGGCCTTCCCCTTGCTGTCACCATCTCACTGGCCTATTCAGTTAAGGTACAATTGAACAATGTGTTGTTGTTTTTGTAAACGTAAGGTTAGGGTCTGTTAATCCGACTGAAGGAATGCAGATTGTGCCAGCCTGAGAAGCAGAGCTGCTTGAGTTATATCAAGGCAAAAAGGTCCCATCTGCAGTCTTCTCGTCGATTCAGTGGAAGTCAGTAGATCTTGCTTTTATATAATATTTTTTACTTATATCTTCGACTGTATGAAGTTGACTGTATTTATGGAATAAGACAGGTCTCTTCAACGTTTTCAGGCCAAGAGATGAAGCAAGGATCCCCACTACATATTGTATAAATGTGTGATGCAGATTTTCATCGATTTCATAGATAGATTCATAGACTTGTTTGACGGCACTGTCATCAGTCTATGTTGGATTCATGTTAATGTGTATTTTCAGAATTTTAACCCTTTAAATCGTTGATATTTTTGAAAACTTGACCTTTCACTAGGTACTTGGTCTGCTCTTTTTTACCTCTACACCAAACCTATTTGCCGTAAATAGCCGATCTACAAGCTCTCAACGCCTGTAGATCTGCTATTTTTTGGCTAAAGTTCTCCTCGGAATAGGGATGTGAGGGTTCAAGTTGTTAATTTAAAAGAATTGTCCTATCACACAAGGATTTTGCGGCCCCCCTGTAGTAACTCTAAGGACCCCCTAGGGGTCCCGGACCCCCTGTTGAAGACCCCTAGAATAAAGTTGTGCTTTTGTGTATAAATTAAACAAGGAATCAGTGGAACACACATTTTGTTCTCCTGATCTCCCTCAGAAAATGATGAAAGACAACAACCTGGTGCGTCACCTAGACGCCTGTGAGACCATGGGCAACGCCACGGCCATCTGCTCCGACAAGACCGGCACGCTCACCATGAACCGCATGACAGTGGTGCAGGCCTACCTCGGAGACCGACACTACAGGAAGGTTCCGGAAGCTGACCTCATTCCGGACAAGATCCTTGATGTGCTCATCTTGGGTATTGGGGTCAATTGCGCCTACACCACTAAGATCATGGTGAGTTTTACAAGTGCTTTTCCATTGAGGAAGCATTAGTTACTTCATTGGCATGAGCTATTAGGACTAGCTTTAAATTCAGCGCGCGTGCGTGTGAGAGAGACGCTGTTTATAATCACTGGGCAACCAACGACATACTTTTATAAATTAATTATGTAATAATCTTTATGAGGTGTGATCTGCGATCACTCTGATCAATGAAAATAAAAGCCTGGCTCACCGAGCACAGCACGCAGGACTAAAATAAAAGGATTGCAAAGCACATTGTGGACAGTGGATCACGGTGGAAACAGTGGCTCGACTATCGTGTGTACACACACACACACACACACACACACACACACACACACACACACACACACACTGACTCCTCTGACGGTCTCCCTAGAGAGCACAGGCAGCGTACCGACCAAACGCTCAGTACAGTTATATAGCAGCTTGTTTGAACGTTCTTTTCAAACGTTATTTTATTTATCTTTTTAGCTTGGCTTTGGTGTGAACACAGCATTAGGAAGTAATAGATGATTCATATTTTACTTTTCAACTGAAAAATCTTGAATCTTGTAGTAACCCTGAGAACCCCCTAGAGGTCCTGGACCCCCTGTTGAAGACCCCTGGGTTAATGAATAATCCCTGGTTCCTGGTTTCAGCCTCCAGAGAAAGAGGGTGGTCTCCCACGTCAGGTGGGCAACAAGACAGAATGTGCCTTGCTGGGCTTCTCCCTGGACCTGCGCCGCGACTACCAGAAAATACGCAACGACATCCCTGAAGAGAAACTCTTCAAGGTTTATACGTTCAACTCTGTCCGCAAGTCAATGAGCACCGTTCTGAAGAACGCTGATGGCAGCTACCGTATGTTCAGCAAGGGAGCCTCCGAGATCCTGCTCAAGAAGTAGGTGTCCTAAGTATTGGTTTACTTCTTTACTTTCCTTTCTGTTGAGGGAGCTTCTGAGGGAGTTTTGCATGCCTTCCCCTCTAATTTCCTGGAAATGGTTGTGGCTCTCGGTTTAGCATCTTTGAAACAGTAGTTACAATTAAAGTTGATTCATTTTACGGAAACGATTTGTGAAAACATGACCTAAGATAAAAAAATATTTCTCTACCTGGTGGGTGGAGATACTGTATTAATGGTGTGGGCTTATTGGATTTGTACTTTGAGGTGCTTTAGTTTAAAATGTCTGTGAAATGTGAAATATCAGCAAAACTAACAAAAGTCTGTTTAATTGCCGTAATCTAAACTATGAAGTGATGTTTTTTTCTTTGCGACAGTAACTCCCCCCCTTGCCCGCACACATGTGGGGCATAGGGACATAAGGTGTGTTTTTTTTTTGTTTTTTTTGACTTGAGTATAATAATGAAAGTAAAGTCAGCTATTAGGCATTGGCAAGGGGCGCAGCTCATTTACAGTCCTCACTGCATCTGGAAGAAGCTGTTCAGAACCCTGCTCATTTTGGCCTTAATACTCCTTTTCCATATTCCCAGAGGGTAGTAGAACAAACAGGCGGTTGAGGTTCCCTTATGATGCTGGTGGCTCTTTGGGCACAGCGTTCCAACAGAGCTCTATCATCACCATTTGGCCAAAATTGCCACTTTCACATGAGATATATCATAGGCTGGTTCCAGGATGAACCTTGCTAGTACATCACCCATGACTTTTCCTGTAGCGCAACCTTTGTCCAATTTCCATTTGAGTGTAAGGAAGGAGCAGCACGGACACAAGCTTGCAGGGCCTTTAGACTCTTTGTCTTGTTGTATTACAACGTCATCGGCTGATGCAAAGCTTTCTTTTGTCCTTTTGTCCTCCCAGATGCTGTAGGATCCTCACAGCCAGTGGCGAAACCAAGGTTTTCAAGCCTCGTGACAAAGAAGAAGTGGTGACGAAGGTCATCGAGCCCATGGCCTCGGAGGGCCTGAGGACAATCTGCCTGGCCTATCGTGACTTCCCCCTGGCTGATGGAGAACCCGACTGGGACAACGAAACGGACATCCTCACGGCCCTCACCTGCATCTGTGTGGTGGGCATTGAGGACCCTGTCAGGCCTGAGGTATGACACACAAGGCTGAACACAACACATTGTTGTTTCACACTCTGCAATGTTTCACATTTTGAAGTGTGATATACTGCTACTTACATATATAATATACCGGTATATACGGGGGTGTCGCACCAAATTCTGGGCCCTGGGTACAAGAATTCACTGCGGGCCCCCCATGAATGTTCTTCATGGGGGGAGGGGGTTTAGCCCATTTAGACTGGGAACGCATTATTTCGCATTATTTTGTGCTTTAACTATTGAAAAATAGCAGATATACAAGCTCACAGCGCGGCACCAAGTGCCTTGCTGCGACCTTGTAGACCACTGTAGTCAGTGGTGGCTTTTTCATGTGAAGGACCACCAAAATGATATGTATTTGGCCACGGACCCCCATCTCAAAATATTAAGTTCCAGGGACCCCCCAGAAGCAAAATTTGAGTTACAAAGTTCGCTTAAAAAAACATATATTCAAAGATTTGCACACATTTTCATGACTTTTCAAAAATAGCAGATCTACAAGCTCACAGTGCGGCACCAAGTGACACGCCAAAGATATAGGCTTCCACATTGAGCTTGCGCCCCTCTCCCATACACATTCCTTATGGCTTGCTTATTTTTATTTTCATCATGGCAGATTCGTCTGGCTACGCGAGGCTAGTCAAACTCGTCCCATGGCGGTCGGGTCAATGAGTTAAAAAGGCTTATTTTATTTTATCATGACCAATTTTTCGTCTCTGCACATAATTCTTGGATTCTAATGTACAAAATATGCTATATAAATCAAATTTGATGACTGATTGATTGATTGATTAGTCTTTGGTTATTGTTTTTTTCCATCTTAGGTGCCAGATGCAATTCGAAAGTGCCAGCGTGCTGGCATCACGGTGCGCATGGTCACCGGAGATAACATAAACACAGCCCGTGCCATCGCTCTTAAATGTGGCATCCTGCAGCCTGGGGACGACTTCCTCTGTATGGAGGGCAAGGAGTTTAACAAAAGGATACATAATGAGCTTGGGGAGGTAGGATTTGTTCTGAATTGAGATGGAAACATTGTACTGTATGCGCTAACACAGCTGATTTATAAATATTTCTTTAACACTATTAAAGCACAAGAATGTATTGTTTTTTCACCCAGATTGAACAAGAGCGCATTGACAAGATTTGGCCAAAACTGCGTGTGCTTGCAAGATCCTCTCCTACAGATAAGCATACTCTAGTGAAAGGTATGGGTTTTTGGCTGTTCCATATCAATCTTCCTTTGGAATTCATTGGTAAATGTGATCAATCTAAATGCATCCGTGTTGACTGTGTCCACAGGTATTATTGATAGCACAGTGTTGGAACAGCGACAGGTGGTGGCCGTAACAGGAGACGGAACAAATGATGGCCCTGCCTTGAAGAAAGCAGATGTTGGTTTTGCCATGGTAGGTATTATAATGCAATGCATTGCTGCTTATAGCCTAAACCTAAAGCCTAAAGCCCACACTAGAGCCTGTTGCAACGTGACATGTTATGAGCTTGTCTGCGCGCCCACCAGAAAGACAGACACTGCCTGCCACAACATGGATTAAGCCACAACAAATAGTTCCTTATTATTACATTTTGACCATGAGTTTCCCCATAGGTCATTTAACCCTTTAAAACACAATAGCACATATACAAGCTCAGAGCGTGTCTCTTTGTGCTGTGCTGAGAGCTTGTACATCTGCTATTTTTGAAACATGTTGAAAGTGTGAGAACAAATGATTTAGAAGGCATTTGTAGGGGAGTGCTTCCGGGTCACGAATGGGACAGTAGTGCGTTTGAGGAGCTGCTGCTCCCACTTTCATTAAAAAGTTATTTTTCAAAGCCTCACTTGCTTTTAAACTCCACTAAAAGTGCAGTAATAGCATCCTCTACAACTTTTCATTGATTTGAACTGAAAAAGAAGTTGGTAGAATGTCTAACTCGCAGAAACCAGCGGTCTCTGCAAAGCCGCAGACACGCCAGGCCATGAAGGACGACCCGCCGGCGCCATTAACAACTGCGGACTTGGCCATTGTTCTTACACGGTTTGACGACTTAAATGCATCCATAACCTCCGAATTCAAGACAACTAATGCAACCATCGCTTCACTTGAGGCGAAAATAGACAACGTGCAAATCCAGCTCTCTGACCAGGGACATCGTCTGACGACACTGGAGGAGAACGCGTCGCGTTATTCCGACAAGCTCGCCGAGCTGGACGCTAGATGTGATACTTTGGAGGATAATTACGTTAGAATCAAGGCCAAGGCTGTCGCTATTGAGTCCCAGGGGCGTAGAAATAACGTCCGTATAATCGGATTACCCGAACTAATCGAAAAAGATCAGCCTAATACTTTTTTTTCTAACCTACTTGTCGAAATTATGGGCAAAGATCTGCTACCAGAAGCGCCCGAGCTTGACATAGTGCATCGGGCCTTGGCTCCCAGGCCTGGGCCTGGTGCCAGACCTCGGGCTGTAATAGCTCGTGTCCACCGTCACCGCATCAAGGACGCCATAATTCGAGACGCCAGGAAGAGAAGGGGAACCCTAAATTACAAGGGGACCCCTGTTCAGATCTTCGAGGACCTGCCACAAGAAATCATCGAACAGCGTTCGGCCTATCGAGACGTGATGTCCGCCCTGTACAAACGCGGCTTAAAACCGAAGCTCCTACATCCATCTCGACTCTTCATAACCACCGCGGAGGGGAGGAAACATCTTTCCTCTCCAAAAGAAGCCGCAGACTTTTTGAAGAAGAACCAGGGGCAGAACAAGGGGACATCGCCTTCATCTTCGACCGCATCGGTTTGAGAAGGGGGCAACAGTCCGCCATTCCGAAACACCGCTATTCCGAAGCAGGGTTAGGGTTAGGTTTAGGGTTAGGGTTAGGGGTAGGGGTAGGGTTAGGGGTAGGGTTAGGGTTAGTTAGGGTTAGGGTTAGGGTAAGGGTTAGGGTTAGGGGTAGGGTTAGGGTTAGAAGTCAACGTTCGGAATAGCGGTGTTTCGGAATGGCGGGGTGTAACCGGAGGAGGGATGTAGAAGTATATTGGTCTGGCTAGCCTGGCCAGCTAACACATGCTAACATGCTATATATGCTCCAGTAATTTTATTTTTCTACTTTTCTATTTTTGCCAGACCCAGGGGGTCGGCCTACATAAGGCTTTGTCGGTCTGTCGGTCGGTCTGTCGGTCTGTCGGTCCCACTTTTCCTCAGTGTGCCTGTCCCTCTTTTCCTCAGTGTGCCTGCTCATCTGCCCCTCCCTTCCCTTGCTGGGCTGATTGCCTTGAGTGCCGTCACCTGTACAGGACCAGCTGAGTTGAGTTGGCTGACGAGCTGCTGACACTATAAATTCCTCAGCCCATCTACAAGCTCACAAACATTTCCAGCTGCTCAGCCTATACAATCCTGTGTGTTCATGTGTTAGTTCAGTGCCATACTAGTGAAAACAGCCGATCTACAAGCTCACTACGCTTTGTTGCTGAGACTATAAAATCCTGTGTGTTCATGTGTTAGTTCAGTGCCATACTAGTTTTCATTGCGGGTCTGGCACGACCAGGTGACCTGGTCTAGTTTCTACACACATATGGTCGATCTCTCGTACTCCACAATTGATACTACAGTGTAAAGTAAATGTTTAGATGGGTTTGACTTGTGTTATTTGCTATGTCACTTTTTCTCATTTATTTATATTGTTTTACAGTAGCTTGTGGAATGTTCGATAGTGTGTGGGGTTGGCTAACTAGCTAGTACATGCTAACAGGTTTTTTTTTTCTCTTTAATTTTCCTATTTCCTTTTCTGACGTAAATACGCAACCCTTTTTTGACTGATATTATATGATCAAACGGCGTATGTAGACATGTCCGTTCCAACGGTTAATGCGAACCACTTGTTTACTCAATTAGGTATTTTGTTTACGGCGAATTCTATTGCGCCTGTGGTATGCTAATATGCGCTGTTTCTTTCTCTCCGTACATGACGATTACGTTACGGCGGTTTAGTTAAGTGTTAGAGAGCGATCGAATGCTTTGCACTTCATGATGACATGATTGTAGTCGAGACTTCTCGACATGTTTTCGTTGTTTTTATACTTCATCTTCTTACGATGTGGCTCTAATATGCTGATAGCCTGAGTTGGTTGTTTGTTTTTGGTCGGTGGCCGCCATTGTGTGCCTCTGACAGGATGGACCAAACTGTGAACTCTGAACTCTGAACCACGCTCGACAATTAATGGTTCTACGCTGCCTCTGCCGGCTGGGAGGTGGTATCACTACTATTTTTGTTACTTTTTCTTTTTGGTTTGTAACAGCAGCCTCTCTCGACTGGCAGGCCTTACTTTATTTTACAACTGACTCATGGACATTAGTTTTTTTTTTCTTTTTTTACCTTTTAGATAAATATGTCGCCACATAGCACCTTCCCTCTGGGATTATATAACCTATTATGTTTTTTTTTTTTTTTTCTTTTTTAATTTCTGATGTCTGGGGGCTGCCTTTTGGGACCCGGTGGCAGTCCAGTATTGGGGCGTCTGGGTGGGCAGGTTAAACTTCCTGTCCACCACCATGGAGCACTACCTTCATGGTGCATTCGGCTTGGCCGGGCGCTCCAACGAGCACAATTGGCTGTGTTCGTGGGAGGGAAGTCGATTGGGGAGGAGGAACAGAATTTGTCTCTGCATTAACGGTTCCCACAGTGGTCAGGGCGCCTGTTCAGAGAGGTGTGGAACCGGGGAGGATAGCGTGTACCTCCACATGCGTTACGCCCCCCTGGTGAAGCTCCTTAATGTCAGGTGAAAAGAAGATGGTGGCATGACGGATCGGGTATCGGAGGAGACCCGTTGTTGTCTTTACCCTCCCAATGACTACTGTGGGGATTAGCAGGGATAGGTCTAACGTAGAGTATGGGGATGGGGGAATTGGCTTGACACTAAATTGGGTATATGGGAAAAAATGTTTTCTTTTATTATCTCTTAAGGGCAGGGTTTCTCTTCCTTACAACTGAATGTGTACGTACCGTGATCGCCTCAGATCTTGTGTTATTTTGTACCAATGATTATTGTGATTGGAATGTGATTTGGGGTGCCATCACTATGTGTGTACCTGCCTCATTGTGACATTGTACCTTTAATAAAAAAGATTTGAAAAGAAGGCATTTGTAGAATCTTAATGGGTTAATTCATATTCTTTACAATAACAGGAATCGTTAACATGATTCATATTCATGTCTGTCTAGTTGGTATACAGGGTGGAAGGGTACGCCATCTAAATATATCTGACACTGATAATCAAAAATCCTACGGCGAGTGTCGAGGTGGTGCCTTGTCATTCGTGCACGGATACGCCATGGCAGGAGGACAAATATCATCTAACCTGACCTGACGCTGTCCACCCACAGGGCATTGCAGGCACGGATGTGGCCAAGGAGGCGTCTGACATCATCTTGACTGATGACAACTTCAGCAGCATCGTCAAGGCCGTGATGTGGGGACGCAACGTCTATGACAGCATCTCCAAGTTCCTCCAGTTTCAGCTGACCGTCAATGTGGTGGCTGTCATTGTAGCCTTCACTGGAGCCTGTATCACTCAGGTGAGACACAGATGGTTCATAACCTGGTCAGATGGTTTAGAACAGGGGTCTTCAACGTTTTCAGGCCAAGGACCCCTTTGTTGAGAAATAGATGAAGCAGAGACCCCTGCTTCACTACCTGTTCAGAGATCCCATAGTTTCATTGTTTGACAGCAAAATCATCAGTGTATTTTGGATTCATGTCAATTTGTGTTTTCAGATATTTAACCGCTTGAAACGTCAATAATAAACTTGACCTCTCACTCTGTACTTAGTCTGCTCTTTTCCTCCTCTACACCAAACCTTGTAGTCGAAAATTGCCGATCTACAAGCATTGTTGTGAGCTTGTAGATCAGCTATTTTTGGCTAAAGTTCTCCGAATATGGACACTAGGGTTCAAGTGGTTGGTATATCAAAGATTTGGAGGCCCCCCTGTAGTAACTCTGAGGACCCCCTAGGGGTCCCGGACCCCCTGTTGAGACCCTTGGTTTAGAAACCGGTGTCAAATTTCTTGTCGTAAACTGCAAATATCTGATAGAAAATGCCCTTTGTAGGACTCCCCACTGAAAGCCGTTCAGATGCTGTGGGTCAACCTCATTATGGACACCTTGGCCTCCCTGGCCCTGGCCACCGAGCCCCCCACTGAGTCCCTCCTCCTGAGGAAGCCTTACGGGCGTAAGAAGCCCCTCATCTCCCGTACCATGATGAAGAACATCCTGGGACACGCCGTCTACCAACTCACCGTCATCTTCACTCTGCTCTTTGCTGGTTTGTTGCTGCTGTTACCTTTCCAGACATTGTCTAGAAATACTTACAGTATGGCTCTTGAAAGTGCAAACTAGAGCCCTGTATTTGGGACTGGGATCCTGTGGGACCCAGAACAAATGTTGCGGGAGCAAGCATCTTTTAAATACCTGTATGTGTGGTCCTGCTTTCGTTTAGCTTGATATGAACAAATTCCCGACAGAACAAATAAATGCTTATTAACTTAAATCCTCTATTCTTAGTGAAACCTAAGCTGATTGCAACTGTACTAGATATGCCGGCTCACTCTTCACCAAGAATAGCCTTAATCTGAGTTCCCAGAAGTCCTTTTTTCCGCCACTAGGGGGTAGAACAAGCTCACATGTCACAATCTGCCATTTTTGGCAAATGTTTCAGCATGAAGTGAGATTCCCCATTCAGGTGAATAAGGCAGCCTAGAGGGGAATGCCAAAGTTTACACCTTCCATGTGTCACTGATCACATTAACCCAACAGTCGATTCTCCAGTTTCTATGTTCGCACAAGGGGGGGGGGCTTTTTCTTATTTCCATACAACATACAACAGCTCTAAGGTAGACATAGTTGAATGTTGCAGTGATGTTACTAGGTTTTCAATGTAATGGGTCCCGGGACCCACAGGTGGTCATTCAAAATGGGACCCAGAAAAGTTTTATGAGTCCTCAATACAATGTTTTCGAGCGCTGTGAGCTTGTAGATCGGCTATTTTCTAAATGTTTGCCTATTTATTTTACAATTTGGCTAATGTTTGAACTTAGAACTACTAAAACTACTAAAACATGTGCCCCTAATGAATTCGGGTGCGCAAAATGGCGTTGGACGTCGGTGGAATCAAAACATTGACGTTTCTATCGCCTGTTTAAGACTTTCTACGTGGATTTTATTTGTGTTAACGAAGGGTAAAGTAGGATGCTTTCACCCATGAACAATGGTGGTGTCTGTGGAATTTTAAAATGTTTTTCTTTTACCGCGACCCGGTAAATTATTTTAACATGGACTCCAATGGAGGCGCATCCCCGGGACCCCAGGACCATGACATGAATGAGTCCCTGGGCGACTTGAATGAGTTTTTGATGCGGGATGTGCACGTAAAATGAGTGGTATTCTCCTAACCGTCAGTGAAGCAGTGTGTCAGTTAAGCTGAGCACACTGTGCCGCTGTCCATGGTGCTGTAATAGCCATCTCTCATTCTGTTCTTTTTTTGTATTGTTTTTTGGGTCCCAATGGAAATGTTGTGGGAACTCTTCCCTGTTTCTTCCCAACATGAAGTGTAATTAATCTTTCGTCTCCTTCACAGGTGAGAGGATCTTTGACATTGACAGTGGCAGGAACGCGCCGCTCCACTCCCCGCCCTCCGAACACTATACCATAGTCTTCAACACCTTCGTCTTGATGCAGATCTTCAATGAGATCAATGCCCGCAAGATCCACGGCGAGAGGAACGTCTTTGACGGCATCTTCAACAACCCCATCTTCTGCTCCATCGTCTTTGGAACATTTATTATACAGGTGAAGTATTATTTAATTGCATGATACAACAATTGTTAATTAATAATAATGTATTTTTATTGTTATGTACTTTTATGGACAATAACAGAATGGAATAAACATTGTGCTAGACTAGGCTCATAATGTTTTGTATGAAATCCTATTCACAATCATTTCTCTCTTTTACTTGGTTTCTTGTGTTCTAGATTGTTATCGTGCAGTTTGGCGGTAAACCCTTCAGCTGTGTCCGTCTTTCCATTGAACAGTGGACTTGGTGTGTGTTCTTGGGGGTTGGTTCTCTTCTGTGGGGACAGGTGAGGCACTCACTTATATCTTTTTATAATCCTGTGTCAGATAGTATTGACAAAGGAAAGAAGCGCTGTGCGGATAAAGTTATCCCAAGGCACTCTTGTAAAAAGCCTTAATTGCAGAGAGAGGAGATAAAATAGATTTTTATGATCAGTCAGTCGATTGTCAATGAATTAATCTTATATTACCATTGAAATTGTAGTTTTCTGCCAATTATTTGGGGCCCCAGCTCCATTTGCAATATCCTCATGGCCCACAGGTTGAGAACTACTGTTCTACAGTATAAAAAATAAAATAAACCATTCTCAAAAATAAAATAAACCATTCTCTTTTATGAAAGATGTATTATTTATCACATGAACACATCTCTAAATCTCTCCGTGTTCCCAGCTGGTCTCCACCATCCCCACCAGCAGTCTGAAGTTCCTGAAGACAGCAGGCCATGGAACCCAACAGGAGGAGATCCCAGAGGAGGAGCTGGAGGAGATGGAGGACAAAGATGAGATCGACCACGGTGAGATGGAGATGAGAAGAGGACAGGTGCTGTGGTGCCGAGGCCTCAACAGGATCCAGACTCAGGTATGGAATCAGTCATCAAGGCAACTTGTTCTGGGGTACATCGTATGACCCTTCCACAAGCATTGTTCAACAAAAATGACATATAGTCAGGTTCATTATGTATTTTTGTAAAACTATACATTTTTGGAATCTTCAGATAATGGGGAATCCAAAAATCTTTGTTCCCATTTGCACAGACACCTGCAATGCCGCCATTTTGGATGTTCGAATCCGTTCTGATCCTGCTCCAGAACAATGTTAAATTAGATCATAATTGAAGCATAAAAGTTGTTGTAGCTGGGCTCTGAAAACAAAAAGGAGTTGTAGCAAATACCTGAGGTCTTCCACGGGGGGTCTGGGACCCCTGGGGGTTAGGGAGGTATATATGAAAAATGTAATTTCAAATTAAATTCAATATTGGGCCAGTTTAACCACTTTTAAACCTGGAAAAAAAGTGTGGGAACCCCTTGTCTCTCAATTCAACTCTTCCATTGAGGCGGTTTTGCACATATGTACAGTATATAGGTTGAGAAATGTATAAAGATTGTTATTTCCATTTGGTCAAAGGAGATAGATGGTCTCCATACCTCACTGTGTGCTGCGATTTCAAGTCAGTTTGTGGTACTACAGTATGCGCTTCAAAGCATACCTACCTATTTACACACTATCGACAGTGGATGTTGGACACTAGTTTCAGGCAAAGGATTTACTTAAGGGATCTTCAACAGGGGGTCCACAACCTCTAGGGGGCTCGCAGGGATACTGCAGGGGGTCCCCAAAATTGTTGGATGAAAAAAAAAATCAAACCTCGGTTCGAAGTGAAGCGGTGAACTTTTATTCTATGTGTTCTAGAGTTATGAGCTCTGTGATCTATACATCTATACAGTTATGGACTCTGTGATCTATTCATTCTTTATATATTCTGAATTCTACATTCTTTATATATTCTGAATTCTGGACGTACGGGACAGAAAAAACCTATTCATTCTGGACTGGAGTGACCATATATGGACATGAGGTGACATACATTTTGTTTTTGAAAAAACCTGTTCATTCTGGACTGAAATGACCATATATGGGCGTGGGACACACAAAGCCACTCATTGGAAGCGGTTTTCACCGCTTCAAAAAGCATTGAAGAACCTTGATTTACTCTATTGTAACGACTTGTCGCACTGTTTTTGCGCTGTCATCAAGATTGCTCCCTAGGCTGGTCACGGTGTACAGGAATTTACCGTGACCCACTAACTAACTATACAATAGTATATTATGTATATGCTTTTTGGATGTCCCAATAATTACTATTGTGATTTTTGTGTGTGCGTTCGCTCTTCTCCTCAGATCCGCGTGGTCAATGCCTTCCGAGAATCCATGGACGGCCTGGAAACCCCGGAGCAACGCAGCTCCATCCACAACTTCATGAACCACCCAGAGTTCCGCATCGAGGACTCCCAGCCGCACATCCCCCTCATTGACGAGGTGGAGGGCGAGGACGATGCCCCGACCAACCGGAACTCCTATATACCCCCGGTCTCTGCTCTCCCAGGGCTCCCATCATCGCCCAATCAGAACAATAATGCTGTGGATCGGATTATTCCTCTCCACAGGGATGGCACAAAGCCTGGTCTGATCGCTGCCAATGCTGCTAGTCTGAAAGCACCTGGCAGCCCGCTGCACAGCCTGGAGACCTCCCTTTGAACAGGGCATGTTCAAATCGAACATACCCCCCTCGCCACTGGGTACTAAAGTCTCAGCTCACAGCGACACTAACTCTATATCTAAGCCAGCATGAACTATACCAAGTTGGCCATCAAGAAAGCACTTGAAAGTTTGACTTGTTCTGGACTTGAGAACAGCAAACGTTTTGGACAACCCACTTGGGTTTTACTGGTCATACTGTTATCTGTGCAGCCACCCAACCACCCCCGTACCCCTACTACCTGGCTTTAATTTGTTTGTGTCATGAAATGCTGTTAATCTGAGGCAAATTGAAAGGATCTGACTTTTCTTAATGGTGCATATTAACAACATAAATTGATGCATTGGCTTTTTTAATTAGGAAGATAAGGAACAAGAGCTGTTTACAAATTTGTGACATTTGTTTAGACAAATAGTGAGACAAGATGTCTTGGATGATAAGCACACTGTATATTGTGAAAGAACAGCTTTTATTGCAACTGGGCTATTTCCATGCAGGTTCTATTTGGTACTCATTTCTAGCCTGTAGAATTCTCTACAGTACTGATAGTACTGAGAAATGGTTGCGCAGAGTATGCCTACAGGACTTTGTGCTCTGACAACAGCGTCACAGACTGAGACTGAAAATGTATCTATAAGCTTACAAAGAAACACATCTGTGAAGCTTTGTGAGCTTATAGATTTGCTGTGTACGCCACCATCATACAAAGTAGGATAAATCAGGCTTCAGAGCGAAAAGAAAAACATATATGGGTCCAAAAGATACACAGATGCTGGTATCTCAACACTGTAAATATTCCTGTCGTTGTTCTTCAAGCTAGATCCAAAGTTAATCTTCAGTGAAAGATGATATAGTTGAGAAGGGGGGGGGGGGATAATTGTATAATTTCACGTTATTTATTCATAGACAAAACTGTTAAAGTAATTGTTGGATATTAGGATTTTTGTAAAAATGGAAAAATAAAATAAAAATCACAGTTATAGTTTGTTGTAACAAAAACCTCTGACATTCAATGTCTTAAACGTCCAGGGTGATATTTCACAAATATATTTTTTAGGTCTGCTAGCCACACACATACAGTACAATGATAATAATATGAAAAGTTCCACATCAGCATAGAGGTTGAAACGACTATATGCCCACTGACTTCTTGTCTTGTCCATTCATTTAGCTGTGTGAATTGTTATTGAAACATTCCAGTTTGCTGGCTGAGAAACTGACATGTCTACTTTTTGAAAAAGAATTATGTGAATTATAGAACATACTTTTAAGAGTCTTAGACCTTCAGGACAAGGTTCTTTGTTGCAGTAAAGCTACTTTAGGATGATTTGACATACTGTAAAATATAGCTTTATACTATATTTTTAAAGACAATCATGTCAATCATATTCATCATCAACAGAGAATGAGCTGGGTTGTAGAACCATCAGGTGTAGATTTTCTCTCTTTTTTTTTTGGCAAGTCTGCTATGAAATTTGCCTTTTCTGGACCAATTGAACTCTATTGTGCTTGTACATTTGCTTTGGATGATGTAATTTACCTTTTAAAAATGCATCTTTAAATTGGTTTGGGAAAAAGAACAGAATTCAAATGGAAGGAATAACTTTTTATTTATTTGGCTGGTTGTTTGTTTTTTCAGAATTTCCGGAAGTTGAAATGAGGTTTGAACTGATTTGTCTCTTAACCATTAAACCCTATTATACTTTGTCCCCAAGGGGCCTATACTAGGCACCCCATGACAAATGTGACAAGTTGTGAGCGGGATGGCACTAGGGACTTCTGGGCTACTCAATGTAAAATTGGCTATTTGTTCAAAATATTTGAAAAATGGCCCCAAGTACATTAAAGTATACATGATTAGAACATGCTTAAACATTCGACAATTAAGATCTAATTCAATCGATCTTTCTACAATTGCTACAAAACTTGTCTCATTTTATCCAGTCATTGTGGGGCATAAACAGAAAGTTGAAGGATAAACTAAAGTCTGATAATGATGTACCGTGCATGTTCACATCATTTATACTTTACATTGGACAAAATGGCCAATTTTACATCAAGGTGCACAGATGTCCCGTGCCCCACCTATCCTGTATCCCTTGTACCCATTTGTTTTGAATGTATTCCTCAGAATCGGGACACTAGGGTTTAAGTGGTTAATGGATTATTCCCATTTTGTAACCATTCTAAGAAGACCATATCTATACTGCATCATAAGACAAGCTGGATGCATAGTTGGTTATAATGCAGTCACACTAATAATTATAATCAGAATTCATCTGTCTGATGATGCAGAATACTATACAGTCAGCTGATGACACAATCACTTTAAAAGGTTACTAGCACACTGCCTGTTAGGCAAAGAGGTGGCTGCATGAAACTCAAGATGTTGCTTCACATTTCAACATCTAACAGCAGCAAAACTTCTCTTGTAATGGAATATAGATATGTAATGGAATATAGATATGGTCTTCTTAAAATAGTCTATAGACAGTATGAAAATTGTTTTTTATTTCACAAGTACAAATCTGTTATCCTCAAAGTAAATGTGCTTACTGTGATTGATATTTGTTTTTGAAACATGTCATGTGTGTTTTTTGAAAATAAAGACCAATATTTAGTTTAACTTATATGGACTATTGGTTTAGTGACAATAGGACTAAAGTAGCTAGAATATATTTATATGGGTGCGTGGCTAGCAATTCAGGGGCAATCACCAGGCTAGGCCTCAAGTTCGATGGGTCTTAATAGCCAACTTTAGCCGAATGCCTTAGTGTAACATAATGTTTAGTAATACAGTTGGCTAGTAATACAGTTGGCAATTCTGCATCTACGCAGTATTAACAAATAGTCTTTCAGAGGGTTGCAAAAGGGGAGCTAGCCATCAGAAAGCCTTCAACCTGGTCATCTGTATTTTGGGCATGATAGGTGAACTTATGGCAGATCTACAAGCTCACAACACTGAGTGTGAGCTAAGCTTGTAGATGGGCTAATTTTAAGCAGTTTTAATATGGCTCAAGTCAACCTTCTGCACATGGAGACCACATCTAAAGTGATCGAGTCCCAACAGGACAATCAGGCTTGACTGAATCCAGTTCTGCCCATAACTTGAACTGAGTGGATTGGATGGTGAACACAATCCATGCACGCATTGTAAGCACAAATGTAAAATAAGACTTTCCTTTATTTAAACTTTAATGTAATATAAACATTTTCAAAAAGCAGCAAGGTGATCACAATTAAATTGTTCCATAAGAACGTGACAAACTTCATCTAGATTAAACAAACCGTGTTCACTTTAAGATCAGTGGACATGGACATGATTGTTGTAGCACTGGTGGGTCATATTTGATCAAAAAGAAAAGTTTATAAGTGGAGCCTCAGTCACAGCATTCTCCTTCTTGTCTTCTGGACTCCATTTGATCAGGGGAGATGTCAGATCAATCAACTGTTTAGAGAAGTAAAACAGTCACTTCAGTTAGTTTGTTAATAGTGAGCAATGATCTGCAGAGCCTACAATACTATATGTAGCTAGGTCAAGAAAGACACAGGACAATTAAGAAGAACACAGATTTTTAATCTGGGAACGTTGAAGCAACATGTAAATGTTCCAGACCATCTAATATATTCAAATCATTATTTTAAAAAGATCCAGTGTTGATCCAGTCAAGTTTTACCACATGCTTGAACAATGTTTGCAATAATCTTGGACTGGTTTACTTTTCACCAACACCCAGTCCACAGAAATGTGTTAGACAGTAAACACCATTACATTTTTTAGCTCCACCGAGATGGCATGGCTCCAATGATTGCAGTATTAGTCCATGTTTTACTGTATCTGATGTATTTAGTGGCTGTAATAGCACTTTGTTTAGTGGTAATGTTTACATTACCATAAAACAGATTTACCTGCATATTTATTTTATGCACATTATCATCTATGATGGAAATATCCTCCAATAGCATATTTTGCATATACAAGGCTAACCCTTTAATAGTGCATGTGAATATAACCCACATTTATGTTCAAACATCCCGGATAGCACTATAAAAACCAAATCAGACAAAGAAAATTCCTGTTTCCTCACCTGCATCTCACCAGTCTTGTGCGAGACTGTCCTGATGAGGTCTGGAGTATTGGACAAGTCGATGAGGGGTTTATCCTCAGGTTTAAACAAAGACACCGGGTGATCCAACAGCAAAATCTAGTCAAGAAGAGATGAAGCAAAAGAAATGTATTGCAGCAAAAGAATACTGACACTATCTCTTCAAAAGGAGCCATTTGTGTACATGTACAGCGTAAACATTATAACAAATAACAGCTGGGAAAAGCCATTCCTTCCCTACATTGCCACATCACGCCCTCTTGTGGCTTATTGCTTTAATAAACCTGGACAACTGATAAGCTGCCAGGGCCATTGGTAATTTGCTCTGCACATAGTATGCCAGTAATGCCAGTCCACTGATACGATTCCCTCAAGTTCACAATCACATTTAAACCAGAGTGTGTTGTACAGTATGGATAGTTGTTTTGTCTAGGTTTTCAATATGCGCCACGATCAACAAAACTGTCAAGATCGACCAGTTCAGGGGTCGGCAACCCAAAATATTGAACGAGCCATATTGGACAAAAAATAAAATAAAAGAATCTGTCTGGAGCCGCAAAAAATTAAAAGCATTATATAAGCCTTATAATGAAGGCAACACATGCTGTAAGTGTCTATATTAGCTACATTAAGCCTACTATCAAAATGACTAAGTAGGCTACAAATACATAATGAGCATTCATGATTAAATGTTTATTTTCCCTCCTGCAGCGCATCCTGGAGAGAATGTTGAAATTTAATATTTATTCTACAAATTTTTACAGCATTGGAAAACGTTAAGAATGTCTGTGTCATGTCTGTCCTCCTACAGAAACCATATTAAAACAAAAAATATATTTTTCCATTTTCATACACATTTTTGAAAAAGCTCCAGGGAGCCACTAGGGCAGCACTAAAGACCTGCGGGTTGCTGACCTCCGGACCAGTTGATCCTAAAGACATGGTTGCCCACTACTGTTCTACAACATGACTCAAACATGTAATGATGTGTCAAGCAGGGATGTCACACCAAATTCTAGGCCCTGGGTACAAGGATTCACTGGATTATTTTGTGCTTTAACTATTGAAAAATTGCAGATATAAAAGCTCACAGCCTGGCACCGAGTGCCATGCCGCGAGCTTGTAGATTTTACATTTTTGAAAAATCGTGAAGATTTGTGCAAGTCTTTGAATATTTCAAATCCTCCTAAAAATCCTTATTTCTTTTTGAAAAACCTACGTTTCTATATCAGTGGTGCTCAAACTTTTTCACGGCAACTTTTTTTGGCCACGGACCCCCCCCCAATCTAAAAATATTTAGTTCCATATGTTTGAGTTACATATGTTCGCTTAAAAAAAAATACATATAAGATTTGCACACATTTTCACGACTTTTCAAAAATAGCAGATCTACAAGTTCGTGAGCTTGTATATCTGCTATTTTTCAATAACTAAAGTATAAAATAATTAAGAACCCCCTCCTCCTCGGGCCCTAGTAACTCAGTCCCACTTTCTTCCCCCCCTTGTGACGCCCCTGGTGTCAAGAGTATCAGTTACCTCATCAACGTCCCGCATCTTGGCTCCAGGGTCTTCAGCGATCGCTTCATCAACAGAGTGAAGCTCAATCAGGTTTCCACTCGGCTCAAGCTCCATGTTCTCTTCGGGAAGCTCTACAACTTCCTTTAGAGGTTCCATGATCTCTTTGGGAAGCTCTACAACTTCATTTAGAGGTTCCATGATCTCTTTGGGAAGCTGTACAACTTCCTTCTGAGGTTCCATGATCTCTTTGGGAAGCTGTACAACTTCCTTCTGAGGTTCCATGTTTTCTTCAGGGTGATCTACCACGTCCTGCGCAACCTCCGGGCACTGTTGACAGAATTTGTAAGTCAAACTGATGCAACCAGTCAGAATGAAGAATGTTACATCACAATGATCATAAATCCAACACGGGCTACACGGCCCATTATAGTCAATAATAAAAAGCATCCTGCAAGTTGTTCAAAATTCAAACAGTCTTGTAGTAGGAAGTATAACGCATCCGAGTTCAAGAACACCCTTATTTTTCAGAAGCAGTTTAAAACCTGCCTTGACTTACCTGCACTTTGACACAAGTCAGAGCTTCATTCTGCGTTTCTGCCTGAGCTTCATTCTGCGTTTCTGTCTGAAGACCTGCTGGATCAGCATTTTCCAGAGAAAATGGTTGGATCTTTGGTGAGAAGCCCAGCTCCTCCTCTGATGTTGCCGATTCAACCGGAGTAGGGCTGAAGAGAGGGCAAGGTAAAGAGACTTTTAAGAGTCCAAAATCGTTTTATTGCAAGCATGCGTTTTCTGCTTTAAAAAACATTGGTAACTTTTGTAACATGCTCTACATGAAATACACCATTAATATTAATTATAAATACCGGTAATTCTCAACTGGTCATATACAGGTGTAATTTTTTGCCATGTGTTCCCAGATTGATACAATACTGATCGACAACACCCATGCACGAGGCCCAGATAATCATCTCACCTCTGGTTACTGCTCCTCCAGGCAGTAATTAAGGCGCCAGCAGGACTAGACCCAGGCAGCCTCTTAGGGGTCATAGCAGGGATACCAGCGATGCTCCGGTTGACAGGGGTTGGTAAGGCAGATGGACGCCTTATTTTAGACTTGGAAGGCGTACTGTGGAACAAGTGCGGATTTGGAACCACTGGTTCCTGTAGGAGACTTTAGGAAGAAATGTCTAGGTCAGTGGGGAACCGAGGGCATTTAAACATCTAAATGTAAATAGACAAGACAAACAAAGTGTTTTTAAATACAGTAGTACATACACATACCTGTCCAAACTGGCAGCACTCCTCAGTCTCTTTGGGTTCATGATCTTCAGTGACTCTGGGGATTGAACCACTGCAATGGAGAAAAGGCCCAATTGAATCCACCATAAGGATATTAGTTACAGTCTAAAAGTAATGCTTGTGCAAGGTAGAAGATACCCAAACAGCAAACATGCAGCCAGGGTGAAAAATAAGTCCTAACAAACGGTTTAGAATTAACATGGCTGTAGCTGGTAACCAAAATAAACTTTATATTTTAGAATTCTAAACAAATTAGGCTTGTGGTGCAACAATGAAAGTCATGGAGAATTTGATATCACCAAATAATGTGCATTGGCACAACCCTCACGATTCAATCACAATTTACCAGGTAATGATTACATTTTCAGTCAATACAAGCAGTACTCAACATGTTTTAGAATTATATTATAATTCAATATTATATTTAGGCTTCGATTAGGTCACATTGCTGCATTGAATTGCGATGCATTGCTGAAGCGATTGTTTTTACACTACCATTGCCATGCATTGCTGAAGCGATTGTTTTTTACAGCACTATTGCCAAAACATTTCAATATTAACAAAACACTTGTTCCTAGAGTGAAATTGACCAAAACTCACCATCAGGTCGCCTGAGTACTTTCGGACGAGTACTGGGAGTAGGGGCGATGAAGGCCATGGGTTTGGACCTCTGGCCCAGTTGCTGCGAGTTCACACTAGAGACAGAGGCACGCTTGGCTGGGCTCTGTTGGAATGTGGTCGGGGTACTTGGTACAGCCCTCTTCACAGGTGTGGATCTGGCAAGATTGGTCAGGTCAGTCTCAGAAGTCTTCCGGGACTGGACTGCGATTGACCGCCGTGCACCTCTGACAGTGATGGCTGCAGGGGCGGGTGGAGGATCAGCAGTTCTGCCCATGACTGTGGAACGGCGAGTTTTGGCAGCACTCGTGTTGGCAGCACTCGTGTTGGCAAGTCTGGCCATGTTAGGTGGTGCACGGCTGCTGAGACCAGTTACAGTTGTGTTCAGAGAAGCATTGACTTTTCCTATAATGGTCAAAGCCAAAGAAGAGGGATACTGTTGGTGAACACCAGATGGCACCAAAGACCACAGGATTTACATCCTCATTAAGAACTGACTGACCTTGGAAAGCTATGACTGGAGTTGAGACATTAATTTATGGCAACACTACTAAAATACCAAAGGTGTACAATTTATACCTCCATGAGTTTCAGTTTGACATGTATAACTCAACAATCTAAGAAAGCAATCTCAACATTCCTCTAAAAGTCTGCCTGATTTTACATGTTAAAACATGCCCATTTACAGATACATTAAATGTACATAAATGTACATATTAATGTATGAGAGAAGTATTTAGTAATAAATAAAACATTGGCAAAGTGTCACATTGCTCATTTCATTTTTAAAACAGCCAATCAATAATGATGGCTATTGGTATCGGACACTTTCTTTCAAATCACATACACAATTTAGAGACCTTACCTTTCCCAGTAGGAGAAATAGACATGCTGGAGTTTACGCTAGACACAGAGGAAAAGGAAGAAGATGTATTTCTTCTCCTGTCTAGTACCACTCCCCTTGTCTGAAGAGGTGGTGCTTTGGACCTCAAACCAACCTATAAACATGATACGGGGCATTACAAATGTGAATTCAGACAAGCCACAGTCTTGACCAACAGTACATATTAACAGTTAAGACGCCCTAAGGGCGAGAAGCGACCTTGCCCAAAGGAAGGGGGAGGCAGCAGATAGTCAATATATCCTGCTGTAAAACTTATACTGAGTCATAACAATATAAACTTGCCACAAAAAGTTCGGAAATCTAACTTTGGTCGATTATATCTCCCCTTTAATAAACCCAAATGGTATTGTGTTTTATATCATTTTTATCGTTGATTTGTCACCTTTACAACGAAGTACAGCTTGTAAGCATCGGGCATTCGAGGCATGAGCTACACAGCCAAAAGTGTGGGTAGCGCCGACCAGAATTTTGCCAAAATGGCTTGCAACATACTTTTCTGCTGGCATTTACTCTCGTTTTGGGCTTCCCTGACACTGAGCTTAACATTAATAAAGTGTAAAAATTGCCAATATGTGTTGTTTTTTCTTTTCCTTATTACTGTGGGAGAGTGCAATCATTCAATGCCCCAAGTAACAAAGGTGAAGACCAAAAGAACAGTATTGCAGGCCTGCCAGGCCATTTTGACAATTTTTGGAGGAGCGCTACCCACACGTTTGGCTGTGTTTCTCATTCCACGAATGCCAGATCCTTACAAACTGTACCTCATTGTAAAGGTGACGAATCAACGATAACAATGATATCAAACACAATACCATTTGGCACAATTAAAGGGGGGATATAATGGACCGAATGTTGGCAAATTTTGGGTCAGCGCAACCCACACGTTTTGCTGTGTAGCTCATGCCTCGAATGCCCGATGCGTACAAGCTGTACCTTGTTGTAAAGGTGACAAATCAACAATGAAAATGATATATAACACAATACCATTTGGGTTTATTAAAGGGGAGATATAATCGACCAAAGTTAGATTTCCGAACTTTTTGTGGCGAGTGTATGTCAAAGGGAAAAGTGTATTCCAAACGATTGGATTTAAAATGAAGTGTTTAGTTTGTTAAACAAGCAAGCAATTTATTAGAGTACACCCCTAGTTGGTAGCAAGAAAGACACCACATATTCTTACTTTGCTTGGAGCCAGTCTGGAGGCATTTTCTGCAGGCACTGCTTTAGTCTTTGCAGTCTTCAGTGAAGTGGAAGAGGCTGTGGCTGGAACTACCGGCTTGCTGGGGAGAATCCCACTGGTGCCCAGGCCAGCCTTGCTTCGCAGTGCCATCTTGGGCTGCGCCTTGGAAGCAGGACTGGAGGTGCTAAGACGTGCCCGAGTGGATTTGACACCCACGCCTGAGCCAACGCTGCTGCTACTGCTGCTGCCTTTCAGCAAGCGTTTCTGAATAGCCGGAGGAAGAAGTTTCAAGGGACTGTCCTGTACACAGAATGTCTCCCTTTTAACAGGGCTGATAACCCGATTATATGGCTTGCTGAACATATCCAATTTGGCCCCAGTGTCCTGCACAAAGTCATCCTTAATGTTGCCTTGCCTCTCAGCAGGCACAGTACCGTCTGTCTGTCCAGTGTGTGGCTGGTCATCCTTTAACTGAGTGGCTAGTTGCTGGGCTTCACTGCACATCCGGTCAAAGTCATCAACAGGGAGAGGACCCCACATCTGTTCCTCACCCACAGAAGGCCCACTGCTGACACTGTTCCTGACCAGATTTTCCACCCCGACACAGATAACATTTTCCTTTTCCTTGCCTGGACCCAGAAATACTTCATCCTCACCACCTTCATCTTCTCTGGAACTGTAAACGGGGGATATACAGTGATTTAGCTCAGAAATTAGTTGGAAGGCAGAAGGTCTGATAATGTACTGTGCATGTTCAAATCATGTATACTTACATTATTTTCAGCCATCAGAGCCTAGATATATATATTTTCTTTTTACATTCAGGAAGAATGACCAATTTAACATTGAGGTGCCCACCTGTATCATATTTCAGTTTACTCCAAACATATGCAACACATTTCATGTTTAAATAAGTCTCATCACAAGGCTAAACGCAGGCAGCAAAAATTATATATTATAACAAAAGAGAAAGGACCAACCTCGCAGGGGACAGCGACACGTCGAAATCAAACTTCTCCTCTGCCAAAGAGTAAAAGTCTTCTGTGGAAAAAGTTAAGCTTTAACTCAAAATGACACTAACACACAGAAAGAAATTAGTCACAATTTTACACAATAGGATTAATCTAATGTTACCGGCGTTGGAGAAGGAATCCATCCTCAGGCAGTGAGATGTAAAGTGCTGATTCAAAAGAGACAGAATACGTTAAGAAAAATACATCCCACCCAGACTACTAAGCCATTGGTTCTCAAAGTGGGGTCCAGAGACCCCAAGGGGTCCTTGAGGGGGTTCCAGGGGGTCCCCTGATGAATAATGGATAGTTAGGACATAGGAACCAAATGGCCCCAGCCCCCATATGTGGTTGTAACAAGAGTACAGCATCTTGCAAAGGGCCTTGTGTGTTGTGTGTACCAAGATTCACTACACCTCAAAGATACCCATGTACCTGACAAAGGATGTCCACGATCACACCAGAGGCAGCTCCACTAATCATGTTCATCATCCTAGATTTAACACTAAAAGGCTCCAATTTGTTCTCCAGCTACCACCAAGATGTGGAACTCCCTTCCGCAAGCCTTAAGTGCCAATCTCTAGCCTCCTTCAAAAATGGTCTGACAAGTCACCTTCAGACGTATAGTAGCCCTGAATACGTGATGGCCATATACATGACCGTCATGTTTCCACCTTAACCTGGCTTCTCGTGAGGTAGATAAAGAGCAACCGTTTGAGCTACAAACGTCAGATTTAAAAAAAAATAAAGAGCTTTCCAAGTCTCATTTCGGTCAGAAATAATGCCGTTCAACCAGAATTACATGCCGCTCCCGGATTGTTTAATAAAAAGCATTTGTATCCTGTTTTCCCATTGTATTTCCTAGTTTTCCCCCGTCTAGTGGAGCGTCTCTCCACTAGAGGGCTCTGGCCTGGGAAAACCAGGAAATACAATGGAAAGCAGAAATCTGTCGGATAAAAATGCTTTTTATTAAACAATCCGGGAGCGGCATGTAATTCTGTTTGAACGGCATTGTTATCCTATGCAAGGTACTGTTCTATCCGTCTGTCTTTCAATGTTATGAGATACTTAGGCTACTAACTAGCCCAGTAGCCCTGATACATGACGGTCGGTGAAAACATGACCGTCATGTTTCAGGGCTAATGAGATACATAAAGCCAAGTGGTTCCTGTGTAAATAAGCTGTAAAGGTTACTAGGATCTTCTTTTAGTTGTCCTTGTACCAGTGATTTGTGCAGTCATGAAAATATTTTTTCTATTGCAAACTGCTAATAAACTCTTCAATCAATAGAGTGCATAACATAGGCTAAAACATTGTTTATCCACCACGAAGACGACAGTCACACTCACACATCACTGAATATAGATCGACCAAGACAAGACAACGTCTAGACAGTTCTCTAACCTGAAGAAAAATCGTTAATACATTCGCGTGTATTTATGAACGCAGCCTACCGTCAGAAAGATCTTCCCAAACAGCAAACAAACAAAACAACAACCGGCTGAAAAATGTTTCAAATTTCGTGCGTTTTATGCGTGCAACGTGTTTCCCCATTGGCTGGAAACATCTTGCGGAAGCAAGTGGTTGAGAGTTATGGGTAATGTAGTCCATATGCAGTCAGCAATGGAACGTACACAAAACGTCACCGACAGTCTAATGTTTCAGACCTTGCAGTGAGGGGAGATAATACAGTATCTGGCTTAAAGTCCTGTTCGCAATTTGGTGTTAGGGGAGTTTCTCACATGAACTGAGTCAGTGGGTCCCTAGACATGAAAAATCACAGAGGTGCTCGTCCGCCATAGTGCCAGGAATGGCGCAATGGCCAAATCAAATATGGCTGCCATCGGCTATGATGAAAATCCAACTTTTCTGTTTCTGGGTGTATATGCACATGTAATACCTCTATTGGACTAATTGTGGTGTGGGGAATTCATTTCTGATATTGTTTTGACCATTTTGGGCGATTTGGACCTCAAAAGGTCATGGTCAAGGTCATTTTGCTATTCCGAAGACCGTGGGCCATAACTTGGCCATTGTTAGGAGTAAAAACAGGTGCAGTAGGTCTAAATCAACTAATGCTGACATGTATAATTCATTTCTGACATTGTTTTGACCATTAAGGATCATCTTGTCTTTGAAATATCAATGTCAATGCCATTTTCTAAAAACGATTTTGTTCATTACTTGCACTTTTATAGTATTTTTTGTAAGTTTGTTACTATTTTATAGTAAGTTTGTTTTGTTTATAACAAAATACATACTAGTGGGAAATACAACAAGTAAACATCCACATTTAACTCACACAACAAAAGCACACACAAAATTAAATAACAATTTCCCTCAAAGTGCACCATATTGGGATTGTGTGCATCCAAGTTAGTATGATGTGTTTTTACAGGATGTATTCAGCAAGGCAGCCATATCCTCGAGAGTCGAAGTGTTCCTTGCATCCGTCCATGTTCCATGTTCCATCTTTCCTCAGGTTCCTTGGCTGTTGCAAGCAGGTGGCAAGACATGCACTAGAAAGGTGCCTTGTTGGTCTCAGGCAGCAGTTGTACTTCTCTGCTACCAATGCTGTCTTGTTCTGTTTGATTGATTGATTGATTGAAGGCTTTATTAGAAGTTTGCATAGGAAAATGTACAGATTCATGACGGTACAGTTCACTGGTACAAGGTCTACTAAAAGGAGATCCATGAAAAGACTAAGCTTATTTCAACAGGAAACCATTAAAGTATCTCATATAACATTGAATGACAGACAAATAATGTCAAGGTCTTTGCCTCTCCAAAGTTTTTTAGATATTGTATTCGGTCAGAAGCCATAGCTGCATGCTTAGTCCCCACCTGGCCCATGCAGTCATCTCCAGTTTCCAAGGCATATGTCCCCTGATCACTGTCTTGGCTAGTGGTGCTCCAAGATGAGAGACTGCTTGATGCTGTAGAAGCATGTGCCGCTGCACACAGTGCCATACTGCTACCAGATCTACTTAATCCCCAGTGCTTGGAAGTATCACTACGACAACTCTCTGGGGTCCACTCATAATCCTGGCGACCCATTATTCACTCCATTAGGTTAGGGTTATGGGTAGGTTTAGTTATAATAGGGCCAGTTGACTCCACATGTACCAGCAGCTTGGTGACAGCCTCCTCAATCTAGTTCAATCTTTGGGATCTCTTCACCTCCAGCCCCTTTTGCAGGGAGCCACTCATCATCATCAGAGATAACAGAGTCGATAGACGCACCCATCCCTCATCAACTTTACAAATCCTGGGTGTCTGAGGAGAACAATCAGCTCTCCAGCTGTGTGTTCGGAATATGGTGTCCATTCAAGCTTGTGGCGATGTAGGTAGAACGGCTGCCTTGGAATCTGAAGGTTCCAGGGTCGAGCCAAATTTATGTCTCCTCCTGCTTATTTGTCGAAGTGTCCTTAAGCAAGACACTGAACCCCTAACTGCTCCCTATGAGCACCTTGCATGGTTTCTTGGTGTGAATGTATGTGTGAATGTGTGTGTTAATGGGTGAATGTGAAATACATTGTACAGCGCTTTGGAGAAGAGCGCTATATACTGTAAATGCAGTCCATTTACCATTATCAGCTCTGTTGTCTCTGTTGATGATGTCGCTAGTGGAGAAGAGATCCCAGACATCTTGAATAGGATTGAGGAGGCTGACACAGCCTCCATTATAACTAAGTATATCCCTAACCTTCACTAACCTAATGGTCAGAATAATGGGATGTCGGAACTATGAGCGGACCCCAGAGAGTTGTTGTCTCCTTCACATTACTGCTATACTACACCCCATATTTCCAAGCACTGGGGATGAAGGAGATCTGGCAGCACTGGTGAGACTCACTTGCACTGCATCAAGCAGTCTCATCTTGGAGCACCACTAGCCAAGACAGTGATCAAGGCACATATGCCTTGGAGACAGGAGATGACTGCATGGGCCAGGTGAGGATTAAACATGTAGTTATGGCTTCTGACCGAGTACAATGTCTAACAAACTTTGGAGAGGCAAAGACCTTGACAGAACAAGACACAGTATTGGTAGCAGAGAAGTACAACTGCTGAGACCAACAAGGCACCTTTCTAGCGCATTTCTTGCCACCTGCTTGAACAGCCAAGGAACCTGAGGAAAGACTAGAACCAATGGAACATGGAACAGGGCATGACATAAAGGCTTGTCCTGTTGTCCGGGACAAGTGCCCATACTATGGAGTGGAGGGAGCAAGGGGGGTCATTAGCCGTCCTTTTGTTATTATTTCAATGTATGAATTTTTTATCCGGACAAGTGACTTTTGTCTCCGGACAAGTGAATGGGAAATATACTTGTCCAAAGGACAACTGCCTCAAAAAGTCAATGTCAAGCTCTGATGGATGGAAGGAGCACTTTGACTTTAGTACACTCCTGCCATGTCTGAAGCAAGACACTCGACACTGATGGAGTTCTGTGCATCATATTTTGCCATGGAACAATGCCAAATCCATCCTGTAAAAACACCTCATACTAACTTGCATGCACACAATCCCAATATGGTGCACTTTGACGGAAATTGTTATTTAATTTGTGTGTGATTTTGTTTGTCACTTTTATTCGTAAATAGTCTTATTTGCTCATTTAAACACCCATTTTAAACCCCAATTTAAAGTTAAACGTGGATGCTTACTTGTTGTATTTCTCACTAGTATGTCTTTTGTTATAAACAAAACAAACTTACTATAAAATAGTAACAAACTTACACAAAATACAATAAAGGGGCAAGTAATGAACAAAATCGTTTTTGAAAAATGGCATTGACATTGATATTTCAAAGACAAGATGATCCTTAATGGTCAAAACAATGTCAGAAATGAATTATACATATCAGCATTAGTTGATTTAGACCTACTGCACCTGTTTTTACTCCTAACAATGGCCAAGTTATGGCCCACAGTCTTCGGAATAGCAAAATGACCTTGACCATGACTTTTTGAGGTCCTAATCACCCAAAATGGTCAAAACAATATCGGAAATGAATTCCCCACACCACAATTGGTCCAAATAGAGGTATTACATGTGCATATACACCCAGAAACAGAAAAGTTGGATTTTCATCATAGCCGATGGCAGCCATATTTGATTTGGCCATTTGCGCCATTCGTGGCACTATGGCGGACGAGCACCTCTGTGATTTTTAATGTCTAGGGACCCACTGACTCAGTTCAGGTGAGAAACTCCCCTAACACCAAATTGCGAACAGGACTTTAAGCCAGATACTGTATTAAGAGGAGGGAGAGGGTGGGACTCGTGGGAGAGGGCATTGCAGGGCAGACCAGTGTGAACCAGACCATAGGTGTGAACTCTCTGTGACACCTACCAGGCTACTACCTACCAAGTTTTAGCTGGTTGTAGAAGACTGTGTTTGTTTTGTTTTTTACAACTGCAGCACTTCTAATCAGTTGTGGAAAAAGTAGCCTACTCAAATGTTTTACTAAAAAGTATCAATACTGCAAAGTAAAAATAGCCTACTCTGTTTAATGTGAAAGTCTGGAATTCAAAATTTACTTGAGTAAAAGTATGTGTTGGTAATATTAAAAGGACCAAAAGTGAAAAGTACTTTGCAGAAATTCTCGTTTCTCAAATAGGCCTACATACATATAAAATGGACAAAAAAATCTTGTGAAAATAGCAGATCTACAAAGTTTGAGCTTGTAGAGCGGCTATTTTCAAATAGCCAAAATTGAAATAAGGCTGAAGTGGTAGACTAAATATATGTTTTGTGATAACCATCAAAAGTATAAAGTATTGAAACTCATCAGTAGGTACTTGAACTTGAGTACTTTCCATTGACATTACAAATTATGAATTTCAATCGAATATCTACAAACAATGAGATTGCACAAACAGTTAAGTTTTGTTTCTCTTGTTTGTTCAGTTTGGGAATAGTTGTCTGGTGCACAACCATCTAAATGGGACTTCACTGAATGGCTGAATAAACAGGACACGTTGTCTCTGTCAGACATGCATATTTTTCCCATATAGGTATTTCCAGGATAACAGAGATAACACTTGAAATGCCCTGAAAAGTCATGTTTCATAACTGTTGTATAATTGCAATATTACACTTGAGCTTTACCGTGATTATTGTCTGTTATTATTTTTATATATTTCTTTTACACAAAATACATAAAGACAAAGACATTCACATTCACACACATTATTACCCTATTATTGTTATTAATATTATTATTATTATATGCTTGCGGAACTCGGCTCCGCTTTGTTCCGTATCGTATTGTTATAAAGTATTCAAGTATTCAATCATTCAAGTGTCCCTCTTTTGTCACATTTTCACTGGGCCACATCTTATTTGGGTGGTTCATATATGGTGCAAAATGGTTAGTCTGCTCAAAGAGAGAGAGAGTGAGAGAGAGAGAGAGAGAGAGAGAGAGAACTTCTCTCTCTATTATTCATGACTTACAGTCATGAATACGTTTGAACTAATATGGTACCAACGCAAGGCACATGCATGGGACTTCTTTCATTTTTTTATTTTTTTTTACTGACTATATCTACTGCATAGTACTGTGTTCTATTCGTCTGTCATTCAATGTTATATGAGATACTTTAATGGTTTCCTGTGGAAATAAGCTTAGTCTTTTCTAGGATCTCCTTTTAGTAGACCTTGTACCAGTGAACTGTACCGTCATGAAATTGTACCTTTTTCTATGCAAACTTCTAATAAAGTCTTCAATCAATCGCGCGCACACACACACACACACACACACACACACACACACACACACACACACACACACACACACACACACACACACACACACACACACACACACCTCTGATTGCATCTTTTGTTATATATATATTGGGGAACTACAGGTACAAAAATGGGACAGTAACATAAACAATTTAAACTTGTGTAAGTTGTGTTAAGTCAAGCTCTACAAGAACAGGCTTTTTATTTGCATGTCAGAAAACCACACCAGTGAACAGAGGGAAACATATTGCTTAATTTACCACTGACTTTGACTACAAACTATATCATAATCCTGGGTATGTGCAAGAAACAGCTGTCCCCTCCTGGTGCAGTCTACTCCAGTCCATGTGGGAATTGACAGCAGGTTTTCACTTAGCCCCATATAGAACCTCACCCGTTCTATATGGGGCTAGTTTCCACTGTACATCTTATCAGAAGACATGCAACATTGTATATGTTTGGGTTGCATGACAGGTATAAAAGGAGCTGCTTAGCGGCTGGTACAGTACAGACACTGTTCACCTACAGGTTGTTAACATGGCTGCTCTCAAGTACGTCCTGGGTCTCCTGGCCCTGCTCGCTGTCTCTGCCTGGGCCGAGGAAGAGGTGAGGAAATGTGTGGGGTTTGTGTGATGAAGATTCAATGTTCTTTTACCTAAGGCAGTGCTTTGTGAATGTGTTTTAATCTTTTTATAAGTAGGCCTATAACTTTGATTTTAAACTATATTTCATTTGTCAGTATTCAATCTGGCTAACCATCGTCAAATAAAAGGGAAAAACAGCACCCTCTCTGCATTTGAGAGTCTGTTCTTTTTAGTCAGTATTAACAAGTGCCCTTTTGTGTCTTCTTACTTGATACCATCTGTGCTGTCTTCATGTTGTAAACATATACTAACATGTGACTTTCTCTTTCTACCCTGCTTTGTGCTGTCATGTTTGAACTTTTCGGTGAGTACAAACAGAAAACACATTTTATCTGCTGTAGACCAACTGCTGCAGTGGATTTTCCCCCCCACATCACTCTGAAATTAAAGAATACATGACAGCAAAACGAAGATGACTTTACTTGTAGTTCTATATTGTTCTAGGTCATTTTAGTTAAAAGATGAAAGAAAATATTTCAAAGGTGGTAAAGTGATTATTTGTTAGTATAAGTGTTAAATAGCTCTATATTCCAATAGCAATCATTGCAACAGTATAGAGTGTTTGTTCAGTAACAGGGGTCTGCCAGTCTTCGTAAACAGTAAATGCATTTCCAGCTTGGCATACAAATTTTATCCAATCCGGAGAGAGAATTCATACAGGACACAATGAAATTGGATGTGAAGAAACACGCAGCAACATAATTTATTTTAAGTGGGGTTGGTAGTGTGGTTTTAGTATAACAAAATTATGAATGCTTCAATTTGTTCAACATAGGTCACCCAGGAGCTGTCTGTCTCTGAACTGCTGTGGAAGGCCAACAAGGATGTTGGTGAGGCAACATTAATTATTATTTATTTATTATTATATTATGATGTTATTCCTTTATGGGCAGATTGGGCACTAAAACATTTTACATGTGATTTAAAGGCACTGATCGCGACACAGTGTGAGCTTGTAGATCTACTATTTTCAGTGCACGACACCAGGACACAACAAAGTAAACTTTAGGTCCTCCCTGTTAACTCCACAGTGCACACCGAGGATGAGCCTTACGTTGTGGATGACATCGCTTACGAGAACGAGAATGAGAGGAACGCTGATCCCTGCACATCCCGTGGTTGCATGTGGGGAAAGTCCTCCGACGGCAAGGTCTACGTACCTTACATCATCAAGAACCAGTATTGTACGTAATAGTCTCATCATACGTACGTTTTGATTTTGTAAGGCTTTAGCCATACAATGTTTTGTTTGTTCTGACCCAATACTGTTCTGATAGCCTCCAGAGAGCTCCAGATCATTGAGCGTGGTCTTCAGTCTTTCTCTAGCTTCTCCTGCATCCGCTTTGTCAAGCGCAGCAACCAGAGAGACTACCTCCACATTCAGTCCCTCAATGGGTGAGGATTACGCCTGAATTCATAGCCCATCCTACGTTGGTATCACTGGCTGCAAGTAACATATTTGAAAGTGGAAACTTTCATAATAAGATAAAACTTGAATCCATCCTTTGACCTCTATTTAATTTTCATTTATGCACTGGAAACAAGAAAGCATAATTCCTTAAAATGACAGCAGCTGCAATCTGCAACAAGATATTGTAGGCTACTTGTAAAATGTTTGTGGGCAACAAAAGTTCTCGGAAGACAGAATTATAAAATGTAACAGCTGCTGTGCTCTGTATTTAATGTCATGCTAAATATTGAACTACAAGTACATTAGATATACAGTAGATGTTTATCGTTGCTGTCAAGCGGAAACCTTGTTCCTTCATATTTCAACTTCCCATCTTCATCATACAAGGGTCTCTTACAAAAGTCATGAAAATAGCAAATCTACAAGGTTGTGAGCTAGTATATAGCCATTGGCTATTTTCACCATTTCAAAACAATGTTTTCGGCTTACAAGGTTTCCACCCGACAGCAACGATATACTGTATAGTGTTTTAGAATATGCCTGTAGAGTTCTGCTGGACTTTCTGGAACATGTCCTTTCTCTCTGGGCGGTTGCAGGTGTTACTCCTACGTGGGTCGTACTGGTAATGCCCAGACGGTGTCCCTGAGCCGTCAGGGTTGCGTCTACCACAACACCGTGCAGCATGAGCTGCTCCACGCCCTGGGCTTCAACCATGAGCAGACCCGCTCTGACAGGGACAACCACATCCGCGTCCTCCTGCAGAACGTCCAGTCTGGTCAGATTAATGTCTTTTATGCCTTAACTTACTCCCAAAACATATACATTAGCTCGGACGCAGAGACATGCAGACAGACAGACAGACAGACAGACAGACAGCTACACACAGACAGCTGCTGATGTTCTCACAATACTGATTTCACCACCCCACCTGCCCCCACCACAGGTCACCTGGGTACACTAACACCTACACGCACGCACGCACGTCTCACTGTGGCATGTTGTGAACTTGTAGTTCTGCTATTTGTCTGTGGCCGACACGATGCGCAGCCATTTATTAATCAGGAATTATCTTTGTTTCTAGGCATGCAGCACAACTTCAACAAGATCAACACTCTGAACCAGGGAACACCCTATGACTACAACTCTGTCATGCAGTACCACAAGTTGGTTATGTTTTCTTGTCAGAATACGGTTCACTCTATGGTATATTCTACTGCTTCTGCCTGTCTTCCATTAGCACTCAGCTGAATATATGGTGTGTTCTTTGTGATGCCAGGTATGCCTTCTCTAAGAACAACCAGCCCACCATGGTGCCCATCCCCAACCAGAACATTGAGATTGGCAAAGCCTCTCAGATGAGCAGAAATGACATCGACAGGCTCAACAGGCTGTACAAGTGCTAAGCACTGAGGTATAACACAACCCCTGCATTGCTCATTAACAGCCATACCCAAAACAGATGTGGGATCAAATCCCAACTGTGCCTCCTTTACCCTCTGTCTTTCTCAAGTTGTTAGCATATTGTCATGCAGCATCAGTTATTACAACATATTTTTCCCTCAGGACTGGTTATAAGAACTCAGTTTCAAGGCAATTCTCTTTCCGGGACATACTTTTTCCAGCTGTGTTAAATCATAGCAAGATGGAGAACACAGGGGCAAGGCTGCACAGCTGTGCTGCAGCCAATCAGCACAATGAATCTACAAATCTTGCAGATTGTAGCGAGTGAATAACCTCCATTATTTCAAAGATCCTACAGTATCTAATTGTAGTGACTTCTTCTTCCCAATTTTCAAACCACTTAAAAGTAGCACTATGAGGATGAGCTTTGGCAGGAACTGTGTAACGTGTTTAAACTTACACACAAAACCAAAAAACTTCTTGCTGTTAAGGTGATTTATTAATATGGTCCAAAAATGGTGTAATGAGAATTAGATGGATGAAACTTAAATAAAAAATGTGACACCAAAAAGCAAACCTAAATAATATATTGAGCCTAGCTTTAAATATTGTTTTCTGTATATATTAAAGACTAAGGAAAGTATCAGATGTTGTCTTCAGTTTAAACAATAATAAAACTTGAGCATATATTGTTGCTTCCAAAATAATTGTATGTTTCTAATTGTATGTTTCTGTTTTCAGGGAACGAGACAGCCCAGGGAAAATCACACAGTCAATCAAGATGGTTTCATCCTGTGGGTCCTTCTCTTCACTTTATTGTGGTCTATTATGTTGATCATGACATCAATAAACTTCATCTAGCTTTTTACCTACGTGTTCCTTGTTTGTTTGTTTTTTGTTCACTTTGATAGCTGTCTGTACTGCCTGAAATCGTTGATCTGTCTGCCTCTCTGGCTTTATCCCAATTCCGTGCTTTCAGACTGGGAAACACAACAAAATTATAGATTTTTACGATTGTTTTGGTATAGGCTTAAAGCCCACTCTAAAGCAGTCAGGGACGAGGCCCTGCATCACACTGCCGTGCCAATCTGGCTAGCATCGTCAAAGAAAAGGTCCTTTTCACTTGACTTTAACTGGAGATCAGTTAGTCTGTTCTTGAGAGACTACTGTCGTGCCAATAATCATGATAACGCACACCATCTTGTGTAATATTGCTTTATTAGAAATGTGTAGGATAGGCTATAACATGACTCACATGTGGTGCCAATGGTGCTCCATGTGAAAATGTTTTTCCATTATAAGTTTTCTACAATCACAATTCAAAGAGCTATCTCTGAGAATTATTATTACTAGAAGCTGGGCCGCCCGATGGAGATATCTGTATCTGTCTGTCTGTCGGCGTCCATTTTATGTCCATATATGGAGATCACTGCAGTTATAGTTCTGGGTCCATTTTATGCCCATATATGGAGATATCTGTCTATCTGCGTCCATTTTATGCCCATATATGGAGATCTCTGTATCTGTCTGTCTGTGTCCCTTTTATGCCCGTATATGGAGATCTTTGTGATTCTGCGTCCATTGTATGCCCATATATGCCATATATGGAGATATCTTTTTATCTGCGTCCATTTTATGCCCATATATGAGATCTCTGTCGCTTTTTCAAACAGATGGTCAAAACGGGTCCTATGACAACAGGTATAATGGGGTTTGCATTAAAGGGGGAACCGGCACTGTGTCTGCAGCACAGACAGATACAGAGATCTCCATAATGGGAATAAAGGGACACAGACAAACAGATGGAGGAGGAGACAAACTTAATGCAAACCCCATTATACCTCCGCGCAGCCAATCACAAGCTTCGGTCTGCCTTAACCCAGTTGCTTTTTTGATACAATCGGACTGAACAACCTGTAAAAAACACTCTCCCGATTGGTCGCATCAGCATGCTGTAAAGATTACAGACGAGTGTAGGCGAAGGAGGCCTCTGCCTTCCAATCTACTATTACATTTTTCTTAGAGCCGCATCCCACTTCCAAGGCCATACACGCCCCTTTACATCCACTTCAACTCATAGCTAGCTCCGATGTCGGTAGAAGGCCATACACGCCCCCTGTGTGTGTGTGTGTTGCTAAAATGAAAACATTGAAATAATGAAAATAAAACATTGGCAGGCCTATTACAGTAACAATAATAACACAATTAGGCCAAAACTTTTTTTTTTTCAACAAACTTTTTTTTTTTTCAAAAAAAATATTTTTTTTTCAAAAAAATTTTTTTTAACTTTTTTTTTTAATTAAAAAAAAAAAAAAAAGCGGGCGTGGACTCTAGATGTGAGCGGCCCAAAGGGCCGCGAACCTCTAGTCTACTATTACATTTTTCTTAGAGCCGCATCCCACTTCCAAGCACAGACACGCCCCCTTTACATCCACTCCAACTCATAGCTAGCTCCGATGGAGGTAGAATGCCCAGACACGCCCCCTTTACATCCACTCCAACTCATAGCTAGCTCCGATGTAGGTAGAATGCACGGCACAGCCGTCCGCTGATTCGCTAGAGAGCAAGAGAGAGAGAGAGAGAGAGAGAGAGAGTCTCAGGTTACAAGAGGGAAGGGGGGGGCCGCTGCACAGGGGGAGAGAGAGAGAGAGAGAGAGAGAGAGAGAGAGTGAGTCTCTCTCTATCGCTAGCCGAGAGCCTGTATCTTACAAGAAGTTCGCGGCCCTTCGGGCCACTCACATCTACAGTTCACAGCAAGATACTGTCTGTCTGTCTGTCTGTCTGTCTGTCTGTCTGTCTGTCTGTGTGTGTGTGTGTGTGTGTGTGTGTGTGTGTGTGTGTGTGTGTGTGTGTGTGTGTGTGTGTGTGTGTGTGTGTGTGTGTTGCTAAAATGACAACATTGAAATAATGAAAATAAAACATTGGCAGGCCTATTACAGTAACAATAATAACACAATTAAGCCAAAACTTTTTTTTTTTTTCAACAAACTTTTTTTTTTTCAAAAACAAAAAAAAAAAAAATCAAATTTTTTTTTTTTAACTTTTTTTTTTTATTAAAAAAAAAAAAAAGCGGGCGTGGACTCTAGATGTGAGCGGCCCGAAGGGCCGCGAACCTCTAGTATTTAAACATTACTATTGGGCTGCAAATGCAAGGGCTTTTTCTTTTTGGCAGTGGGGCTTTCCTGGAGATGACTGGTCCTCTGATGCCCCCCTCTGGTTGTAGATTGAATCCATGGCAGTCTCAGAAACCTCACTCCCAGGCTTTTTTATTTGCATTTCAGAAAACCACACCAGTGAAGGGAGGGAAAAATATTGCTTAATTTACCACTTGTGTTTTACTACAAACTGTATCATAATCCTGGGTATCTTTGTGCAAGAAACAGCTGTCCCCTCCAGGAGCAGACTACTCCAGTCCATGCAGGTTTTCAAGGCACAGTGTACACACTGCACATCTTATCAGAAGACATGCAACATTGTATATGTTTGGGTTGCATGGCAGGTATAAAAGGAGCTGCTTAGCGGCTGGTACAGTACAGACACTGTTCACCTACAGGTTGTTAACATGGCTGCTCTCAAGTACGTCCTGGGTCTCCTGGCCCTGCTCGCTGTCTCTGCCTGGGCCGAGGAAGAGGTGAGGAAATGTGTGGGGTTTGTGTGATGAAGATTCAATGTACTTTTACCTAAGGCAAACATTTATGTACTGTATGTGTCAGTGACATCATTTGTCAGTATTCAACTAATGCTCTTTTGTGACTGTCTTCTTGATACCATCTGTACCAACATGTCTTCATGTTGTAAACATATACTAACATATGATTTTTTCTACCCTGCTTCGTGCTGTCATGTTTGAACTTTTCGGTGAGTACAAACAGAAAACACATTTTATCTGCAGTTGTTATACCACTGCTTGAGTGGAACCATATTATTTCATTGAAATGAAAGAATGCATGACATGAAGATGGTTTTACATGCAATTCTATTTTGTTTCAGTTAATTTTAGTTAAAAGAAGAAAAATATTCCAAAGTTGTTTTATTTATTTTTTCCTTTTGTGAGTTAAATAGCTCTATATTCCAATAGCAATCCTTGCCACAGTGTATAGAGTGTTTGTTCGGTAACAGGGGTCTGCCAGTCAGAAGATGAAACATGATTTTTGTCATGATCTTTATCCTTTTATCTTTTTGGTTCAACATAGGTCACCCAGGAACTGTCTGTCTCTGAACTGCTGTGGAAGGCCAATAAGGATGTTGGTGAGGCAACATTATTATTTATGTATTATATTATGATTCATGATGTGTCTGTATTCCTAGTTGGTTGTTAGCCTGGTGGTTTAAAGGCATTAATTGCGACCTGATCGCGACACAATGTGTACTTGTAGATCTACTATTTTCAGTGCACGACACCAGGACACAACAGAGTAAACTTTAGGTCCTCCCTGTTAACTCCACAGTGCACACCGAGGATGAGCCTTACGTTGTGGATGACATCGCTTACGAGAATGAGAATGAGAGGAACGCTGATCCCTGCACATCCCGTGGTTGCATGTGGGGAAAGTCCTCCGACGGAAAGGTCTACGTACCCTACATCATCAGGAACCAGTATTGTACGTAATAGTCTCATCATACGTACGTTTTGATTTTGTAAGGCTTTATCCATACAATGTTTTGTTTGTTCTGACCCAATACTGTTCTGATAGCCTCCAGAGAGCTCCAGATCATTGAGCGTGGTCTTCAGTCTTTCTCTAGCTTCTCCTGCATCCGCTTTGTCAAGCGCAGCAACCAGAGAGACTACCTCCACATTCAGTCCCTCAATGGGTGAGGATTACGCCTGAATTCATAGTCCATCCTACGTTGGTATCACTCGCTGCAAGTAACATATATGAAAGTGGAAACCTTCATAACAAGACAAAAGATGGATCCATCCTGTGACCGTTATTTACTAATGAACAAAACAGATAATGTCAAACAGTAGCCCTTAACATTTCTTAGTTTTACTTTCATTCATGATTCTCGTGAGCTTGTAGATTGGCTATTCTCACCATTGTTTTTAAAACAATAATACAAAACAATATTGTTTGGGACAAGGTTTCCACCTGACAGCAACGATATACTGTAGAGTGTTTTAGAATATGCATGTAGAGCTCTGCTGGACTTTCTGGAACATGTCCTTTCTCTCTGGGCGGTTGCAGGTGTTACTCCTACGTGGGTCGTACTGGTAATGCCCAGACGGTGTCCCTGAGCCGTCAGGGTTGCGTCTACCACAACACCGTGCAGCATGAGCTGCTCCACGCCCTGGGCTTCAACCATGAGCAGACCCGCTCTGACAGGGACAACCACATCCGTGTCCTCCTGCAGAACGTCGTGTCTGGTCAGATTAATGTCTTTTATGCCTTCCTTACTCCCAAAACCATATACTTTAGTTCAGACAGAGAGTCAATCAGAGACATGCAGACAGACAGACACATGCACACACAAGTTGACAGGTTTAAATATGGATTTCACCTGCACCCACTGCAGGTCACCTCTGCACACTAAGGCCGGCTTTACACTGCCACTGAAATCTAGCCTGAATCAGATCTGAGTCACTTCAAAAGTGGAATCCGATTTTTTAAAAATAGTCTAAATCCAAACATGTCACATTCAGGTCACATGAAATCCGATTTTGAAAAACCACATCCAGAGGTAGTTTCAAATCCGATCCATATCGGATCTGAGGACATCTGACTCAGTCTGAAAGCAGCAACCACATCCACCCCATAGAGTTATATGCAGGTCACATTCAAGTCACATCAAACTGGCCAAGCGTCACTTGCTGCGCGAGCAGCGCGACCTGAGCGCGGCTGTAAATTACATCATTACAGAGCGCGAGTATTTACTATTTGATTACAGTGCACTGAGCACATGAGAAAAACAAAAGAGAAGAGAGAAAACACGTGAGCTAAACAGTGAAAACGAGAGAGAAGAACGAAATACAAGAGTAAAGAAAAGAAGAGAGATAAACAATATTAACGGGTGTTTACTATGGTCTATTATGTCGCATTTCCTGAACGTAATCAGAACGTAATCAACCAGCGTCGACGTAGTGACGTAACGTCATGACGCCTACCTCGTTACCACGGTAACCAAAGCATACATGTCGCTGCAGGGCAGCTTTGGGCTAACGCTGTCTGAACGCACAGATCAGATCTGTGTCACTTGCAAATGCTGTGTGAAAACTCTGGCCAAAAGATCAGATTTGACATCAAATCGGATTTGGGCTGGATTTGACTGCAGTGTAAAGCCGGCCTAACACCTAACCAGCACCCCCACACACATGCACACACACACACACACACACACACACAAACACACACACACACACACACACACACACACACACACACACACACACACACACACACACACACATTTTGCTGTATTTATTTTGAGGTCTAAACCCTGATTTATACTTGCAGTAGTTGCGTGCCTGTGTCATGCAACAAAAAGTGCTGATGTACAAACAAGCTCATGTACTGTTCGTCTCACTGTGGCATGTTTTGAACCTGTAGTTCAGCTATTTGTCTGTGGCCGACACGATGCGCAACCATTTATTAATCAGGGATTATCATTGTTTCTAGGCATGGAGCACAACTTCAACAAGATCAACACTCTGAACCAGGGAACACCCTATGACTACAACTCTGTCATGCAGTACCACAAGTTGGTTATGTTTTCTTGTCAGAATACGGTTCACTCTATGGTATATTCTACTGCTTCTGCCTGTTAGCACTCAGCTGAATATACGGTGTGTTCTTTGTGATGCCAGGTATGCCTTCTCTAAGAACAACCAGCCCACCATGGTGCCCATCCCCAACCAGAACATTGAGATTGGCAAAGCCTCTCAGATGAGCAGAAATGACATCGACAGGCTCAACAGGCTGTACAAGTGCTAAGCACTGAGGTATAACACAACCCCTGCATTGCCCATTAACAGTGTGGCATTAGCTCACTCAGATGTACCCAAAACAGATGTGGGCTCAGCTGTGCCTCTTTCACCCTCTGTCCTTCTCAAGTTGTTAGCATCCATGCAGCATGAGTTATTATTCAAGAATAGTTTTATATTTATATTTATTTCATTTTATTTTATTTTATATTTATATCACTCAGGCTGGTCTGTTCAGATTCACTACACCTTCGTTCTGTTCGGGTCATTTTGACCCGGGGGATATTTGGTTTAAAAAAAAAAACACTAATATAAATTTTAACTTAATAAATCATCATGATACATTGACTTTGACTCAATACCAAACAATTCATATGATATATATGTTAAATGTTTGCATTTCTGCTTTGCTATATCACATTAAACACTGAAAGAGCTAAATTGCAAATTGGGCATTATTAGCGCATACAATGCCTCATTTGCATATCTAAACATATGATTTCAGAAAACTTGTAATTCAAAAAATCTTAGTTTTGATGTAAGTAATCAACAGGAAAAGTTTAATTGTGGTAGCTATTAGTTAATTTTTTTACCCTATTCACCTGTAGTGTCTCGCCTTAAGGTTCAAAAAGATATGAGGGGGGTGTAGCATGGTTGTAGTGCAAAAATATTTTTTTTAAATGTTCATCTCAGAAGAATCTTTAAGGCCAGTGAGTTTCAGGTGGAAAAAATGTGAACTTCTACCTTTTTTTTTCAAATGAAAATGTAAAACGGGTCAAAATGACCCGAACAGCACTTAAGGGTTAAGAACTCTCAAGACAATTCCCTTTTCAGGGACACACTCAGTCTTTTCTCCATTCTGTGTTACATCACGATGGAGAACAGACACACAGGGCAGAACAGCAGCTTCTTTCAAGGATCCTACAGTATCCTATACACTAGTATTTGTATTTTGTATTTAACAAACAGAAATACAATACAAATGCATTCTTTTTTCAGATGGCAGAGCAATATTTTCTAAATAATAAGCTTCTGCTGTGGTAATTATTTTCACATGAATACAAAAACAGATTTTTTTAAATGTAGTTTTCTGTATATACTGTATTACACACATCGCCGGTTTCCTCATCTTGTCCAGTAAGGTGTCTTCAGTTTAAACAATAATACAACTGGAGCATATATTGCTGCTTTTAAATGTGTTGATATTCACAGCTAATATAATTGAATGTTTCTGTTTTCATCATGCAGGTGACTGAGACAGCCCATGGGAAAATCACGCAGGCAATCTACTTGCATTGTTTCATCCTGTGGATCTTTTCTTCACTTTAATGTGGTCTAAGATGCTGATGACATCAATAAACTTCATCTAGCTATTTACCTACATGTTCCTTGTTTTTTGTTGTTGTTGTTTTTTTGTTTTGTTTTTTCACTTTGATGGCACTATAGCTGTCTGTACTGCCTGAAATCGTTGATCTGTCTACCTCTAGCTACATCCCAATTCCATGACATAATCTTATTCAAACAATGTTTTGAGTTTAGTCCTGTGCTTTCAGACTGGAAAAACAACAAAATACAAATGAATACAAATTAAATTAGATTTTTATGTGTGGGCTTAAAGCAAATGTTTAACTTTGGAAAAACTGGGCATGATATAATATATCATGCCCAGTTTTTCAAATTTCTATTATTTTGGACATATTGGGTTCTATTTCGATTGTCTTAAGTACAAGCTCTTATGCCTTAACGTAAAGACCTGTCCATGCTGTCTCCGACCACCAAACTTTTCATCGGAAAGGTCCGGTTCAACTACAAAATTACGTCACTTGCATCTTCTGAAAAGCTTTATCCCGAATTAGAGTTCTGAAAAATGCATGTCAGAAAGTCGGAATTCTCTGATGAAAGGTTTGGTGCTCGGAGACAGTATGGGCAGGCCTTTAAGTTAAGGCATAAGAGCTGGTATACTTAAGACCATCAAAATAAGTCCAAATAGCCTACTATCAGTCATCTTTATCAGTTTCTTCTGTGCTCCATGAGTGAGAAGCCAGAAGTAGTAGGCTAGCCTACTGCAATTCCATTCGTCCTCACTATGTGCACTTAGCACATAAACAAATAAAGCAGAGCAGAAAACTAGTCCTGGCATGTAATTTAGGGAAAGGGACATAGCTGTAATTCATGTTATATTGCCTTTGAACAAGGTTCTATAACAAAACAAAATGGACAATTCACCTTATTGATGTAGCGCAAGTCGCAGAATTGACATGCTAGGAATTGACGTTTTTTGATTTTGAGATCTGTTACATCATAGGCCTACAGTGAGCATTAATGGATTAACGGTGATCGACAATATTTGGACTGACTGATATCATGTTATAAAACCCAAGGTCTCTGCCATCTCAAAAGAATGAAACTCCTTCACATGTCAGATGAAAAGAGGCTGGTTTTCAGGTGTCATCTGCTCCATATATATCAAAGGATACATGATATGGTTGTTTATAACTAAGGTACTGGTGAATAGAAACAAAATACAACTGTTTTCATTCAGTATGTGGCCTTTAGGATCGGCTGAATGTGTACCACACAGAATCGTTGACGTTTCACTCGGAAATTCTTAGTTTTATGCTCTTCTAAAGCAGTTTTTCTTCTAAAGTTTTACCTTAATAAAGTTATAAACATCACACCTGGGCATTCTACGTACTGCAGGAACAGTAGAATGGTGAAATAGAAAAGTGCCTTGCACAATTGGCACCTTGTGAGAGCAGGATGGAAGCATGTGTCCCACTCTTGATATCAAATTCTCTTAGTCAAGCAGCTGCCCTGAGATCATGCATTCACACAAGATTGGAAAGGAATTGTTAACGTTATATGGGAATACACAGTGTGGCATCAAGGTGAAATATTCTTATCTGGTAATGACATGTTTTTCTGTTCTATTTGTTTTCCGCCTCTCATCTCAGTGGCCTCATTATCCAAAAAAGGACAATTTTCCGGCCCACGTGATACTATATAACATGATATCAAAGGACTGACCTTGCTTCTTTCTCTCCTTTCAGACGACAGGTGAACAGTAAGTAAGTATAACTTCAAAGCCAGAACTCTTAAAGGTTTAATGTCTCCTTGTTTGTACTGTAGGTAAGATATGCTGTTGGTATTTTATTGTATTGCTGCAGGTTAACATGGCTGTGTTGAAGTGCATGCTGGGACTACTGGCTCTGCTTGTAGTCTCCACCTGGGCCAAAGAAGAGGTGAGCGTGGCTTAGCAACTAATTATTCTTTTAATAATTGTTTAGCCACTTACTGTGAGCCCAATTCTATACAAATAAAATAAAAAATTACGAAGATGCCTACAATGACTTTACGAAACAGGGATACCAGTAGATGAAAGTGGTTAATCTACAGTATTTAATCAATTTAGACCAAGGACAAACATTTTGGTGAATCTATATAGCTCATTAGAAATGTTGATCAATGAATAGATGAAACCCCTAGAGGGGTCTACTGGCTGTTATTCTAGGATTCTAGTTATTGTGTTTGAACAGCATCTAGATTGCTGTTCAAACACACAAAGGAGTTGTGTGAGAGTTTGTTTATTCATTTATTCTAACTGGACTATCTGTTTCCTTGTGTATCTACATATGACATCTGGTTAACTCCCACTCATGTAAGTTCATCTAAATACAGTTCTTCTGCTTATTATAGTATAAGATACATAATATATATATTCATATTTATCATGCATCATTCTTTGTAGGTCCAAAGGCTCTGACTGTCTCTGAGCGGATTGAGAGAGCCAACAGGGATATCGGTAAGACATTTGATTTTACAGATAAATCAACAAAGTAAACATTCTGTTGAGATGTATTTGTAGTTTTTTATCCCTGTCAGATGGATTATTTTCCCTGGGAATCACATCTCGAATGTAGTTTAAGAGGGCAACTAATGTAACAGTGTAAACATGACATCTTAAAGGACAACTTTAGTTTTTTACAACAAGGGTTCATATTTTAGATTGTAATTAGAGAAAAGAAAAATTGAGTGTTAAAATGTTTTCATCTGCTTCGTTCTATTGTTTTATCACGTTTACCGTGCTAAAATGTGGGGCATGCGTACGCATGGGGGCATGCGTACAAGTGGCTAAATATGTCTTTTTAGACACAATAAGCCAGCAGTTTCTTTATTGCTAATTACAGTAACACTTCTAGCCCCCACATCTAACCATGAAAGGTTACGTTGTATCTTGGGAACAGGCTTATTCTGTGTAAAATGACATATTTAGCCACTTGTACGTATGCCCCCAACCACTGAAATAAGAATCTCTAAAACAATAGAAAGAAGTAAATGAAATAATTTTAACACTCATCTTTTATATTCTTTAATTACAATCTGAAATATGAACCCTTGTTGTAAAAAACTAAAGTTGTCCTTTAAGCGTTGTATGCAGCTAGAAACATCAAACCTGAACTTGACAAAAGCTCATCAGACAGAAATGCAAAAGCTTCTCATGTTGAATGCTCTTGTATTTTTGTCACAGTCCGCGGTCCTGGTGATCCTTATCTGGAGGATGACGTTGCCTATGGCTCTGAAGCTGAGAGGAACGCTGATCCTTGCACTTCTAGAGACTGCATGTGGCCCAGGTCCGGCGATGGCAAGGTCTACGTGCCATACGTCATCTCTAGAACGTTCTGTGAGTAGTAACTCCTGCACATTAATCATACAGCAGTGATTCTCAACCTTTATCACAGCTAGGGGTCTTCAACGTTTTCAGGCCAAGGACCCCTTAGCTGAGAGAGCTAGATGAAGCAGGGATCCCCCACAACCTTTGCATAGATTCCACATAGTTTCATCGTTTGACAGCACAATCATCAGTGTATTTTGGATTCATGTCAATTTGTGTTTTCAGATATTTAACCACTTGAACCGTCAATACTTAATAAACTAGTCTAGACATTTCACTCTGTACTTAGTCTGCTCTTTTTCCCCTCTACACCAAAGCTCTTTGCGGGAAATAGCCGATCTACAAGCTCACAACGCCTCGCAGTGCAAGGCGTTGTGAGCTTGTAGATCTGCTATTTTTGGCTAAAGTTCTCAGAATATTGACAAGTGGGTTCAAGTGGTTAATATAAAAAAGTAGAAAAAAAACCTTTCTATCACACGAAGATTTGGAGGACCCCCTGTAGTAACTCTGGGGTCCCTCTAGGGGTTCCGGACCCCCTGTTGAAGACCCATGCTTTATCATTTCAATGATCGCCATTCTATGTTCATTTACTGTACTTCTGTAGCTAATGGACACATGGCTGTTGGAGTCAGACCCATAAATGACCTTTTGATTCCTAATGAAACTATCCATCATTTAGCTGGGGAACCCCTGGATACCACCCAAGGACCCCTTGGGGTCCCCAGAAGGTCCCCGATTAGAGATGCACCGATTAATTGGCAGCACATCGGTATCGGCCAATAATTACCTTGTTGACTGCCATCTGCAAGATATGAGAAGGCATTCAGCGATGTCAGTGGCCAAGTGGCCATGTGACCATGTTTTTATAACCATTATAAAGTAACACATTTCCATCAGTGGCGAAAAATAAGTACATTGTACTCAAGTACTGTACTTAAGTAAAATTCTGAGGTACTTTTACTTTACTATTTTCAATTATCTATACTTTTACTTTTTCTCCACTACATCTCAAAGACAGATATTGTACGTTTACTCCACTACAATAGATGGAAACCTTGAAGTGATGATGAGTCATCACTTTTCTGGGGTCAGCTCCGTTTTATAGTGTCCATTTTTAACCCGACGGATGTTTTTTTGTGCAAAACAAATGCTTGCAATGGATTCAGGATAATAATTTCCATTAATTTGAACTTACAGCCCCCCGTGAGCTGGCCATCATTCTCCATGGCCTGAAGTCCTATCACGAGGTCTCCTGCATCCGCTTCGTCAAACGCACCAATCAGAGAGACTACATCAACATCCAGTCACTCAATGGGTACGGACATAGTTCATAATGCAAAAATCATTTTATTGTCTTAATCAGTTGTTTTTATTCCTTTCCTTTTTTTGTGTTTTGTCTTTACACATCTACACGGTCTTTTTTCTTTCTTTTTTTTTGTTTGTCAGCGTGTTAAAGGGGCCCCACCACCAAGTATATATTTTATATAAATATTGGTCCATAATACGGTTTTGAAAAATGTTAAATTCATGGTGGAGCCCCTTCAAGTCTGGGGATCTTAGTATAGACAGTAGTCTGTTTTTATTTATATCACATTCACAAAACTACCATAAATGAACTTAAACTATTCATGATAAGCAACTGCGTTATGTGAAATATTGAGAACCGACTTGAATGTAATTGTTGTGACCGTAGGTTGTAGTTAACTATGAAAACAGTCACATCTTGTCCGTACGTGAGTAACGCCTCAATGTCTATAGCTACTGAACTGACCTATTTGTTGACATTGTGACAACACATTGTTGTGACATCACCTCCGGTGCCGGGAAGTGTATTTGCTCAAAGATCAAACCCTGGATATCCATACATGGAGACGACTGGATCATCACCTAGATCTCCATATATGGAGATGACCTCTACATCTGATTCCCAGATGATGCCCTGTTAGGGCAACCACACTGATAGAATCCTTTTTATGCCCATCAATATTAAGCCCATATCTAGGAATGCCCATACAATAGAATCCCTTTTATGCCATTAAGCCCATATTTTCGCTTACTGGTATTAAATTAAATTCATTTAATATATTATTGTTGTGTATTAATGCATTTTGTAGTGTAGATTGAGTGGAAAAGTCATGGCAAAATTTTGAAATAGTAGAATAACAAAAGAAATTCAATTATGTTTGTTCAGTATCATTAACAATTAAAACATATAAACACAAACTCAGATACTAAGCTATTTAGATGTAGATCATCTATTTTTGATATTTAAGAATTCCGTTTTTTCTGGATGATGCTAGGTTGACAGTAGTCACAGTACTTAAAATGGTCTTTTGAGCGGTGGAGCCATTCCTCTGAGTGGGTATGTCCGTATGTGGCTGGCTGGCTATGTGGCTGGCTATGTCTGTATCATGGCAATACCTCTGCTGACCCCACGCACACACACACACACACACACACACACACACACACACACACACACACACACACACACACACACACACACACACACACACACACACACACACACACACACACAGCCTCCACCGCTCAGTTCACACTGGTGTGATTATATATTATACAGTATGGTCAAAGGTGTGATAGACAATGACTCGTATTGACTTGTAATGCTCATTTTAATTGTCCTAGATGCTGGTCCTGGATTGGTCGCCTTGGCGATGCACAGGATTTGTCCCTGGACCGTTCAGGTTGTGTCTACCATGGCACAGTCCAGCATGAGCTGCTCCACGCCCTGGCCTTCCATCACGAGCAGAAACGTGCCGACCGCGACCAGTACATCCGTGTTCACCTGGAGAATGTTGAACCAGGTGGGCCCACGTTTGAAGTTCCCTGTATACAGCAGTGTTCCACGTTTGAAGTTCCCTGTATACAGCAGTGTTTCTCAATCTTTTTTAGCTTGGGTACCCCCTTTCCCTGATTATTGAATCCAAGTACCCCCTTTACCCGACAACAACATTTTTCCAACTGCAATTAAACCATAACTAGCAGTATATGATGACCCTTTTCAAGAATATAACACTACAACAAATTAAAAAGGGAGTGTGAGAGTTTCAACACTGTGGCCATTACATTTCAGTCCAGTTTTCATGTCAATAACTTACATTCAAACAACATTCAAACACACCCCAGTTGCCTGGTACCATGTCATTTGTTTTGGCAACTATCAGGCTCACAACAAGTTTCTCCAAGTGCCATCATTAAAAATAACAGTAAATGTTGTTTCTGCTTCTAAATAAACTGTAGTTGATTATTTAACTATGAATAATAGTATCATGATTTATACTTCTATTTTCTTTTTGGGGGGCATTATCTTGAGTACCCCCTGCTGTACCTCTGCGTACCCCCATTTGAGAAACACTGGTGTACAGTATCCATGTCGTACATATGCACACACACACACACACACACACACACACACACACACACACACACACACACACACACACACACACACACACACACACACACACACACACACAGAATGTATTGCAAGAAGGATGTAGAATCCCTCTGTCATAATGCAGTATGTAGGTTACTCAATACCCATACATCAGAGTATGCCATCATATTGAACATGAACATGAACATGAGACTGTCCCATAATTGAAAGGTTTGATCTCCAATTCTCCATACAGGTAATGTACAGTATCAATCAATAGCCACGTTAGCCATACATTGCTCTGGAAATGTGCATCAGCATCCACAGCTCGAATGCATATGGAATGTTATTTCTATCTGATTTGTTTTCAGGACAGACGCACAACTTTGACAAGATCCACACTCTGACCCAGGGCACTTCCTACGACTATGGCTCTGTTATGCATTACCACAAGTAGGTTTCAAAAGGCTATGTTTTACTTTGGTGGCTACTTTGAGAACTACTTCTGACTCTGGAAACAATAACGGCATAAATGTCATGATATCCACCTGTTTACGTGAGAATTTACTGTAGAATTATTTGTGGGACACTTCCGGAGAACAGCAGACATACAAGCTCACGTCGCATGGCGCGTCGCAGATGCAACCGTTGTTGTGATCTTGTAGATCACTCTTGGCTGCGGCGCCGGAACTGCCGCACTCCGTCTGCGCAATGCACGATGGGACGTTGGAAAGTTGTGGATAAATCTAACACTAAATCCTGTAAATAAGGTTGAGGTTGAGGTTGAGATACATTTTCTGTATACAGTTCATTCATTTTGGATTTCCTTCATAGGCAATGTCAAACATTTCCAGGTTTCAGTAAATAAGACTAATTTTGTTTCCAAATAGACATTCAAGTACAATGTGTGGTTTCAGGTATGCCTTCTCTGGTAACGGCCGGCCCACCCTGGTGGCCTTCCCTGACCCCACTGTAGAGTTTGGCTTAGCCAATGAGATGAGCCGGACAGACATTCTCAGACTCAACAAGCTGTACTGCTAAACACTCAGGTAAGAAGTAAGAAAAGAAAAATACATTTAACTGCTTTCACCCTGTTGTCCCTATTTAGGGCACGTCAATAGGCAACATTAGGCAAAAGCTCTACAAGCTTTGTAGAGCTTGTAGTTCAGGTATTTTCAAATAGCCAAAAGTATAACTCAAGCTTTTTCTTTTAGATTTTATGGGACTGAAGAAACCGTATTTCAATAGGTGATTTACTGTATACCTTTGATTTCTGTTTCAAACAGGAGGCCGAGATGGGGTGTGACAGTAGTGTGAAAACGACATACTGTCAATCAATGTCCGCCTTTTGATTCCAGCTGGAACCTTGTGCTGCTGCATGACAACCTGCTTAACCACCCTCAACTTAATTACACTTTCCTGTCTAAATAAAAGCAACAATAAAAACAATAAAAACATCTCTCAGAATGTTTCTCAAATGTGAAATGTCAATAAATCTCTTATTTTATTAAATAAATTTGGTTCTAAAAGTCCATGATATGGCCTGTATGACCATACTGTCTGTACAATGTCAAGAGGTGGATATTAATAATGGGCTGCCAATAAGAATTAAGTGGCAGCCAATACGAGTTATTAATTTGGAAAATACATGGCAAATCGACCATACTGTATGATTAGATTTAATTTCAAATTAAACAACAATATTTGTAGTGTTAATTTAAGTCTGGCACAGACTGGCAGTGTAAACTTTGTACCTTTCAGACTGTAAATCATATAGGAATGTTTTTCTTTTGCTTTTCTCTCTCTTCAGACGTTTTTTCTTGTGTCCATTTTGGATGTGCATATTCTCTTTGTTTTATTACTGGGTAATGACAGATTCAACCAGCTGGAAGAGGATACAGCACGGGGAAATAACTTGAATGATACCTTAAGAAACATACCTTTCAGAGTATCGGCCATTGGGAACTATTGCACCTGATTTTGTTAAGAGTTTAAACTGTATGTCTGCGTTCAACAAGAGACCTTTGTTCAGTTCAGTTCAGTTCAGTTCAGTTCAGTTCAGTTCTCACACATGTTGTTTGGCGAGACAGTTAAGGTTATGAGAGAGATTACGGCCCACAGGCCTCAGTTCTTATCTTATGCATTCAGCATTGCTTTAAGGCTGCTGAAATCTCCCTACCCAGAGGAGAGCTATTTAACTTGTCAGATTGAACCATCAATGCTGATGAAGAAAATGCTGTATAAATGAAGAAAAAAAAATATATTTAATTTTGCAGTTGTGTACAGCTGTTCATTCCGTCTTCCCTAACTTGTAGGAGTGACGCATTTACCCAGTACACATCCAAAGATTAGATATACTGTAGGTGTTTTCATCTCCAAATTATGGGAATAGGCAAGGTGGCCTCAAGGTGAAATATTCTTATCAAGATTTTTTTTTACTTCCATGGTTTCCACGTGTGACGTGTCCAATCCAAAGCAGGACTCCAGCAAAGACTTTATAAAGCCACCTACTGTATAACCTTTCCTAGTGTCATCTTGGGAACTGGCTGAGTGAGTCACATTTTCTGATCTCTTTAAAAAGTCTTACATGTTATAGATTTATTGTGATATACTTTATCATTTTAACCCTGCAGGTTGTTAGGTCGACATGGCTGTTTTGAGGATAATCGTGGGTCTCCTGGCTATGATGGTGATTTTCACCATGGCAGAGGAAAACCAGGGGAGTATTGTATTTTATCCTCTCTAGATGCTGATCTTTCTCAATTGCTTAATGTCTCTCAAAGGCTCTCGTTACGGGAAGTTACGTTTAGAGGTAAATGCATTGTCTTAGCAACAATATCCTTTTTTCTTAGTACTTGGCTTGCCTCTTTGCAGTGCTTATTTAAGTCAGGTGAATTAGTATTTTAATTTTTATTTCTTTGTTTTTGTCTCTCAATTTGAAGAACATTATACATACTTTCTGTTCAGAGAACTCAATAATATAAAGTAATTCTTTCTCTCTTTATAGGATATTAAATCTGTCTCTGAAAGAATCGAGGAAGCCAACCGTAATACAGGTGAGACAGTAGTCATGTCATTTTCTGAACAGACAAGTCAATGAGAGATTGCTGAGCAAGTATATTGGTCAATATCAGAAAAGCTGCAGAAGCTCATTCTTAGACTAACTTCTAAAATGAAATCTACATTTTGATCTCATAGAGCTGTTTTCATTGTTTGTTCCTTATGTCTGTTGTCTGCAGAGCGTGCTCTTGATGGGCCCTATGTGGTGGATGACATCGCCTATGACTCTGAGAATGAGAGGAACGCTGATCAATGCACTTCACACAACTGCAAGTGGGACAAAGCCAGTGATGGCAAGGTCTATGTACCATATGTCATCGCAAACCACTACAGTAAGCAAGGACCCCCAGTTTTATAATGCATTAGGCCACACACAGATATGATTTTTATGCCTGGGAATGGGACATCTTTAATTCAGACTTTCAGAGAGTGTAAAAATGTACCCTTATCCTTCCAGGCTCTCGGGAGCGGTCCATTATTGAGCGTGGTCTGCAGTCTTTCCATAGTGTGTCCTGTATCCGCTTCATTCCTCGTAGATCACACAGAGACTTCCTCCACATCAAGTCCCTTCAAGGGTAGTGCTGAGTAGCCAATACACATCACAATTCCAAAGCACAAATACAGTTTATATAATCTACTATTCCAACTAGGAATCTACTATTCCAACTTTTGTAGGAATCTGTTTAAAAACTTTATTAGGATTCCAACAAAGTGGATCTTCAAATTCAAGTTTATAACCCCACTGTTTAGGAAGCAAACAAATTATTATGATTATGATCAGGGGCGTCACAAGGGGTAGGAAAGTGGGACTGAGTTACTAGGGCCCAAGGTGGTGGAGGGGCCTTAATTATTTTATACTTTAGCTATTGAAAAATAGCAGATATACAAGCTCACAGCGCGGCTGCGAGCTTGTAGATCTCCTATTTTTGTGCCGCGCTGCGAGCTTGTAGATCTGCTATTTTTGAAAAGTCGTGAAAATGTGTGCAAATCTTTGAATATATGTATTTTTTAAGCGAACATTTGTAAGTCAAATTTTGCTTCTGGGGGGTCCCTGGAACTAAATATTTTGAGATGGGGGTCCGTGGCCAAATACATATCATTTTGGGGGTCCTTCACATGAAAAGGTTTGATCTCCACTGACATCGAAACATAGATTTTTCAAAAAACCTTAGAAGGATTTGAAATATTCAAAGATTTTCATGATTTTTCAAAAATAGCAGATCTACAAGCTCGCAGCGCGGCACTCGGTGCCGCGCTGTGAGCTTGTATATCTGCTATTTTTCAATAGTTAAAGCTATACTGTGTAAGTTGCTCAACTAGTGGTCAGTAGCGGTATTGCTTTTTTCGGCCGTTTTTCGGCCGGAGTCGTCGCGGACCACCGCCGCGGACCACCGGAGCGGCGCCAGCAAACCACCGCGACCGATAGTAATCCGTGGAGGGGTAGAACGCATGGTAGAACGTAATTTTCTGGCCAGGATTTGTGGATTAAGAGGTTAAAATCCTTCACCATGGTAAACACTGTAGCCAAGCGGAGGCGCTTCCTGGAGACCAGAGCAGATAAGCTGTGATTGGCCGGTAGTGTACCATGTGTGCATGATCGGCGATGTGATTGGGCAACGTATACACAACGTATACAGATGATGCAGATTACGTCATTTTGGCGCGAAATCCCGCCCCTGTCACTGCTAAGAAGAAAACATATAAAGAGAAGGCTTCAGAAGCTGAAAATAACGGAGTGGGTGTTCTAAAACTTTAGCGATTTAACAGTTAGGACAATTTTAAGATTTGTTTTATAAAAAAAGTTACATGGTACAACTTTAAAGCACAGGGGCCCCACAGTGAATCCTTGTACCCGGGGCCCAGAATTTGGTGCGACACCCCTGATTATGATTATGCATGTTTCAGAGTGAACTAAATGATATTCCTCTGAAATGTATCTTAGGTGCTACTCGTATGTTGGCCGCCGTTACTATGAACAGGACCTGTCCCTGAGCCGTCAGGGTTGCATCTACCACAACACAGTCCAGCATGAGCTGCTCCACGCCCTGGGCTTCCACCATGAGCAGTGTCGCTCTGACAGGGACCAGTACATCCGTATCCTCCTGCAGAACGTCTCTCCAGGTGGGCCCACATAAGATATAAGACCCCTATACGGTATATTGTCGTTGTCGGGATGGAAACCTTGTTTCAAAAGTCCAAAACCTTAATTTGGTATTTATCATTTAAAAATCATTGAAACTAGTGAAAATAGTGGTGCGTGGCATTGTACGGTATGCTTGTAGATCTGCCATTTTCACTAGTTTTGTGCGACAGTCTTGTGTGGTGAAGCAGGGTTTTAATTTACGGAAATAAACTGACATATTATTTGAAACCTGGAGATACCAGGTTTCTGCCCGACAGTGGCATTCAGTCTTCACTTTGAGAGAGAATGTGTCTTGTTCAATGGGTTTGTGGTCAGTTATTCATGCAGGGGAATAATTGTTAAAGGTATATTTCACTTTCAAAAACGATTTTTGGTCATTTTATTGTCTAATCAGGCTTTTGTGAACACCCTGGACAGATTTTAATTTGCTTGATTCAGTATTTAGATTTAAGATTCTTTTGATCAGACACTTCCCACCTAGCCTCGTACCCGCCCTCTTCCGGAAACCATTTCATTTGTTTGGAATCCTCCTGGAGAACGGAAGTTGGTAGTTTACTAGGCTACTTCCCACCCAGGGCCCCTTCCTATATAAACCCATTGTAACTTCAAACTCCATTTTAACCATGATAAAGTTGTAGAAAACACCCGTTAGTTTTTCTGGTGACTCTTATACTACCCTCCTGATACGTGAGCTGCCGTGTTTTTTTTCGATAACTTTTTTCATTTATTTTTAATATTTTCTTTTCACGTATTATGAGGGTAGTATGAGTCCCCAGAAAAAGAATGACTTTATCATGGTTAAAATGGAGTTTGAATGGGTTTGCATGGGAAGGGGCGCTGGATATGAATCGTAATCAAATGGATCAAATTAATCTTAAATATCTAAATACTGAATCAAGCAAATTATTATTATTTTATTTTAAATTTTTTAAGTGAAATATCCCTTTAATGTCACTTTCTCTCCAGGTTTGGAGTATGCCTTTGATAAGGAAAACACTTTGAACCAGGGAACTCCATATGACTACAACTCGGTCATGCACTACCACAGGTTGGTGAATAAACAAAAGTTATTTGAAACTACTGAAAAGTTATTTGAAACTACTGAACAGCCATCTTTTTTCTATAAGCCAAAATATTGAATGTGCGCGTGTTTTATGTGATTTCAGATATGCCTTCTCCAAGAACAACCAGCCCACCATGGTGGCTGTTCCTAACGCCAACACTGAGTTCGGCACTGCCACTGAGATGAGTCAGAATGACATCATCAGACTCAACAGGCTGTACTGTTAAAGAAACCACATAGCCTAGGTACCTCCACACCTGGTTAGGACCAGATGCAGAAACATATACAGTAATTGCCGGACTATAAGCAGCGGCTTTTTTGTCATGTTTTGAATCCTGCGGCTTACGGTGCGGCTTATATAGAGATTTTTACAGCTAACGGCCAGTTAGTTAGTTTTGCAATGGTCTTTAACAATGATTTATATATAGATTTTTACAGCTAACAGCCACCAGGGGTGCTGTAGCAGGAAGGACACCTGCGGCTTATAGTCAGGTGCGGCTTATATATGTAAACATTCGTTTTTTGTTCTAAATTTAGCTGGTGCGGCTTATATTCAGGTGCGGCTTATAGTCCAGCAATTACCTATGATAGAATTGCAATGGTATATCTAAAAGGTATACCTTTATGTATCTGTGGAAAGTTCCAATTACATGTGTGCTTTTTTTCCAGGTGGTTGAGAAAATCCAAGGATAGACCTATGTTGACAATCGAGATCAGTCAATCAAGCAAGAGTCGTCCGTGTTACGGTATTCTCCTGAATGAATCAATCACTCACTGTAATAAAAACAATTCACCACTTCGATTACTTTTCAGTCTTTTGATCTACTCGTTAGCATTGTATGTTTGAATAAATGGCTTGATTACTAGTTTGCCTGGGGATTCTTGAACTCCAGAAAGGAAATATAAAAACACAACAGCAAATGATGAAACTGGAAATACTAGAGCATGGTAGTGGAGGACAATTTGAGTTCTTGTTTGGTGAATATAAAACAATAATCAACATTTAAATCCTGTTTATGAACATACTGTTTGATACCTTATATATTATGACAACCGAAAATGGTGATTGATCATGTCAGAAAGTAGTTAAACAATCACACAGTGATGTCTGGAACTATAAGAGTCCTGCCACCACCTTCAATCCCCATAAATAACCATTCATTTGGTTCTTTAATGTGAAATTCTAATGTGCAGGGTTTGCTTTTAAATCACATTTAAATGCTTATAGGTGACAGATATTAAGACACAGATTCATGGAGTTGCTTTAATTTATTTATCTGCTATTGTATAGTACAATGAAATATGCATACATTGCATAGTTAATTTATTTTTCATTGTTTTAACATAATACATATCACAGTGAAATTATATGTTTGTCTTGCATTGGCTTGCAAAACCCGTATTCACCTTCCCCTGACAGTTGGCTTTATTAGTGAATGAATATCTGTCAGAAAGCCATTCATACATCCAGCTAACAGTAGCATGGACCAGACTGCTTGGGCGGTTTAGCATTTGTAAAGGACGTTGATTCTCCTGATGTCGTTCTGGCTCATCTGCTTAGCAGTACCAAACACAGCTCTGGAGTTAGGAACCGCCACCATGGTTGGGCTGACGTTGTCCTTGGAGAAAGCCAGCCTGGATGAGAGCAAAGAGAAATTCTATTAGATTATAATATACCATATACAGTACAATCGAGCAGTTATTTATATTGTGAAATGATAAGGCGAAGCTATCACATTTTTTCAAAATGCATTCACGCTTAGAGAGAGCCCAGCAAGCCAGCCAGTTTTCATTATCACTGTGAGTGAAGCATAATTTTTTAATCCATTAGTGGTTGGCAATACGCAACATAAATACAATACACATGCAATTGAAAGCTCTGTATAGATTATAACCTATAAAACTCATCCTGTACTGTGATGATGGGTGCTTTACGGCTGCCAACAACTGCATTACCGCTGTCTACTGTCCTTCCCATTATCACAGTATAGAAAGCTCCATAGTGACATTCAGTATTCCACTGCATCAGACTGGTGAACGGTGTGCCAACAACATGGTCATAGAACGGCCCGCTTAAATTCCAGTTGGAGACCTGTGTTTAATGGCATTCCCACTCTCAATACATCCTGTCTATCTACACCAATGGTTCTCAGGGTCCGGGGTCCTTGAGGGGGTTCCAGGGGGTCCCCAGAAAAACGGTCTTAAATGAGAATCAAATTCAATTTATCCACTTTAACTCTGTTTTATATCTGAAAATAGACAAACATCAAGCTCACAATGTGACAAGATGCAATGCGAGTGTTTGTAGATCTATGCTATCGATGCTATTTTCAAAACAATCTTGATCATTTTTGTCAAATTTGAAATATTTTTCTTCACAACATCTTTTTCAGATGATGGTCCGCAACAAAATAACATGAAAGTGACAGTTTGAGAAGTTTGAGAACCTCTGATCTATTCTACACTATTCTATCTATAGAAATTAAGGATTGTGTGTCAGACATACTGTACAGACGCAGTCAATAACTTATTAGGTCTCTTCACCAACATCACCAAGACAAAGTCATATATTATACAGTGATGTGCTAATTCAATGACGAGATTAAGTGGACGTGAGTTTGAATGCGTCTCCCAATGGGTACCACTACCTCCTTTTTGTATCTTGTTGTTGTAAGATGGGTTTAGAAAGTCACAGTATCAGACACTACATAAATGTCAATTATTTTCCACTTACCTGCCATAGTGCATGACAGAGCCATAGTCATACCCTGTGCCCTGGTTCAGAGTGGCGATCTTATTGAAGTTGAATGCCTGATCTGGAAGCACAAAGATAGATTACAGTGATGAAATAATTCCCCACAAATGCTTGACTTGACTGATAATAAGCAGAAACTTGAATGACTTATGTTGTGTGTGGATATTGTGCATGTTGCAAAGTGCATCTATGTTTCTGCTGGGCATGCCATACCTGTGTGTGTGTGTGTGTGTGTGTGTGTGTGTGTGTGTGTGTGTGTGTGTGCGCGCGCGCACGTGTGCGTACGAGAGAAGCTTTACTGTACCTTTGATGACGTTCTGAAGGAAGATACGGATGTGAGCGTCCCTGTCTGAGCGACACTGTTCGTGGTTGAATCCCAGGGCGTGGAGCAGCTCATGCTGGACAGTTCCATAATAGATACATCCCATGCGGCTCAGGGACACATCCTGGCCATCACCCTGACGCCCCACGTAGGAGTAACACCTACACACATAGTACAGGACATGCCTTACCCCTTATTCCTAAACTACTTCGCCTTTTTTTAAAGAATATTTTGAAAAACATTTAAAAAAAAACTTCAAATAGCTGATCTACACACATCGACACGCTGTGAGCTTGTAGAGCAGCTATTAAACAATGGAAAAAAAGTTTAGGGATAAGGTGTAAGGATTGGACGAAAACAGGGCTCGAATTACAAGGAACCCCAGTTTGGTAATATGCTTAGCTTAGTCCTTAAAGGACAACTTTGTTCTTTTAATTTAAGGTGCTCTGAGAGCAACATTGACAACAATGTCAATGCTGATCTCAGAGCACCATAAATTATATGCATAGAACAATGTTCAATTTCTGCTCAGGGGCATCAAAATCATTAAAATCACTAAAACGATAGAAAGAAGAAAATGAAAACATTTTAACACTCGTCTTTTATTTTCTCTAATGACTATCTAAATATGAATCCTACACACACACACACACACACACACACACACACACACACACACACACACACACACACACACACACACACACACACACACACACACACACACACACGCACGCACGCACGCACGCACGCACGCACACACACACACACACACACACACACACAGGGAGGGTGCTCATGTGCGTCTTGCTGTGTCTTGCGTCTTGTCTTTCTTGTTTTTCTTTTTAGTTTTTCTTGCACTGACCAATGGACACTTTTTTTTGTTAGGTTGTGTTAGTTGTATTGAGTATTTTGCTTGTGTTTGACATGGCAGTGAGGTATCACTGACTAGCATTGACTGTTATGGACACTTTTGTTTGGCACTATCTATCTATCTATATCCATCTATCGGTCGATCGATCGATCAAACTCATACTATGTGAGATCGACCTACCCATCAAGGGACTGAATGTGCAGGAAGTCTCTCTGGTTGGACCGGGGCACAAAGCGGATGCAGGTGGAGCGAGCAAAGGACTGGAGGCCTTGTCTGATGACTGACAGCTCCTTAGCGTCTGTGGGGAGACAAGAATGATTTTATACATCACTGTGCTGAGGGTGTAACCATAGCATATCCCATGCAATCAACATAAAAGTAAATATTAAAGCTGCAATACATTTCCGGTCCTAACCAGTATTCAAATCTGGGTCCCCTGCATACGGTAAGCGCAGACATTTTTACTGTTGAGCTATAACATAGAGTACATTTGGAACACGGAACATGAGTTATTTCCTTTGAGTTTCATGCGTATTGCATGAAACTCAAAGGAAATAACTCACTGAATACTCCACCATACAGATTACATTTTGGTTAAAATAACATTTTATTCACACACAAAAAGTTATTGATTGAAGCTCTAAGGTGGACAGACAGACAGACAGACAGACAGACAGACAGACAGACAGACAGACAGACAGACAGACAGACAGACAGACAGACAGACAGACAGACAGACTTACTGTACTGGTTGGCGATCACATAGGGGATGTACACCTTGCCATCAGAGGCCTTGGGCCACATGCAGCCGCGCCTGACACAGGGGTCAGCATTCCTCAGGGTGGGCAGGCGAGACTGGGCGATGTCTCCAAGCACCTCTGGCCCGTTCTTGCCCCGCACTGTACAGTAAGAACCACGAGGAGAGAGACCAAACTACTGAAATATCTATTATACTGTCAATTACTACATTATTATGTTCTTTAATCTAAACCTGCACCAATTAGAGTACGTTTTTGTTTCGTATAATCTTCTGTTCAGTGGGCAACTAAACTGAATGGCATTAAAATAAGTACTTAACTGAACTAAAACAAGTTAAATGAAACTGAATGAAATGAGACAAAATTAGAAGAGAAATAAAGGTGTCTTCACACACACATGTGTTGTGTGTATGAACAAGAAAATAGTGTATCCGGTATCCAGTGGTGAAAAGTAACTAAGCACGTTTACTTAATGTAATGTAGGCTACTTAAGGTCTTTAGGTATTTGTACTTTACTTGGGTATTTCCAATTTCCAATACTTTGCACTTTTACTCCACTACATTTATTTGAAAACTTTAGTTACTAGTTACTTTGCAGATATAAATGATTGATTACAGGTATATTATAAAACATGCATGAATCCACTTTAGCCATATTTGTTTCTAGATCTGCTAGTTTCTAGATCTGCTATTTTCAAACATTTTTTGTACTTTGACTTTTGGTACTTTAAGTATATTTTGATGCCAATAATTTCCTACTTTTACTCAAGCGCATTTTGAATTCCGGACTTTTACTTTCTATATTTGCAGTATTGATACTTTTACTTTGAGTAAAATATCAGAGTACTGCTTTGGTCTCTTTTGTAAGACACTTTATGTATATATACTTATATATTATTCGCCCCCTCTATTGATGCACCTTCTCTTTATTGGTACTGTACTGCTCTTGTTTTTGTTTTTTGTTTTTTCCCTCTTATCTATCTTTTCTTAAGTCTATGTAACTTTGTAAATAACTTTATACTGCTGTGCTAAAACTGGACAACTGAATTTCCCCCTTGGGATAATAAAGGTATCTATCTATCTATCTATCTATCTACTTTTTCCACCACTGCCGGTATCCCTCTTACCAACATGCTTGTTAGCGTTCTCCAGCTGCTCAGAGACGGTGGGATCTCCTTCTGCATCAGTATCTTCATCATCATCAGCTTTCTTATTAGGTTTCTTTACAGTTTTCACACAGGAAGAAGGTTTTCATTAGGCCATACATGGGCAACTGCCGGCCCGGGGGCCACATGCGGCCCCCACCTTCACTTAATGCGGCTCACAGGTTAATACCGGAATACTGATAGGGTCTAAATTGATTTCAGCTGTTACAATTCCAAACATGACCTGCTTTAATTCCGTCAGTCAATATTAGTAGCTTAATGACTAGTATAGTAGTATTAAAATGTATTTTTTCATGTCCAATGTATTTGTATTTAGGTTCATAAAGTTAACATGACTATATAACTAAATGCATTTGAAATTAGATAAAAATGTTACATTTCAGGATTCCAATTTAAAAACAACAAAAAATAATTCAGGATTCCAATTCAAAAGAATCAAACATAGCCGATCTACAAGCTCAAAACGCATTGCAGCGCGATGCGTTTTGAGCTTGTAGATCTGCTATTTTTGCTTCTTTTGTATGAGGTACTAGAATGACAAAATAGGACGTAGCAATGTGCAATGTGGCCCTCTGGAGTGAAGGTGGAAATAGTGGCCCTCACCATCCAGGGTTTCCTGCAGCACTTTCTTGGCCAGGGGGGCCCCCTGGCCTAAAATCTGTCCCTCCTGGCCAAGAGACAAGAGTCAACCTCTCCTTTTATGTTGAGGGCAAAAATAAGAATTAGTCTAAAATAAGGGAATTCATTTAGTTGTGTTTTCCGTCATCATGGGCACATTTATGTGTTTTTATAGGGCAAAATTAAGAATTAATATTACAAATTAAGTGAATTAATTACTTGAATTAATTAATTAATTATCAAAAAATGTCGGCGCACGCGCCCCCCTGGTCAAGACTTTTTCCTGCAGGAAACCCGGCATCATCAAAGTTGCCCACCCCTGATTAGGCTAACCCTAACAATTTAAGTATCTGTTTGTCATTTTATGACACCTGATAAATACTTATGTAAATGTGCAACACAATATGAATATTATTCCAGCTTCCTAGTAGACGTTTTTCAATATCATATTTGTAAAATATCTTTACATTACATAGTATGGAAACCAAGTATTCATTCTTGGCATTACAGTTTTTCTTTACAAGAATATATATTTTTTCTACCTATGAAGAACCATAATTTTCAAAATCTGAACCATCTGAATCTAAATCTGGTAATTCATTACACTAAACTGCTCAATTTTATGTTTGATTTCAGATCAGTTTCCTGTCTCTCAGGTCAGTGTAGAGAGACAGGAAACAGGTCAGAACAAGGGTTGGATTCAGGAGTTGGATTCAATGGCCTGCGTGTGAATAATGGTCAATTCTGTACTCTCTTCTTCTGTTCTGTACTCACCCGTGCCTCACATGATACTACAAACAGGACCAGAAGGCCCAGAATGAACTTCCATGCAGCCATGTCTATGAATATAACCTGCAAGATGACAGAAATGGCAGATGAAACTAACACACAGCAGTTTGTCTCATGCAAAACAGAGAGAAACACAAACAAGAGATGACAGCATACAAGTAGCAAGAGCATGTCTTACCTCAGATATTGTTGTCAGATATGGTTCTTGTGATGTGGTGACAACCGTAGAATTTCCATCGTCTTTTATAGCGAAAGGACACAGGTCCACCTCATCAGAAAAATGGTCCATGGTCATTGTCTCCCTAATCTTGCAAATAAAGATGTTATTTACTTTGCAATGGTAGAGGTCCACCCTTGGCTGACATATGGACAAATTAATCCCAGTAATTAAGAATGTTTACAGTGATATTATTATATTTGATCTTGATAATGCTATGGATTAAATGTTCCTGAGATTCAAAGAACAGTGGACAACATTTGTACTTACCGTGCCCTATAGCTGATCCACAAACTCAAAACGGTAGCAGTGAATACATAGCAGATTGCATCGGAGGAACAGATGCTTCTCTGGAGAAGTGCCCTTAAGCAACCAAGGATTACTTACTCAAATAACAAATAAACCCAGTGCCCTAGAGACACTGTGAATGGGAGGTTATGCACAACGTTTGATGGCACAAAGCCCAAACATTGAGGAACTTTACTTAGTTTAATTGAAGATAAGGTAACACACTAAGGTCACTGGTTGACTAAAGCAGGGGCCAATTGGCTATTTCAAATGAATCAGTCCAAGGGATCCATGTATGAAAAAATGCTTTAAAATATAGGCTATAGTGGGGTGCCCGCTGGCCTGGTGGTCAAGGCGCATACCACATACTAGGCTATGATGCCTGCTGGCGTCGCCGGTTCGATTCCCAAATCGGACGACCTTTGCCACATGTCATTCCCCATCTCTCTCCCCATTTCCTGTCAGCCTACTGTCCTATAAAATAAAGGCATAAAAAGCCCAAAAACAAATCTAAAAATAAATAAATATATATATAGGCTATAGTGTGTAATTGTATAATTAAATGCATAATTGTACATGAGACATAAATTAACAGATGTGATATTGAAACAACTCCAATAGCCAAGTGGTATAAGGTGCGGCTACCTGACAGTGAGTCCCCGGTTCGATTGCCTTGTTGAATGTCTCTGTTTGTTGACAAATCAATTAAGGACAAGAAAAGCCTGACAAAACAACTTAAAGATTGAACTATACAAGTAGAGAAATGGAGTCCTGCACACTGTCTTCACTTACAACATTTTTAATAGCAACGTTTCGGTCACTCAGACCTTCATAAGGCATAGGTCAGTGTAGAGAGTCAGGAAACCACGGTCAAAGAGAGAGGAGAGACATGCAAGACAAGACAAGGGTTCGATTCAGGGGTTGGATTCAATGGCCTATGCGTGAATATGGTCAATATACAGTGTTTTCCTGATGAAGTGTTGTAAGTGAAGAATTTAAGGACTCCATTTCTCTATGTCAAGTTCACTAGCTCCGACACACATGCCCCTGTAGGTGAGTCGGAGTAAGTGTTTCTTCTAAGATTGACCCCTCCATTTAAGCGCTCACCATCATGACCATCTGAGCAGCCATCAGCTGGGTGACACAAACTGACCCCCCCCCAGGAGACTGGCAAAGCTCCAGAATATAAGCTTGTTTGCACAATGCAACCTTGTTTCATCTTGCCTGACCATACCTTCGCCTTAATTACCTCTGCCTATATCCAAACATTGAATAAAGCTTGTGCAAATGTTAAACCATTACAGTTGACAAATGAACAGCATAATAGCCAACACATTCAGCAGCACCCTCTGATGCAATACCTTACTCTGCACAGATCCTGATCAGATGCAGCCAGGTGTGATATATGAACAAGTGGTCTGATAGCTCCATGACGTCACCTCACTTTGTCTATTTGGCAAGTAATATGATTTTGACTATGATCAAATGAGTTAAAGACAACATTAGGTCCTATCAAGGGTCTTATATTATATATTATTAAAAAAGGGAATTCCATAAGTTATCTGAAACTCACCGCTCCAAATTAAGACAATTATGTAGGCCACGTGTGTGGTACAGTATGTTGCTTGCCTTGTGAACTTTCGGTGTGCGACACTGGCACACAAGTATTAAGTATTAACGCTTATATTATCTTGCCTTTATCTTATCATAAATGTTTGGCCCCTCAAATTCTGCTCTGTCATTTGTCCCAGAGCTTGGCAGCCTGTCACCCAATGTAAAGGCGGTGATGGCCCATAGGCCTAACCTGGGTGTGCTTTTCGATTCTGGCCTCTCTTTTATTTCCCAAGTAACACATTTCCCTTCAGATCTAGAAGAGGTAATTCACGCCTTTATTTCTTCTCGTTTAGACTATTGCAACTCTATTTATTCCGGCCTCTGTAACATCACGTCTCCAATTAGTGCAGAACTCATTGATTTTGATTGACCCAAAAAGCCTATATGACTTGTTTAAATTGAGGTCATTTTTTAAATTCATATAACATTGAATCATGCATGACAGACAGATAGAACACATGTGCAGAAGATATCATCAAAAAACAATGCAAAATATGGAGATGGAAGGTTAGGCAGAAGCCTAATTAGTTTGTTTTGGGCTGTTTGCCTTGTTTTTCAATTTACCATACGTGGACTCCATAATCAAATGGGGTTGATTGAGGGCTCTTGCTAGAGCCTTCAGTGCTGCGTGGCTATCCTCGTAAACAGGCCAGGATTACCACCTCTGAGGGCCCCTGGGCACTGAAGCTCCAAGGGCCCCCCTCTGCGTACGCGCTACAGGGCTCCAGACTAACCTTTTTCAATAATTTAAAAAGTAGCTTAACGATATCAGCAGCCAGTGAACACACTTAAGACAATAACAGTCTGAGGTAAGAAACAGTGGCAGTGTGGCTACTGACAATCAAAATAAATAACAATGTACTATTATAGTACTACTATTATGGTCAAAACAAGCCATATCCTTCCCCCAAAAAATGACAAAATACCAGTTGTGACTACCAAATTGGGGGTCTTGGGGGCATAATTTAATTCATTTCATTTGGATTAGATAAGAACTAAATGGCTGTTTGTTTGTTTTTTTTTTGTTTTTTTACTTTTTTTTTTTTTTTTTTTTTGCTGGAGGGCCCCATGATGCCAAGGGCCCCTGGGCACGTGCCCAAAGTGCCCATATTGTAGATCCGGCCCTGCTCGTAAAAAACGAGTTAGTTGGGGTGCCCGCTGGCCTACTGGTCCAGGCGCATACCACATAGGCTCTGATGCCTGACAGCATGTCGCCAGTTTGATTCCCATTCCGGACGACCTTTGCTGCGTGTCACTCCATCTCTCTCAATAATGGATATAAAAGCCCAAAAACAAATCTTAAAATAAAATAAAAAAAGAGTTAGTTGGTTGATTACCTTAGTAAGCCTAGTCATTTTTTCACTGGAAAGATTGGCCTCCATAGGATGCACCCCAAGTAGGTAATTTTGTCTTTTCTTGTTATTGCGACCGTAGGTCGCAGTTTACTATGAAACCCGGCAGATCCTGTCAGTCAGTAACGCCTCAATGTCTATAGCTGACCTGTTGTGACATCACATTGTTGACTCAATGACCAAGACAGCTTGTTCGGGCAATCATGGAGATCCCTGATGTCATCAATATTAAGCCATACTCTGCAATGCCCATATATGGATGCTCTTTATGGCCAAGACAGAATTCATTTGCAAATCAAGACTACTGTCTATCATCACCTGGATATCCATATATGAGGATCACGACACCGACCTAATCAAACCCTGGATATCCACATATGGAGACGACTGGCTAATCACTTAGATCTCCATATAGCTGACCTCTACATGTGATTCCCAGATGAGATGATGCCCTGTTAGGCCAACCACACTAATAGAATCCCTTTTATGCCCATCAATATTAAGCCCATATCTGGGAATTCCAATACAATAGATTTTCAAAAAGGCTGCATAATCGCATATTTCCGGGTGCATATTTCGGAACTACACGCATATTTCACAGCATAAAATCACATAAAACCCTGCATATTTCATTGCAAAATCAAGGTTTTTGCCCGCATAAGCACTGATTTTAGTCTGCATAATCAAGGATTTTTGTCCGTGTTTTTCTGCAGGGTCTACCTTTTATGCCCATCAATATTAAGCCCAGATCTGGGAAAGCCCATTAATGGATATATTGTGTCAGTCGCACTTGCAAATTAATTCCATCCTTGTCGATTTTAGGCCCATATATGGAGATCCCTGTCCTGAATGTCATCAATATTAAAGTTATACCATGTAACTTTTTTTATAAAACAAATCTTAAAATTGTCCTAACTGTTAAATCGCTAAAGTTTTAGAACCCCCACTCTGTTATTTTCAGCTTCTGAAGCCTTCTCTTTATATGTTTTCTATGAGTTGTGAGGGGGGAGAATTTCCCGGCAAAATGATGTCATCTCCCACATGATACACTACCGGCCAATCACAGCGCCGATCATACACCACCGGCCAATCACAGCGAGTCTTGCTGTCTCTAAAGGAAGTAGCTTCCCTCAGCAACTGTGTTTACATTGGTGAAGGAATCTTGCTTGCTACTCCCTCAATCCTGGTCTAAAAATGATGGGAGACGGCTCTACGGAATCGTATCGGCGAGGCGGAGGTGCTCGCGACGGCCGCGGGGGTCCGCGGCGACTCCGGGCGAAAAAAGCAATACCGCTACTGACCACTAGTTGAGCAGCTTCCACAGTACAGCTTTAAGCTCATGTCTGGGAATGCCCATATTTGGCAATTCCTATATGACTGCCAATACTTGGCTGACATTCGAAGTTATCGACTCTGCTGAGATTAGGAATTGACCCAAAGAGGATGCACCTTTACCAAGGTGTAATGATAGTTTGTTGTCATTGAGCCAGGCATGCATATTCTATCTAGTTCAGAGCTAAGGGCCTTTTCAACCTGCAATTTGTCCCTGTCCAAGATAAGGAGAGCCGAGTCATCCACGAACAGGAACAGGTTGCAGTCACAAGCAGATGCCATGTCGTTAACATATATTCGGAACAACAGAGGCCCTCGTATGCTTCCTTGAGGAACACCACAGCTTACTGGGAGGGGGGACAGGGTTCCGTTCACCTTCACCTTCACACCAACCAACTGTTCTCTCCCCACCTATAATCTGAGTTCCCAGAAGTTCTTTTTTTCGCCACTAGGGGGCGAGAAGAACCTCTGGGCCAAAACTAAGATATTCCTGGCAGGAAGTTGTCCCAGGCTCAGAATCTGAGCTGGGACAATAACGGATGTAGAGCCCTGTACAAACCTTCACAACATTCAGAATAGGTAAGGTTGCATCCAGCTCACTGCCAGACTGCTAACCAATTATAAGAAACGTGACCATATCACCCCCATTTTAGCTGCTCTACACTGGTTATCTTAGTTTTAGAATTAAGATTTTACTCATGTCATGACTTTTAAAGCTATGAATGGACAGGCTCACACAAAGTAGGTATATTTCTGACATGCTGACACCTTACAAGCCTGAGCGCAGCCTCAGATCCTCTGACAAGGGCCTCCTGGAGACTATCTACTATCATCTGATCTTAAATGTTTCATTTCCTTTGGCCCTATACCACTTAAAATTGGAATTGGATAACATAAGCTTGATCCTCTATTCCTCTTCTTTCTTAATATAGCCTACATTGGTGTATCAATCATGGATCATTCTCCAATAACACTACCCGTGTCCCACAGTCTGCTCTCAGTGCTAAACAGTCAGTCCCATATATTTCCTCAAGGGGGCAACGTATGACCACAACAAACACTCATCCAAGTTGTCAAACTAGCCTGCTGAATGTACATGGTTCTCATGGTACAGTATGCGAGCGAGTATTTCCCGGTGGATCTGAGCACAAGGGGCGGAGCCGCTCGATTGTCCACGACACTGCAAGCGGCGCGAAGGCTTTTATTCTGCAGCTGTGGCTATTAAAATAGCTAATTTCTGATGATTAGGACTTATTCAGCACTGCTGCATACAAACTTCTTGTGCTCTGTTTTGACCAACATTGACATAAAAGTGCCAAATCCCAAAACTATGTCTTTGTTATGAATTATCTATCCAGATTAAATCCCAACCATTAAATGTTTTGTATTGCTATTGCCGGCTATTTGCCAGGATTGCATAACACTTCAGGGGTTCATCAGCATTAATTTATACAAACTACTAAGTGCTACTTCATAAAAAAGTGTTTACTTTCGACTCTATATCCATATCAGAGCATTATAACTTCACTGAAGACCACAAATAGGCCTACTGTCTGTATGAATTTACAGCCAATGTAAGCCAATGTGATTCTGGGCCCTTGGCCAGAATGGACACAACCACACAATGGTGGTGACTGTGAATTTAGGAAGGAGATACCGTTCTATTAAAAAGTACAGTATTTGGGGTTGAATGGCAAAAGTTGTAGTAAAACTGACCAACCATAGCATTGCCTGGCTGTTCATTGCCACAGTCACAGTCCAATGACTTTTAGGCAATCTTTTGCTTTTTAAGATAGTCCATCATCAGTATTTTTCTGTGAAACCATAGTTGAAAAGGGGATGGCACATGGAGGGAATAGAGGCAGTAGCCTACACAAAGTCAATTTCACTTATTGACCCTAAAGTAATTTTAGTTGGTGCTATGGTGTCCTATAAAGTTGCCTAATAGACAACTGTATCCAGCAGTAATAGGTATGTCAACGTTTTTGCTTTGCAACCTCAAGGACATCACTCACCCATTCAATCACCACCATACCCTACGACAGTGGTTCTCAAAGTGGGGTCCTTGGGGGGGTTCCAGGTGGACCCCAGCAACATTTGTTAATAGGCCTATAGCAGCAAAATCAAGAGTTTGTAGATCTGCTGAAAAAACATTTTGGAATAGTTTTGTACCTTTATGTATCTTTTTGTATGTTTAACAACACACATATTTTCTTCTCAGATGGGGGTCCACTGAAGTGCTGCAGAAGGGCTCGCTTTGGGAAAAGCCTGATACCCCGCCATGACATGGCAGGCATACTGTTGTTTCCTGTTGAGATTGGCACATTTCCTGGGGCAACCTGCCAAGATCACACATGTCACACAGGTCTGTTTTTTTTTACTTTTAAAACTTTTGAAACTACATTGCAGTGCACATCATGGGGTGATCACTGCTTGCCTTCTGTGAATTGTTTATTTTCTTATTTATTTATTTATTTATTTTGTGTGAGGTCAGCAGACAAAGTGATGTGAGTGAGATGAAAAACCTGGGTGAAATGTGCCAATCTCAACAGGAAACATCGGTAGCTGCCATAGGCCTCCTCACTGAACAGGAGTGTGTTGTCTACTGTTGTCTGCCACTGTATGTTGTTATTGTGGGCTGTTGTACAGTACTGTATGTACTGTTGTCTGGTGAGTACAGTGTTGTGGAAAACAATGTCCCATTGGGGGACAATAAAGTCTAAATGTCTTGTAGTAAATGAAGGGGGAACCCCTGTGGCATATGGACTAATGCTTCAGTGATCTCAGGCTTTCAAAGCCAGTGTGAAATTGAATAGCCTTAGTGTTACGTAGTACAGAATACCCCACAAAAACACTGCTTCTTTGATGGAAGATTCCCCTTTCATGGATAGATCATGGCACTCACATAATGTGCTATAATCTGATGATTGTGGGCTCAGTATGAGCGTAATTGTGTATACTAAGTTGTGGGATGAAAGTGTGTGGTGTAGGGTTTATTCTCCTTTGCTTTCACTGAGGAGTGAAACCTGGTTTGTTTGCCAGGAAAATACACCAAGCCTCACAGGAAATGACCTGACTTTCACCTGGCTCCCCGACATTACCTCACAGTCTCATGAATGAAAGCATCTCTCAATCCCTCTTTCTCTCTCTCTCTCTCTCGTGTACCCCTGCTATACATCATGGCTCTAAGTTTATATTTTGCCTGCATCCTTCCCCCACGTGAACACACGTGCACATAAACATGTTTTGTGCATAATGAAACATGCACCATGGCCACTCTAGCAGTTTGTCCTTGACAGACAGCATTTTGTCTCACAGGTTGGGGAAATGGGGACTTCCATCTCCAGAGGACATCACATCAGCTGAGCCGGAACACAGAACAGGATCCCCTGCATTCTTTGATGGTGCGTGTGACTGGCAGGTGTATCTGTGAGCTGGGTGTCTGTGTGTCAACTCTACCCCGAGGCGGGCTTCCTGTCAGGAGAGCTACGGTATCCTGAGATGAGGTACACCCTTTGCGGTGCACATGTAGTGAAATACCACGTAATATAATTATTGTCACGCCACATTTGTATTCTACCTATACGAGGGCGTTTCTGCCAATTCATTTCAATGGGAATTTTATTGAATTGCATTGGCAGAATCCGACCTCATAGGTAAAATAAAAGTGTGGTGTAACTGCCTGTAACCAATTCTTTTGTGATAGTATTTTCAGTGTACCTCTTCAATTCCACCAGTTGTAGTTATTTTTGGCAAGCAAGTGGGGTACTTCAATAACAAATACTCAACATATAGTAATAGTCAGTGAAAATAATGTATACTATTGTCTATTGGTAGAGAGACATAATACGGACTTTCACTCAAGTGACAACCTTCAATGCAACAGTGAATAACATATAGTATGCACTCGAGATAATGAGGTCTGTTGAGGGTCTCTCAGCCGAAATGTCACCCTTTTTAATGTTTTTAATGCGCCTGTTTGCATCCTTGGATTTTCATTACTTTTAAGGTCACACAACATTCAAAACTTGAAGTTTTATCGCTGTAGAGCCAGACTAGCAGACTTTATTACACTACATTATAGGAATAATCACTGACATAAATGTTGTACACAACTTTCAATGCAACAGTGAATATTACCACACCGGATACACAATACAAATTCCCACAATGCCACACATAACATGCACTCAAGCTCATGAGACAAGATACCTGACCTTGGGGGGAAGTTTGAAAGAGGATGTTATAATTAAAGTGGTCTGTCTTCCCAAGGACCTGTTTTGCCTGCCAGAGGGTTGGTGTTAGAAGAAATAAATCTTTTCTACTTCTCCCCACAGCTCTTATTTCCTTTCCTAGCACTTCTCTATCACACATGATCCTACTAGGGTCACAGAAATATCTCGTTACATACAGTATAGGGCACTTCACTCTGGCTTATGTGCTCTGCTTACCATTGGTTGCCTGTCTGTGTTGCTGATAATCAACAGCATGATTCTTGGCTTAATCTACTGTTATTCTTAACCACCAAATCGCTTGGCTGGAAGTAGCCGATCTACAAGATGACAACATGTCACGTTGTGAGTTTGTAGCTCGACTATTTTCTCTGAATGTTCGCAGATTTTCACTGAATTAATTTTATGACATGCTCAGAATAGGGACACTTATGTGTTCACGTGGCTAATAAGCTCTGGATAAGAGTATCATTTTGTGTGTTTATAATTATTTTTGGGTACAGTAAGGGAATGTTGCAGTCTGCTTTCTGGGTGATTTCCAGATATTTTCACTGGTACACATTTTTGAATTCACTGGTTGTAAAGACGAAACAAAAACAAAACAACACTGGCTCAATTGTTCATTCAGGTACCATTTATTTATTTATTTGGATAGCAAAGAAGCCAACATCAAAGCTTGATTCAGATTGTAGGTGAGGAACATAACGTGCTTTAAGTGATGACAGCTCCGTGTGTTGCTGAAGTCGTCAAGTTTCTAGATGACTCATCTTGGCACGTGGAGTTGAAGCAGGTTCCGAACAAGAGCGGCATTCTCCTTGATGCCTGGTGCCAAGTATGAGGGTCATGACCCCAAGCAGGGGTGTCGCACCAGATTCTGGGCCCTGGGTACAAGGATTCACTGCGGGCCCCCCATGAATGTTCTTCATAGGGGGAGGGGGTTTAACCCATTTAGACTGGGAACGCATCATTACGCATTATTTTGTGCTTTAACTATTGAAAAATAGCAGATATACAAGCTCACAGCGTGGCAAGTGCCACGCTACGAGCTTTATATCTTTGAATATTTTTGACCCGTTTTTCTAAAAACCTATGTTTCTATGTCAGTGGTGCTCAAACCTTTTCATGTGAAGGCACTCGTGCCGCGCTGTGAGCTTATATATCTGCTATTCAATAGCTAAAGTATAAAATAATGAAGGCCCCCCCACCTTGGGCCCTTGTAACTCAGTCCCTCTTTCCCCCCCCCTTGTGACGCCCCTGACCCCAAGAGCTCGCCACTCAGACTGGATTGGAGGGTTAAAAAAGAGAGGCGAGAGAGGGGACAGCTCTGTCATGAACCCCAATCCAGCCTTTGTGTAACTGCAAATGTAGCATTTCTACACGTTTAGTCCAATACACACATGCTTCTTCTCTCTCCATCTCATGTACTTGTTTTTTCCTTCGGCCTATTTCTTTTTTTCTGTCTCTCTCTCTCTCTCCTCCCTGGGCCTCTTTGCCCTTTTCTGCTTTTTGATTCAGTAAAATGTTAATGCGCATTAGAGAATGAGGGATTTGGGGTAAATCAAGGCACCGTATGTGGGGTGGACCTCCATTCAGAAACACCCCCACTTAGAAACATCCCCATTCCGAAACACCCCCTTTCACCAGGTTAGCATTCACCAGTGTCGGCATGTTAGCATTTCACCAGGTTAGCATTCACCAGTGTCTGCAGGTTAGCATTTCACCAGGTTAGCATTCACCAGCGTTAATTTTACTGAGGTTAGGGTTAAGGTTGGGTTTAGGTGACACCTCCATTTAGAATAATGCAAGTCAATCATCTGAATAGTTTCTGAATGGAGACTGCAAAGGACCAGATACAGTAACAGCCAATGGTTTTACATATCGCCTTCACAGACAGATTAAGAACAAACACAATAGTCATTTCATACCTCCCAGTAGATCAAGGCCATATGGAGATTCTGGTGTTTATTTATTCATAAGTATGTTAAATAACATGCATTATTTGGACTATAAAACGTCCCTGCACTAAGGGGGGGAAAAACAATTAAATTATGACAAAATTGAAAATGCTGCAGCACCAATTTAAAGCATAAAGTATTGCCTTAAAGAGGAGGTGGTGCCATAGTTTTGTACTTTTTCTGTTTTGTATGTGTCTATGGAGTTAACATTACAGACCCCCAGATGTGGTTATAATATGCAAATATGTCTTCCTTTTGTATTTTTGGTTTCTTCCTGCAAAGCTGAAAGCCTCTGAGTCAAAAGGCCAATCGAAATACACCGCTTTGGTGACAATAAAATCATCCCCTCGACCCCTCCCCTTTTTACCATACAACAACAGCTGTGGGTGTGGCTAACTTCAGGTGGGTCACCACCCACCTGAAAACCAGGTATATTTAATGATCAGGTGGGTGTGGCCACATAAATATATATATATATTATTTTTTGTACACTTTCTGTACACTTAAAAAAAAATCTTCCTCCAAGTATAATCATAATATCTGATGATCATATTTTATGGGGGAAACAATCACTGCACCCGTCTTTAAAATACACACTTTTAGTTCACATTCAAGGTGTTTATTGTGACATGCTCAACAATGTGGATGAAAATGTTTTCCTTGGCAAAAATAATTGAAAAACAAAAACATATACAGTAATTGATTGAAGCGTCACTGCATCTCATTAGAATGCTAAAAATTGTTGAGGCCCACTCACCTTCTTTTTCTTTTGGTAAGGCAATGGCTTCCATTGAAAGTTACGTGTAACCTGTTCTTTGTCGCCACTAGTGTGAACGCAGCATAAGATTATAAAATTGTCAGCTACGCCCAACGATGCCAAAGTTTAAATCAACTGCTATTGCTGTTTTTAGAGACCCACCCATTTTCTAGTGGCGCTAAGAATAAAACAGGTTTAGCTGAAGGATTATTTTAAGATATACCTTGTGTGTAAGTGGCCTAATGTTGGCACTAATTGAAAGGCAATGGTATAACCAATAATCAATCTGGTTGCCAACAATCCCCTCTTGGCAATCCAGCCCATAGTTTTCTTTTTGGGGACAAAAGTGGTGGACTGATGGACTGATGGATTGACTGACGTACATCGCCATCCTAAAAATGAATTCATAACATCAGAATAGTCTGATTAAAGTCAGATTAAAAGTAGGAATAAAAAGTGACTGAAATAAACTTGTTTAGTAAACTCGCATAGCCTACATTGGAGCACTCGTCATTGTTTGCACATTTCATTGAGTGGGAACTTGAAGTGTGGAGATACTGAATGAGGTTCTGCGCTCACTGTTTTGTCAAGACAGCTGCTCAGTCTCCTCCACCGAGACTCAGACTTCACTGAGAGAAAGAGGAGATAATAAGAGAAGAAAAGAGAGCAGTGTGAGGGGAAAAGAAAGGTATAAAGAGACACAGTATTGACAAAATGGGTACAAAATCAATGAGGATGAGGCAAACTGCATCCTCAGTGTTCAAATTAACCTCTGCACTTAGTTAGATTAACATGGACCAAATAGATCCTTATGGGAGGTAGGATTTTACTGTGCAGTGTTGACTTGATGGCTGCAGAGCTGAACAGAGGCCTGTTTCATCTACTGGCAGCCCCTCGGGCGCGAGCAGACAGCCCCCTCTCCTCTTCCTCTCTGTTCCCTCTTCCTATGTCTGTGGAGTCGCTATTCCGGATCCTCTGTCCATGTCCATTTGAAACCCTGGCCAGGATATGAGATCCGGGCCTCTTTTATTTATTTATTTTCTCTCATCTGGCCGCGGAAGCCCACCAGTCTCACCAGCAGCAACACACTGGACCCAGTGATGGTGGCCCGGGCTGCCCTCTCCGTCCACCCTTCCCCTCTGCATCAAAAAAGGGAGGCTTTGTGCCCGTTTGCGTGTTCCAACAATGAACGAGTCAATATGAGCCAAGTATTCCCCGGGGGCTGGGAAAGGACTGGGCTGCAGGACTCCCCAACTCATACCAGCTCTGCCTCATCTGTCACTCTTGTGTCCCCATGTCTCCAGTTACACAGATTTCTCAGTCCTTCACTGATGGTCATTGCTTACACTCTCTGGACTACTTCTGCTGTACTGTCCTGTCCTGCCCTGTCCTCACAGCTTCCATTCCCACCCTCCGTGCACTGTACTGTGAATATGCTTTATGAGTTTTCAGTGGACCGTTGCCACTCCCAACACATGCAGAATAAACATAGTGAGGGTGCCACCTGCGTCCAGTGTTGACCGTATTGTTGACAGCACTGGCTTTCATATTTTGCACGAGGCACACAAGTGCCTTGGGCACATCAATGTGCAAGTCAAAATCTACCTGTATTAATAGTGAAAATAGCAGATCTACAAGCAATGTTATTCAACAGTGGGTACAACTTCATTGGATCCGTTGCTATTTATAGTAATAGTTAACCATATGAACCCTAGCTTCCCTATTCTGGGCATGGTGTAACAGGCAAAAATAGATCTTTAAACTCACAATGCGTTGCAGCGTGGCTATTTCTGTAGAAGGGGAAAAGGAGGGGTCCAAGTGTAGATCCCTGGGGGACACCCGTCAATGAAGCATTCATTGTGGGCAAACTGGACATGTTTCATTTGTTTCTGTGTAACTTGCATGAAGTTAACTGTACAGGCAGCTGCACATGCTGGCACACAGAAACAGTTAACACCTAAATGAAACACCCTCAAAATTACAATGAAAGTTTTTAAAGGCAGCTGTGTTTACCCATCAAAATGTCTGCAGTGAAAAGGGTCTATTGATTAATTACCGTCAGTATTCCCATCCTGTATTACGTTTTTCATTTATTTTTGGAAAATGAAAAATAAATAAATAAAATGAAAAAGTAATTGGAAAAAAACAAAGCCCCGACATATTAGAAGGACGACATCAGTCACCAAAACCAAGAATGGGTGTCTTTGATGAACCTATCATGGTTAAAATTGAGTTTTAAGTTACGGTTTCTATAGGAAGGAGGTGTGTCTGATTAAATGAATATCAAATCTAAATGCTGAATCAAGCAACCTAAAAACTTCTGGGGTGCTCACTGCTCACAAAAGCGAAATATCCCTTTAAGGGTGCTAAATCTAATACAATATTAAAGGACGACTTCACCCATTTTCAACCTTCATATACTGTAAAGGTCGTCACTCATCACTAATGCTCCTGATAAAATGGTTAAATTCTTTTCTACTCTTTCTGTGTCTCATAGGAGGGCTGTGGACACTTCAGAAACTTACCAGTCATCGTTAGGCAGGTTTTCATGTATTCTTTAAATAGGCCCTAATGTTACTGTACAGATCTAATGTGAATTTCCACATGTGTGTTTTCCCATATCACATTTTGGAATGAAATCCTTGTTTGTTCGGAGAAAACTGGAGATTGTCTGGTTGATCTTTCATCATAATTAGCATTCACATGCTCTAGTTATGCACACATGTATGCCGCACCCTAATACAATTTGAGAGCCCAAATGCAATGCAGGTCGACCCATACAACCCCCACACATACGCATGCACGCACACATGCACATACACACGCTAGACCAGACCTGTTCTGTATCAGTAGCTTCTCCTGTCTAAACTCGAACATCCCCATACAATCAAGCATGAGCCAATTACGCCAAACGTGATTAGCCAAATTTGGCACAGAGTCGACATTCAATTAGGCAGACTGAGCAAGCACAATAGTTCTCTTCAGCTTGTTATAACCAGTAGTGTGTGCTCTGGCAAGGTCCTGGGGTTACTCACAGTGGCTGGCTGTAACAGACCAGACCAAGAGGTCATAAGGTCACGGTAACACAGACCTCATCTCACAATATAAGCCCTGAATTTGCGCTGGAAAATGTGGAGTGTTGATGTAACATTGTTTTTGGTTTTTTTTACGGTTTAAGATTGGAACTAGAAAATTGTGCTCCTCAGAGCACGGGTCTTCGCCAGGTCTCTGCCAGGTCTTCGACAGGTCTGATCTAGTGTATGTGGGTGGGTGACGTGACGTAACGTTTTCGCTGTCCTCGGTGTCAAACATGTATAAATAAAAAATATATTTGTCAAAAACCTTCTGAATATTGTGCAGGACATTAAGCTTTATGTGAACTTACTCAAGATTAAAACATTTCATTCCTCATTTCTTCAGAATTTTCAACCAAACATGGCAAAACTCATATGGTGTGACTGTCCTGACCTTGTTTCTCAAAGTGGGAACTTGAATAAAACTAAGAAAAATAATTGCTAAAAATCATTTGAAAATGAATTTAGGCTAAAAAAATGTCTATTTGTGAGCCTATATCTTTTCAAAGTCAAAGCATAATGTTTTCAGTCATTTCTGATCAAAAACATTTTGTCCCCCAAACCAAAATCATTTGGTGTGACACTAGTTTGGACAAATTAAACAGGCAATTATTTGGACACCTATTGGCTAGAGAGGTCCTTCTTCTGTAAAGAGCCTCACAGACGAAACGCGATGTTGGATCCGATCAGATCTCGTGCCCGGGGGTTTATCGGTGTTCATTTCAAACGACAGTCTTGAATTCGGGCCCGGTATATCCCGCTGTGCCAAGTGAAATATCTCAGACCATTACAAATGAGACCGACGTCTCGCGATTCTAGCCACCCACGATCTCGGGGGGGTGGTGCCATGAGAGACACGACTAGATGGTTCTCAACCTGTGGATCGGGACCCACAGGGGTACAAGATGTACAGAAAGGGTTCCTTTAAGATGAAACCATGTTTACATAGGGGTCAATCTGAGTTCCCAGAGGTTCTTTTTCTCGCCACTAGGGGGGCGAGAAGAACCTCTGGGCCAAAACTATGATATTCCTGGGCAGGAAGTTGTCCCAGGCTCAGAATCTGAGCTGGGACAATACAGGAAGTAGAGCCCTGTGCAAACCTTCAAAACATCCAGAACAGAAACCAACCAAAAACACTACAACAATATGCAGCCCATGTTTCAAGGTGAATCCTACCAGACTACATAGGGGTGGACTCAGGTAATGTGGGCCATCAGGTAATGTGAGCCAGCCATAGTTTCAGGCTCCTAGCAACTGTGCCTTTAAATCTTTGCTGCCAATGGCTGCACATGTTCTTGCCACAGCTGTGCTTGACACCAACAAGTGATTTGATTGGTCCATAGTCGTTTTGATGGGAGGAGCTAAGCCACACAACAAGACCTGCTGGAAGAATTTGCAAGGTGGGTGCAGAGACACAAAGTTTTAACTTGAGATTGCTAAGGATACTACATCAATGAAAACAAATGCACATTTATAAAAACTGGTGCAAAATGTGTGTTAAGATGTCCTTTACCAGGCATGATGTTGATATTTTTTCATAAATAATGACGTTTTTGTAAGTGGCTCACATTACCATAGTCAATTGTGGTGAAAGCTTAGCTGGGCCAGCTTAGGTGGGCCACCTTCATTAGCATTATGTTTTGTGTTAGCTTAGGTGGGCCACCTTCAGAAATGAGCCCTGGGGGTCCCTGGGGGTCCCTGGAGGTGGTCCCCGGGCGGCAGTGCTCGGAGGCCCGCCAGGGACCTCCGGTGGTGGTCCCTGGTGGTCCCTGGTGGTCCCTGGCCGTCCCCAGGCCCTGTTTTGGGGGCCTGGAGCCGGCCCTGGGGGTCCCTGGAGGTGGTCCCCGGGCGGCAGTGCTCGGAGGCCCGCCAGGGACCTCCGGTGGTGGTCCCTGGTGGTGCCTGGTGGTCCCTGGCCGTCCCCAGGCCCTGTTTTGGGGGCCTGGAGCCGGCCCTGGGGGTCCCTGGGGGTCCCTGGAGGTGGTCCCCGGGCGGCAGTGCTCGGAGGCCCGCCAGGGACCTCCGGTGGTGGTCCCTGGTGGTGCCTGGTGGTCCCTGGCCGTCCCCAGGCCCTGTTTTGGGGGCCTGGAGCCGGCCCTGGGGGTCCCTGGGGGTCCCTGGAGGTGGTCCCCGGGCGGCAGTGCTCGGAGGCCCGCCAGGGACCTCCGGTGGTGGTCCCTGGTGGTGCCTGGTGGTCCCTGGCCGTCCCCAGGCCCTGTTTTGGGGGCCTGGAGCCGGCCCTGGGGGTCCCTGGGGGTCCCTGGAGGTGGTCCCCGGGCGGCAGTGCTCGGAGGCCCGCCAGGGACCTCCGGTGGTGGTCCCTGGTGGTGCCTGGTGGTCCCTGGCCGTCCCCAGGCCCTGTTTTGGGGGCCTGGAGCCGGCCCTGGGGGTCCCTGGGGGTCCCTGGAGGTGGTCCCCGGGCGGCAGTGCTCGGAGGCCCGCCAGGGACCTCCGGTGGTGGTCCCTGGTGGTCCCTGGTGGTCCCTGGTGGTCCCTGGCCGTCCCCAGGCCCTGTTTTGGGGGCCTGGAGCCGGCCCTGGGGGTCCCTGGGGGTCCCTGGAGGTGGTCCTCGGGCGGCAGTGCTCGGAGGCCCGCCAGGGACCTATGGTGGTGATCCCTGGTGGTCCCTGGTGGTGCCTGGTGGTCCCTGGCCGTCCCCAGGCCCTGTTTTGGGGGCCTGGAGCCGGCCCTGGGGGTCCCCGGAGGTGGTCCCCGGGCGGCAGTGCTCGGAGGCCGGGCAGGGACCTCCGGGGACCCCCGCTGGTGGTCCCTGGTGGTCCCTGGCCGGCCAGAGTGGTGCAAAGGCCCGCTTTTGGGGGCCTGGCGCCGGCCCTGGGGGTCCCTGGGGGTCCCCGGAGCTCCCCAGGCCCGGTTTTTGGGGCCTGGCGCCGGCCCTGGGGGTCCGCGGGGGTCCGCGATGGCACCATCGTGTGCGGGGCGGCGAGCCGGTTCCAACGGTACCATTATTGAAATTAAATTCAATGAATGAAATTAAATTGACCTCCAAATCTTGTTTGACTGTTTTGCTTTGATTTGCTTTGGCTCATTATAGCAGATGAGTGGCTCACATTACCTTATTAGGGTTAGGGTAAGATGGGCCACTGACAAAAATATGATTTAATATAAAAATACACTAGATATGCAAAATATAAGCATTGTTTCTGGTTAAGGCCGTCTACATATATATTATATATATTTTTTATCGATGTGCATTTGTTTTTTATTCACTTGTCAAACTTATAACTGACAAATTAGATATGTTTGGACAATGCAATTCTCCTCTGCAGGCTAGTTTTGAGACATTGCTCTTCCCACCAAAACAACCAAAGACCACTCAAATTTTGATTGTTTTGTGTCAAGTACAGTTGTGGCAAGAAACATGTGCAGTCATTGGCTGTTAAATTTTAAAGAGCTAGGAAATAATGGGGGTCAACCCTAAAGTGGCCCATTTTAGCTGATCAGGTGGCTCAAAAAACCTGAAAAGTGTTAATCTTGAAAATGTGTGACATTTTAAGCTTAAACATTTAAAAAAAAATAACCATCTAATTTTCCTACATACATTTAACACAAATATATTAAGGACAGTCTATATTAACTATAAAAAATACATTCAGCGTTCTGCACTGCTTTTTCTTAGTTTCCCAGGCGATTTACCAAAAAGCGGCCCACATTACCTGTGTCCACCCCTACATATATTCTAAGGAAATGGGTTGTGATTTTATAATATTAAAATGACGAAATTAAACAAATATATTCGCTATCTAACGTTCGCACATTGCTGACCATACTACTGTGTATAAGTGTATTTGCCCTTCAACTATAAAATATATATTGTTTTTTATGAGACATCCATTGTAATTAGGCTATGCTCCCAAATCCATTTTATTACCTTCTGTTCGCATATGCAATGAGTCCCGCAGTGCTGCCAATCTGTTGAAGGTGAAAATCATGGAGGTTTTTTAGCGAGGTGAAACGCCATCAAAAGCCACCTCGAAGATGCAGGTTGGAACGTCATTTATATGGAGCGTGTATCACATTATCTGCGGGGATGGGTGACATAAAGTAGCCTACTGGAAATGTGCATCAAATGACAGTGCCGTCGAGCGCTGATCAGCTGCTTTTTTTCCTTTTCTTTTTTTGCGCAGCCTCTTAACAATAGGCTCTATGCATATACGACATTTTGTTCTACTTCCGGATGTCTTTCGACTTCCTTCACAGGTGTTACTGATGATACTAATGAAGGCTCTGTTTGATTTATTGTACAGTGGTTCTTTAATTTCAAGGACCCCCATAACTCTGTACAAATGCAATCAAATGGACCCGCATTGGTACACTCTCAGAGTTACACACCTGTATGGGGACATTTGGAACCCACTCAAGGACACTTTGAGACCCACTGGTGTAGCAGAGTGTTTCTAGTGAGCCAACATGCACAATATCAGCACCCTAACTCTGTTTGACCAGAATGGAACAGACCCTTCATTAGTATCATCAGTAACACCTGTGAAGGAAGTCGAAAGACACCCGGAAGTAGAACAAAATGGTGTATATGCATATAGCCTATTAAGGCACGCATGGTGCTTTCTTCAGTGGCAGTGCTACTAATTAAATATTAAAACGGCGAAATTAAACAAATATATTCGCTATAGTCTATAATAAAGAGTCTCTCTCTCTCTCTCCCTCTCTCTCTCTGTCTGTGCGATATTTGTAGCTAATAATGCAGTAGGCCTATTGATACTTTTACTTAAGTAAAGAATTGGAGTACTTTTTCCATCACTGCTCAAATTAACTGTTCATCAGCGTGAATGCTTTCAGGTGTGTATGTGTATCTGATCAATATAGGAAATTGCCCATTACATTCCTGCATGACATCAAAGCGACATGTTGTGTGAAGTCTTGTGAGCATGAAAGAGTTTGAACTTGAACATGTAGTGCGCTACATCGTGAAAAAAGTATTAAGAGTAGACCTAGGCTAGGCCTATAAAAGCCTTTTAAAATGTTATATCTTGCTCAAATTAATCATTACATCATTGCGCGAAACTATAGCACACGCGAGCCCATGGCATCTCACCCCTGGTCAGATCAATAATTAGCGCATCAGTTCCAGGTGGTGGTCGCTGATACGGCGAAGCGCAAATCAGGCTTGTCACTCACACAACACAGCTGCTGACGGCACCGTGTTTTAGACTTTGGTTGGTGTTATTACTGTTATGTTGATATGATTGATCTGAACCAAGCTGGACCCAGTGGATTATGTAGTCTACATGGAAGCACGTTGGCTGTCTCAGCCTGTCTGTCACAGCAATGGATTAATTGGTAGAAGTTGGTGTTACATTCTTCTTTCGTGTATCATCGTCCTTTGCACACAAGTGATAACTGCGCCATCATGACAAAACATTATAAAAACAAAGGTAGGTTGGTAGGCTAGTCTTCTAGGTAGCCTACTGTGCGCACACTGGCCGCTGCTCACTTTATAGATAGGCTATTATAATTATATATTCAGTTATTTTTTTGGCAAGCGAGACGCGAGATGTGATGCGCATCCAGCAAGACACGGCTGAGAGTGTCGCATCTCCAATATCATTGATTTAATAAAATCCATTGCCTCATCCAAGCTTTCAACCAACTGTCCAAAAAGGAAAAGGCTTTTTGTGAGGTGATAGAACAGCATACACTGCCCTAGCCAAATCTGCGCAGCAAAAAAAAAAAGAGAGAAAAAAGAACGCCCGAGTCCACTCCTAAAATGCATCAACCAGCATTTTAACGGCAACCAGCCAGACATTAAACAGACATGAGCTTAATCAGCTAATAGCAATTATGAATGTCCAAACCTCGCCGTTGTGGGCGTGCAGTCGCAGAAAAAAAAAAGTTTAACCTCTCGCTTTTTTTTTTTTTACTGTCCCACCACCTCATCCAAGCATATAGAATAGGGACAGGCCTAGGTTCCTCAATATCATTTAGCTGGGGACCCCCTGGAACTCATTTTAGGGAGAAAGTAAGCTAAAGTAAAAAGTAAGTAGGCTATAATAATAAAAGTGTAGGCTGTTCTATTGTGAGGTGACAGAATAGCCTACACTCTGCGCAGCCTAAAAAAAGGGAGGAGCTGGCTTCATATCATCTGAAGCAATCCCGTGAGCTCATTCAGACGACAATAATTGTAAAGGATTCCTACCCGATGACCCGAGAATATCAAACTTTTTTGATATTATCGTGAGTGCTCCCGACGAGTCCCGAGGTCATAAAAAAGCTAATTAACATAATCCGATCGTGTCGGGGTACTGTTCAAGCCCAAGACCGATTCCGGGGCCGACCAAACGATTTTCCCGGGGGGTCCTCCCGAAATCTGATCGGGGATCCTCGGGATCGGCTCAATGTGAACGGGGCTTTAAGGCTATTCAGCACTCCCAGCACAACTGCAAGACAGGTGTCTGAGGTGAGTTATGATTTTAACATTTTCATGAAATGCCATCTTGTTGAAACTTTGACAAACTCACCACTTTGGATGTCTGTTGGTGTGACACCTTTTCATTAAAAAAAGCTTAAGTTATTTGAAGTTTTGGTCATATTTCCATGTAGATCTAGGTTGCTTTGTTATAGCTAGCATGCTGTTAGCATGCTAATGTGTACATAGTAGCCTCAAGGTAAACCTAAATGCAGAAAACGTAATATGGTGTGACACTTAATCATAATGGTGTGACATGTCTGCTTGTCACGCCATATGACTTGATTGTCACACCATATGATTTATACTGTATTTAACTACAGATATAACAATAAATAACAAAGTTCCATGTTTCTTTTGTACATTTAAACATTTGTTTTAAACATTTTTACATAAAATGTAATTTAGCTTCATTCAGTGATACTTCAAATTCATCAGACAGAGCAGAAACCCCTTCACAGAAACCTTAACATATTGTTTCAATCTAAACAATATTTTCTCTTTGTCTTAAACTATACATTCCATTTTCTTTTGTCAGCTGGAAAATGACAAGTGCTGAGAGAACGAGAAAGTACAGGGAGAAACTAAACAATGACCCAGCAAGGAGAGAGGAGCCAAAGGGGGCAAGACTGCATTTTCTACGAAGAGCAGGAGGTTGTCTGTGGCATAGCAGAACCGCAACAAGGCAGCCGGTTTGCTACCCTCACCAAATACGACTGGCTGATGTACAATATAGTCTAAATGTATAATCTAATCTGATCTAATACTTTTGTACTTTCACTCACTGGACTGGACAGTGGACAGTGTTAAGGTAGGACCCGAGACAAAACTAGCGAAAATAGCTGATCTACAAGCTCTCAACACGTTCTGCGAGAGCTTGTAGATCAGCTATTTTCGGAGTTGCGCAACCCAGCACTCTTTAGCTAGTGGAGATGTGGTGTAATGTCATGATTCCTAATTACATTTGTTCAACACAAAATGCTGTGTTCAAGTTCAGGAGACTTCGGAAAAAAGCAATTTACCTGAATGCTGAGTTCTGTTTCCACTAATTGGTGTTAATAAAATGTTGCCTTGGCTCCAAGTGTGGCTATGCGCCTTATTGTCTCTTTAGGATCCTTCTGCCGTGGGCCGGCAGAAGACTTAGGTGTGCGTAGCATTCCTGTGCACATCCTCATCATCCATCTACTACTACAATTCTTTCTTATCCCATGTTAAAGCCCTACAATAATATCCTGTTCAGAAATATTAAGGCCATGTTATCCTGGGTAATTGTTTAATCAATCAGTAAAGTTCAGTACTCACTAATAGGTAGGTTAAAACACAGTTTGCTTTGACACATGAAGATATGATCATACGGTGTGACACTAAATCATTTGGTGTGACATTCCAAATAGTGAAAAATCATACCTTTATTAATGATTAAACCAAAAAAATGTTTATGGATTACATAGAGAATATTATCAGGAAGAGTCACAAATATTTGTGTAATTTTAGAGAAAGTTTTGACAGAATACATTTAAAATATGTTGTAAGATCATGAACATGGGCCTCACACAGAGTGTCGATTATGAAAAAAATATACAGATATAATTAATTTTCAAAAAACTATAGTGGATCACTGGTTAGTTATGATAAAGGACTTTGATAAAGTGAGTAACTTAAGAAAGATGTACTCCATTTTCATTTTATGAACAATTATTTTCATGTCACACCAAATGACGATTTTAGGCACAAGTACAACAAACTGCTGAATAAAGTCTGATTCCAATAAAATATCTAAAAACAAAATGTATTTCCATAAGGTTGAGAGTGAGTAGAACAAAAGTAAATAACTTTTATGCCTGCAATTTAAAGTTTTTTTAAAAACACATTTTTTGGGGCGTCACGTCACTGACCCACGTGCATATGTGTGTGCATGCGTATGAGGTGGAGTTCTATACATCTTGATCATATGACCCCCAGAGATAATAATGTGTACAGATTTCTGAGTTTTGGGCAATTTGTTTAGTAATTGCAAAAAGCGTGTTTTGAAGAAAACAGTAACACTATGGCAGATAATGTAATCTGGAACAATGATCCAAGGAATCCAGGGTCAAAATATGTTGATTTTACGACATATGGTTCACGCGACAACAGACTATGATGACTTGACTATGACAGACTAACAGTTTATGGCATAATGTTGCTCTATCTGTATTTATTTGTTGATGCTGCTAATTGTTTTAACAAAATGTTGTTTTATGTTCCTGCAGTGACAATAAACATCTTGGGCCCTATTTTTGTCCATGCTAAACCCTGAACCCCTAAACTTCTTTGCCCTTTTTTTTTTACTATTTTGAAAAACATTTTTAAATACTTCAAAAAGCCGATACATGGACAAAATTGTGAGCTTGTAGATCAGCTATTTGAACTATTTAAAAATGTTTTTCAAAATAGTAAAACAAGGCAAAGAAGTTTAGGGGTTTAGGGTTTAGCATGGACAAAAATAGGGCCCAATATCTTATATTACATTTCTTCTTTTAAAAACTATTTAGCTGATGTTTGCTAAATACAATATGCATGCCTTTTACAGCAGTGACTCCAGTTATGCACACATTTCCATCTGGGAACTATAATACAAGAGCTGTAGGCTGTGGGCCACTGCAGCTCCACTGGAGCAGTTAGGGGTTTGACACCTTTTAGGCACCTTTCAAGTTGAGACTAATGACAGAGCAAGCACAACTCGCTCACTTAACAACCAGGACCCAGATTGGTGAGCTCTCAGACCATTTATCCCATCTCAGACTACTGACAACCTCATCTCTGGATGGGGTCATAATTCAGGGATCTCCATATATGGGCATAACAGGGATTTGTTCCCCTGGCATCACAGGGATCTCCATATATGGGCATAAAAGGGATTTGTTCCCCCTGGCATCACAAGCATCATTAATATAGAGTACATCAGGGAACTCCATATATGGGCATAAAAGGGATTCTGTTAGTGTGACATCACAGTGAATCCAGAGCGTGATGACATCATGATGATTTTTTTTTTTTTTTTTTTAATGTGTACTCGTCTACACGGACACGAAGCTGTGACATTTCTCATGGTAAACTGCGACCTTTGGTTACAATAACACTTGCCTTACCTTTAAAGTACTTCATCTTCAATACATGAAATGAATCTTTTTCGTGTTGTCCTGTGGGTTTACAGTTATTGTTTTAGGGCAGGCACTGGCACGTGCTGAAAACAATGAGTCTGCCGGTGGCCATTGACCACCAGTTTAATAAGCCATTACCTCATCCCAAGAGTCCCCCATTATCACTAGCTAATGACAGGCTTCCCATCACCACGACAAAGAGCAAGCGATTATCTGTGCATGACAGCTCCAGCTGTCCTGACCTGCCTCAGAATGGGACATGACTTGAGAATTTGACACATGACAAGACATTCGTAGATGGTTTCGCTAGGGTGGCCAACAGGAATTTGGAGTGGAAGTTCCCTTGAGAAAGAGCTCTCTGTGCACTGTCTTCTGACGTCAGGATTTGGACGTCACGTGTGGATTATAGCAGCCAGGCCTTAGGGTACACATGATGAGACCAGAAAAAGCTTTGGAGTGGACAGTAATTAGCAGTTTTTTTTGTTATTTTGAAAACTATGAAAACGAATTCTCAATCATCATTGATCCATGGCCTCTCCCTTTCATCTTCATACAACCTTCATTACTGATATGCATTTCAAAGGTTGTGCCTTGAGCCCTTTTGCTGGGATGTGCACTCAAAAAGCTCATTTGTATTCTTCAATCATTTTCTGCACACCTTAGTGTGTAGTTTTTGCGCTGCACTTTGTAATATGCTGTGTCGATGTGCTGTTATAGGCTTGCGTTGTCCCAAACCTAAAACAGGCAGCTGTTGAAAATCCTTTTTTGAAAGTGGTCATGATACAGCCAGTAAATCGAGGCATCATTTCATTTAAAACAAATTGGGGTGACAAAAAGGTGACCACAAAAATAGCAAAAATCTACAAGCTCACAAGCATTGCATCGCAAATACATTGTGAGCTGGGGGGTTGGGGTCTATGACATCCCCGAAATAGGGAGGCCAGTCTTAAAGTTATTAAGAAAAACAAACAAAAGAAAAAACTAAAAACAAGTGTCTATAACTGTCTAAAATCTGATTAACCTGCAAAAAAAGGAAATATGAAAAAATACCAGAATTTTTAGGTTAAATGCGAAAGCTAGGGGTGGAAATTGCCATCCCCTGAACTCCCAAATGCCACCCCTTCCTTTCTATCCTCTCTGTGAGTGGGCATCAGGGACGTGCTGGGCCCCTGATTCAGCCCGGGAAAAAGAGTTGGAGAGGCCCTCATTTTTTATTTTTATTTTTATATTTCGTCGTTGTCGAGTGGAAACCTTGTATGTCCAAAACCGTTTGTTTTGTATTTATCATTTTAAAAATGATTTAAACTAGTGAAAACAGCCGATCTACAAGCACACAACGCCTCGCACTGCGAGGCATTGCTTGTAGATCTGCTGTTTTCACTACTTTTGTGCAACGGCCTTGTATGATGAAGCAGGGCTTTGCTTTGCGAAAAAATGTATACATTTGAAACTTGGAGATACAAGGTTTCTGCCCGACAGTGACGATTTACTTGGAACGAAGGCCAACATTTTTTTTTTTTTTTTTTCCTAATGGCCGGCCTGGACCGGCCGGGAACCAACCGGCCGTTCGGGAGTTGTCCCGCTTTTCCCAATGGCCAGCACGTCCCTGGTGGGCATCTATCTATCCTCAAATATCTGACCTAAATACAGACTTAATAACCCCATTCTGCATGACCACGCCAGGATCAGATTCCACTAATCCTAAATACCACATCTGGGGGGCAAGGATGCTACAGCCTAGCTCTGCAAAATCTGCCCACAGATGTTTAACCTATTATTAGATGGATATAGTGAGCAAGTTTTTTTTCTTGAATTTATAGGTCAGGTAAATTTTTCAATGTATTTTACTTTGGCAATATTGTTGGTGTTCTTACCACAGATGTCTATGAGTTTGTTTTACACTGACTGTCACCCGATAGGTGAATAGGTGGGCTATGTGTAAGCAGAAATAGGGCATGGCCTGAGCTGGATGTCCCCTGGCAGATGCTGTTGTCAGTCAGTCAGTCAGTCAGTCAGGCAGTCAGTCAGTCAAGCAGTCAGTCACATCCCTCCTCCCAGGTTGAGAGTCACATCTGGAACACCCCCTCGGTTTTAACTCAGCCAACCTGCCGCCGGGTCAGCAGCAGCGGAATCATCACTCTGCTAGTTGTTTTTACATCCATCAGACAGACATACGGACGGATAGATCTTTCCCCTGCCTGTCATATCAGAGGAGCTCCGTCTAGAATGGACAGAGCTGCAGCATAGCGTGTGCTATTTTTCTTTGCATTCAGCAGCGCAGCAGTTAATGGTTTGTGGATGTGTTGTAGTGTGGATCCCTCACTCCAGCAGCAGCAGACCGCTACAGTAGGAAGATGGCGTCGGAAGGAGCGAGCGGGGAGCAGCCTCCTCCTCCGATACAAACACTGGCGACCACGGTCCTCGGGAGCGTCGACGCGGTAAGCCATGTGGATGCGAGAAAAGAATAAAGATAAACCTGACATGTTTATCGCTGTCTGTGGTGGTTTTAGAGACACGCGGCCCGAAAAGGGGGACGAAAAAGCAGTGCGCGTCTATTAGGACACCCAAGCGCTGCTCATAAAGCAACAGCAAAGGCAGCGTTATTTTCGTGTCGATAAATGGAGAGGAGCGGTGATTTACGTTTGTTTACAACAAGGGACACATTATGTCGTTATCCGGCTGTACTGGTCCTGAGGGGCACAATAGCTACTTAAATGTTCTTCATGTATTTAATCGTGCTTTTGTTTCACCGTGGAGGCTATTGTGTTTTTGAACACAGCATTCAGTAGTTCAGCTGTAAGGTTTTAGACCGTAGAATTGGTGTCGCCGCTGGCTACATTGATTTTGCTGGTGATGATACATTGTTACTACCGTATATAGATAGATAGACCCACACTCACAGACACGTTGTTGTTACACAGTAGTAGCCTACATAAGGTTAGGCTACCTAGCTGTGGTGGAAAAAGTACTCAAATGTTTTACTTGAGTAAAAGTATCAATACTGCATTATAGAAAAATACTCTGTTACAAGTAGAAGTAAGGAATTCAAAATGTGCCTATAGGCACATTATTGGCATCAAAATGAAAATGTAGGCTACTTAAAGCACTAAAAGTAAAAATACTCATTATAAAGAATGTCCCATTTCAAGAGTTTAATGTATACGAAACTAATAATCACAATCTACAAAGTAACTAGTAAATATAAAGTTTTCAAATGTATTGGAGTAAAACTGCAATATTTGGATCCAAGATGTAGTGGAGTAGAAGTAAAAGTACTGAAAATTGGAAATAATCAAGTAAAGTACAAATAACCTCAAATTTTAAGGACATTACTTGAGTAAATGTACTTAATTACTTTACAACTGAGGAAAAAACATCTTTTGGACCAGGATCACCCGTTTTACAAATCACCATGATTGTTGTGGTTACTGTGGTTGAGAGCTAAGCAAGCAGCCTTCCTATCAAAATGGACCTCTTTTGTGAGGAGACCACAACAATAATTGTTGTGTGTATTCTGTCTCCTATGCTGGTCCTATGAAGGATGTCAGTATTTATATTTTAATAGGACTGAAGAAGTGGTATGGGATTTGAGAACCAGAATGGAGTGTTGCTTGGAAGGCAGCGAAAGTATGTTTGTATGTTTGTTGCTACTAACTGCTTACTCTGCTAAACTTGTTGACACACAACTAGCTGAGATTTCTCACGCTAGCCTTTCACAGGTTGCAACATATGTGCCAGGCCACTGGCGTGCCTTCCCGCTAGCTGCAAAGCAGTGTGTTTTGATGCTGAGGGAGGGTGGGGGTCCATGGAACATTCCCCTGGTTGGCCAGCCTGTGTATTCCTGTCTGGCTCCCGGATGTCCATTGATATTATTGACTAGCCAATAATAATGGAAGGCTTGTGGCATTTGCCACTTAACTTTTGAACTCAAAGGGTAGAGCAGTGGTTCTCAAACTTGGGTTGGGACGCAGAAGTGGGGTCCCCAAATTATTTTGTGGGGTCCCCAGATTATTGCGACCGTCAGGTCGCACTTACTATCAAAACCTCCACAAACTGTGAGTCAGTCAGTCAGTCTGTCCGTCTGTCTGTCTGTCACACCTCACACGTCACACTATTGCCCTGCTCATATCTCCGCAACCGTTGCCCCGATCCATGCCAAATTTTGCACACACACTCCTTGCCTGCCAAACTACAACCTCCAAGGACCCCCGGAGCTCCAGGGACCCCCAGGTCCCTGGGGGACCCCCAGATGTAAAAAATGACGAAATGTGCAAAAATGACCAAATGACCACCCCAACGGGGCTGATCCCGGGGAATTCCCGGGGACCACCGACTCCTGGTGCTCCAGAACGGATGCCAAAGTGGTGGCGCCCCCAGTGGAAGACCCCCTCCACTGCAGCTCACATAAAATGCCGTAACTCGGGCTAGGAGCGTCCGGGAGAGCCGGGGCCGGTACCTATTTGTCCGCCAAGGCAACGCGGAGACCCCACCCCTCATTTCTCACATGGCCCTCTTCTAGCGCCACCATGAGGCCGATTCTTGCAAAACACATTTTTGGACACTGCTCCTACAGATTTTGCCCTAAAATCACACAAATCGGTACACACTATGTCTACACTCATGTCATCAACATGGATCTGTCCCATATAGCGCCACCATCAGGCCCATTTTTTTCAAACACATTTTTGGACACTGCTCCTACAGATTTTGCCCTAAAATCACGCAAATCGGTACACAGTATGTCTACACTCGTCTCATCAATATGGATGTCCCATATAGCGCCACCATCAGGCAGATTTTTTGAACCACATTTTTGGACACTGCTCCTACACATTTTGCCCTAAAATCACGCTGCGACCTGACGGTCGCTTATCTCCCGATTAGGGAGTCTTACTGGTTAGGTTAATGTAAAAAAAAAAAAAAAGTCTCACTCAACGGTAAACAAACCTACAACAATTTAAGGACTTTAAAGACCGTTTTAATACTAAACTGGCCAAACTGTCAAATAAGAGGCGAACATTGTGAAAATAGCAGATCTACATGCTCACACATGTAGATCTGCTATTTTAACAATATTTATCCGTGGAACCGAGTCACATTAAATGTAATACATACAATTCCAAGTGCTTGTCAGGGTTGGGGGTCCGCAGTTCATATATCTTTATTTTGGGGGTCACGGCTTAAAAAAGTTTGAGAACCCCTGGGGTAGAGGATGGCACTTATACTGCCAGCATTTGGGGTTTGATTCCCAGTGTAGCTCAATGGGAACAATGCTATACTAATACTGCCAAGGCAAAGGCTTTGATTCCCTCAGGGGCCACCCATGTTAAACATGTAAACACTCATGGCACTGTAAGGAGTGTTGGATAAAAGTGTCCACTAAATGGCATGTTAATGGAGTTTCTGAAGTTACTCTACTTAACAAAAATAAACAAGCCATTATGTTTGGGGTTGAAAAGGGTAGGCCAATGGAAATGTGTTTCTGGAATAGAAGGCAGATAGGTCCCAAGAGAACGGTGGGGTAGTAGTGAGACAGGCAGAGAGCTGTTGAAATGGAAGGGAAAAGTGTGGGAGGAGGGAGAGAGAGAGTGAGAGATGGATGGACGGACTGGAGGGGCAGAGACAGTGAGGGAGGGGGGTGCTGTACACCGGAGACCTTTCTAAATTGGTCTTAATTTCAGTGACTCAGCCAGCATAGCTGGGAGTACCGTGTCAGCCAGCCTTCTTCAGTGCGTGCTCCAGTGCACTGCCTTGCTTAAACGGTCTGGGGGGTAGTTTACATTTAGCGTCGAGCCGAACAGGTGCTCCCAAAGACATGGTCGGCCAAACCGAGCTCCTCAGCTCGCCCATATATCTCTGACTGTCGCACCAGTCAATATGCCAGGACACCCTCTCCTCTCCATCTACTCTGAAAGGAGGGGTCGTGCCCCTAATTCCTGCCTTGGTTTAAATAAAGCACTTTGCTCTTTGCCTACGGACGTAAGACATCTTTTGTTGGTTCCACGGTGGGGCGGTTTCTCGTGTGCAGGGTTCTCAGAGGACCGTCCCACTTGGCTTCCCAGAGAGAGATCAGAGGTCATTGACCACTTCCTCCCCATTCAGGCCGAGCTAGTTAGCCCGAGTAGAGCAGGTTTACGACCTGTATTGTTTGACTTGGTTGTGACCACCTACTCGAGTTATTCCTTAGAGTTGGAGTGCTCAACCTCGCTTGTTTAGAATGTGTGTTGATCCACTACAGCTGGACGATTCTCTTTTTCATTACTAAGTGACGTGTTTAGAGGATACACGCTGTTACATATTACATAATGATTCATTAGTTACATTTAATGTCATAATGACATGTCATGAATTATCATTTAAAAACCGTTTCTTACAAAACACTGTTTTTCTTTTTTTTCTCTCTCTATATATACAGTATATTGATAAAAAGAAATAGGTACAAGAAAAATGTCAGATTATTATGTATTATTTGGAAAGGATACTTGGACAGCAGGTTGGAAACTGATGTTTTCCAATACAAGTCTCTTGAAGACTGGAGCAGTTCCCCGTCTCCCTGTAGCTGTGTGAAGTGACAGATTGCTGATTAACTAGAGCAGTGGTTCTCAAAGTGGGATCCTTGAGGCTGTTCCAATCCAGGCGTTCCCTGGTGAAATTAGTTTTACAACTTTAATTTGAAAATCTTGAAAAATAGTGGAAAAGTTGGAATATTGTTGCAGCATTTTAACAACACAAATCTTGTATGTGGGGTCCACTCCCGGTTGGCACAAACCCTTTTGAGATCGGGTCCTGGCCTGGCCAAATACATATTAATTTGGGGGTGTTTGCCATGAAAATGTTTGGGAACCACTGAACTAGAGAACGACTGCCCACGAGCCTCTGAATATTGGCCAAGCGGCTGCCACTTCTGCCCTTTGCACATAGCACACACAGCTCATGGAACAAATTAGCATCAGCTTCCCTCACCTGCTCACTGTGCAGAAATGTGTGCGCGTGAGTGTCAGTGTGCTTGTATGCTCGCAATGCCAATTGACCGAGGCTGTAGGTCGCATGACATGACAAGCGAGGCTCAGGGTGACTGTCCGGCTGGCAAGGTTTCCGCAACATCCAATTCTCCAAATGCTTCTTTGCTGAGCATTGAAAAGTCAGCTGTGGGTAGGCTGGGGAAATCAAAATAATGGCTTAGCCTTAGAGGGAAAGGATCAATTGCTTGGAATTTCTTCTTCTTTTATGTACAGCCATGCCACGATCCATTCTGACAAAGTGTTGTTTGAAATGCTTGATTTATGCAAGAGTTTAGTTTTGCTTCTGGGATGAATTGAATTGAGAGGCATCCTGTGTGACAGCAGAATATTGTGAAGCAAATAACTGACATTTTCTTTTCTTTGTTTTTCTTATTTGAATTACACATAGACATGTAGTCTTTGAAACTCCCCTAGAAAACTAGTGTGTCTGAAAATGGCAATATTCTACAAGGGATTTAGAAGTTCCAAGATTTAAGATTCAAAAATATCAGTCCGAGAAGGCCTGTTAATGAAAACAGCTGCTTGCTGAAATCTCAACCCGCAAGTTATGGTTTGCCTGAGATTTAAGAGAGGCCTTTGAAGATGATGTTGGATCCATTATGAAATGGAATAATCTTGGCTCCGTTTCAGGTGTATGCTAGTAAATCAATAAATGAATGCTCCTTAGCGAGGTGATTGAATGTCGACGAATATAAAGCAGGTAGCCACTAGCAATGTAGCCGACATTCACAGAAGGGAAGGAAGCTCTTTGCTTTAACAGTTTGTTTTAAACCCTTTTGTTTATTCATCATCATCATCACCCCTCGAGTGCCCTCGAGATCTCAGACACATGCTGCTTCCACTGGTTTCTGTTGCTCATTGATACAAGTTCATTCACAATTGGTCCTGTATCCCTATTGCATTTTAGAAAATCTTTCCATTTTCAACCATTTCCAAAAATGTAAAAAAATAAAATCTACAATCTCCCAACAATGTTTGAGATTGTAGATTTTTAATTGAGGCTAGTCACAGCATGAAGAGGTCTGGTCACTCACAATTATAGTCATCGTTTGCACGTTAGTCCTGTAGTCACTATGGGCCAAATTAGTATCTAATGACCTAGCTTTATGTAATTGGACCTTAATGGCCTTAAGGTAGGATGAGACTAATTTTGAAGCTAGACTTAATGAGACCAGTTTGTGAGTGGGAATAAATAAGTGGAGCATCTGTCATACAAGCCCAACTTGTTTGTTCTTCACTGATGTGACTAACCCAGTACCCTGTTGACTGTACGTTTTGGTCCCTCTTTGCTTAATTATCCCCACCAGGCCGGAATGGCCAATGGAGATGGATTATGTTTCACTCCCATTAGTCTGTCAGTTTCTGTCGGATACTGACAGACACTGACAGACTCATGGGAGTCTGTCAGTTTGGACACCGCTGGCCGATGGGGGCCAGCGGTGTCCAAAACTTTGCACACACTCGCAGTCGACCACGGATGAACATGAACACGTTTACAAATAGGCCTAATGATAATGCTATAAAAGGCTGACTCACTTGGCCTATAATTCTTGAACTGTCGGTTGTTGCCATTTTTCATTTGTTTGCCGCTACTGCCCACAAAGTATGTCCAAAAGCCACACAAGTCGCTACATATTAGCTCTGGAGTAATATGTGATAACTTTTGCAAGCCCTGGGTAGGTAACCTGGTCTGGCGGGGATCTGCACTATGAGGAATGCATTTTTGAGTGGCGGTCACACCACTTCTAAGCGTGAGTGTGTTTGTAGGTAGGTTTGTAGGTTTGTTACTATGCGTGTATGTAGCCTGAGCATGAGCTGCAATACTGCTGGTGACCAAGTGGCGCTGTTGTGTCACACACGCAACCATGAAATGAACTGCTACACACACTGCCACGCACACAGTCACACACACACACACACACACACACACACACACACACACACACACACACACACACACACACGCGCAGCCACTCACTTCAAACTTGGTTTGCTTTTTTCTTGTTATTAAATCCTAATTTATACACCGTAGTACAATGGTACTACGCTAACAATGGCTTTGTCCGGTCAAAAAATGGGAAAAAAATGTCCAGGCCAGGGCATGTTTGAGGATTAATTAAACTGAAGCGTGGCCTACATTGGCCTAGATATGGCCTACATCTTGGCACAAAAGTTTGTTGTACGCCCACTAGAGTCCCAATGGCCAAGCTTCGCAGGACGTGCTGCGATTGGCTTGTTACTACTTGATGAAATTAACTCATAAATAGCACCGCTCACTTCACACTAGGTGTGATCTTTCCTCATCAAATGTATATTTTATGTTCCTAGGAACTACACACTGCTACAGATGAAGTACAGATGAAATTCAGCTCTGTGGCTACTACAGTTATTGAACTTTGTTCAGACTCTGTTGAGTCTTGGTATCGTCTTTTTAAATGGATCGGTTACCTGAGAATCAAAAGAGCTGTGGTTCTTCAGCAAAATGTCTATTATCGTTATACTTAAGGGGATTGTATTGCCTTTGTGTTCCTTTGTGTAACAATTTTGACAGTTGGATGGTAAACTAGAGGGTTAGTGTGAGGGTTGGTATATCCTTAACTCATTGAGTGCCAATCCCGAACTAGTTCGGCTTTATTAGCGTATCGTAGAGTGCCGATCCCGAACAAGTTCGGCTTTTAAAAAAAAAAAAAAAAATTTTTTTTGAATTTTTTTTTTTTTTTTTTGGACCCCATCAAATCTGGTGAACATGATTTCAATCGCGATTTTGCATGTTCCACCCCCATACAACCCCATCTAACATACAGGGCAGCCATTTTTGTTTACATTACATGTAAAACATAATGGCGATTATCTCAAGAATGCCTGAACGGATTTCCAATCGGATTTCTTTGTTTGAAAGCTGTGAACAAACTGCACAAATCCACTCCAATGCAATCCAGGATTGCATTGGATTTTTTAGAGCTCATTCTTCTCTGTTTTTTTCCCATGCATGAGGTGTGCAAGGTTTAATCATGGCTAAGTTGACGAAAATAAGGCTTCTAAAATGCTTGGTAGCCAATAGCTAACTTCAAGCTAACTTCATCCTCTTCCTGTACATGCACAAAGGAAAGTGTTCAGGCAAGTAGGGCTTGGGCTTGGGCTCCAGGGCTTGGGCATGCATTACCAGCATATCTCTATTATTCTCTGGTCACTGGGCGCCCTCTAGTGGTGATAGGCTGGCACTCAATGAGTTAATATATGTCTTATTCCTTATTTGCATTTTCTGTTGCAGAAATGTGAGTTCAACATGGATAATCTGAGCAAGCCTGAGCTGCTGACCCTCCTCAGTATTATGGAAGGAGAGCTGGAAGCCAGAGACCTGGTTATAGAGGCCCTCAGGGTGAGTCCCCAAACCACGGTCTTTCTTTCTCTCACTCTCTCTATCTGCACACACACACACACACACACACACACACACACACACACACACACACACACACACACACACACACACACACACACACACACACACGCACACACACACACACACACTCTTGCACTTTCTTTCTAAGCAGGTCTTCAACACACGGAGTCCCCTTCCCCCATACTTATATCAGCCAATCAGTGTGCATTTGAGCCATTGTCAGGTTGAATTGAATACAGCCTATTTGAAGCAGATTAGCATCGGGAAAATCTTCCGAAGGGAAGATTAGCTTCAAATTCAAATCAGATGTGGGCCCTTGTTTTAACTGAATCCCAACTGTCATAAAATATGGATATTGTGTTATTCATTCGATTTGCAGAATACTTATGTGATCATTTTAGTGGTGAAAGATTCTGTATACACGCACGCACGCACACACGCACTTTCTCTCTGTTCTGTAATTTCACACAGCTAAGCGACCTCTAAATGTAATTTTTAAAGCTGAGTTTTCTGAACGGGCCTTAAGATGCCTGCACACTTGTATACTGTACTTGTCTTATATGACCATTGCAAATCATACTGTGCAACATAAAAAGGGTAAAAATCATGATTATCCACCTTGTCAGACTGTACAAGTTGAATTGAGTCTACCTGTCACTGTCAGTGCGATGAAACAACTACCTACATGCTTGGATAAAAAGAATACGTAAAGGAGGATAATTTGGACCCTTCTTCACAGAAGAGGATAACATCATTTGGCAAATCTCATAGTTCATAATTTCTCCTGCCATTTTCCACAAAACTGTCTTCTAATTGTTCAAGTAGAAATATAGCTGTATTCTTACGGTTTGGTATCTGTTATGTACAGTAATATTCTCACGTTGACTTTTTTGGACGTAGCCTATAATGGTGTGGATTGGCCACACTGAACAACCCAAACAATTTCGCCATTTGGCAAAGAGCTTTGATGTAGAGGGGAAACAGAGCAGACTAAGTACAGAGTGAAAGGTATTGACAGTTCAAGTGGTTAAATATCTGAAAACACAAATTGACATGAATCCAAAATACACTGATGATTGCGCTGTCAAACAATGAAACTATATGGAATCTATGAACAGGTTGTGGTTGTGGGGGTCCCTGCTTCATGTCTCTCTCAACTAAGGGGTCTTTGGCCTGAAAACGTTATAGACCCCTGATGTAGATACGTATACAGTATAGTTAGAGACCAGTGCCATCCTCCTTCCATAGGCCCATAACCCACAGCTGACTCTGCTGTTTGAACCTGACTATAAATGTTGTAATGACTGTTGAGCTAAGCAGCTTAGGCCCTGCAGGTGGGCTACCTGTTAGTTGTGCTTACACACAAACACACAGTCAGCATTGCCCTATGACAGCCCAATGTCCCACTCAGTTAATCTCCTTTCCTGTAAAACGTATTTTTGGAGCAAAAGTGATCATTTATTGCAGTGGTTTGGGAGCCAACCTTTGCGTTGATGACCATCATGAACTCAAGACACAGCAAGTTGTTTGACCCTGTCAGAACTAGAACTGTCACGATTACACATTTAAATTGCGATTAACGATTAACAAAGACCGGAACATATGAATCCATACTACATTCCTCCATTTCTGTTTGCCATTTAGGCTTCATAACCACAAACTGTAAATGGCAGATTACTGACCTATTTAATCTTGACTTATTTATTTTTGAAAATAGCGGAAAAATCTACAAGCTTTGTAGGCTTGTAGATCTGCTATTTCTGCTATTTTTCAACATGGAACCGATTATGAAGATTATGCAAAATATTTGCGATTATCTCAAATTATTGCGATTAGACGATTATGTAATAACCTTGACAGGCCTAGTCAGAACCCTACAACCCAATTGTAGGTCCCAATTCCAAATCACCGATCAGAGTTTTCTGACATATATGCCGCATTGGGTATAAAGGACAAGCAAGACCTGGGGCCGTTAAAGTGACTAAAAGTTGATGTGTTTTTGTAACATTAAAGGGGCCCCACCATGCTTTTCAAAATATATATTTTATATAAATATTGGTCCATAATACGGTTTTATACAGGTGGGGCCCCTTTAAATAAGAAAACATTAAACAATGTCATGATGGTCACAATACTGAAAGAATGAAATCTACAGCGATTATTCTAATGTTCAACTGATGATTGTGCACCGAGACGAATCCCAGTGCATTTTCCGTACTTGGCAGTGAAATGCAGACGGTGGCACATTATGGCGGCAAGGATAAGACCGAGGTTAAACCGATAAACATATCGATCACAAATGGAATTCACATGATATCCAGGTGACTGTGGCTGGCATGAACATGTACAAGGTGAGACTGTTGGTGTCTCACTGTGTCTCTGTGCGACGTCTCTCTGCCTTTGGTGTCCTTGCATCGGAGGTGGCTCGTCCTCCACAAGGGTAGGAATGGCAAGTTATTTCTGAACGAAGCCTTTAAGGACTCTCTCCCTCTCTCTCTCTCTCCCTCTCTCTCTCTCTGTTTCTCTCTAGTTCTGTATTTAGGTCAGGATTGGTGCCATGTTTGGCCCATGCTCCACTTTAGCACTGTCCTCTTAAACTCCTTCTTAAATAGCGTCTTAATATGAGATTCATACACGCTGTTGGAATTGAGAGGGTGCAGGCTAGGTAGCCAAATAAGATACACACTCATTCAACCCTATTTACACCTGGCACTAACATAGAACCAAATACAGTACCTCGTTCTTTTATTCAAATGTTTCCTGCTCAGTTCTCAGTTAGGGATCCCTCAGCAGTACTGGGTTGGAGGCGGGTTGGGTAAGAGGAGAAGGCATATTAGAGAGGAGAGATTCTGATTACGCTGCTAGAAAGTACCACGCTTTTAATGTGTCACCTTACTGTCTCCGACCTGCCTGGGACCGAACAATGCCTTGTGTTATTCTGTGTTTTGCTCCGTATCGCAGCATCTTTTCCAGACGTCTAGGAACGAGTCCGTTTCTGCGGCACATCACCATGCTCTTTTCCCAGTCCTCCTCTCCTTTCCTTCTGTCTACTCTATCCTTTTCTCTCTTAATGTCCATCATGACCTTTCAGCTCACTTGACACTCAATCTCTCTGTCATCTTTTCTGTTGCTTCTCTCACTTGTATTTGCCACTCTTGTTTCTTTTTTGCCTTTTGTTCTAACTCCTACAATGTAAAATCCTGAATTTAAAAGAACGCATTTTAATTTATGTGCAATAGCTCCTTTCCCCCAACTGTTGTCGTTGTTGCCCCATGTAGCCCCCCTCCTTGTCTGTGTGTTTTCCCTTGGCTCCCGTCTCCCCTGTGGATGACATCCTATCCAGGCTTTAGGGAGATCAGCTCCCTTCCCTCCCTTGCTGCCGTGATGATGGCCGTCCAATCTACAAAGACACTGTTTGTTCTATCACTGATAAGCCCATCAGAGACTGGGAGGGATAGATAGAAAGAGAGAGAGAGTGAAATGGAGGTGAATTTAATGAAAGGAAAGCGAGAAGAATTATTGATATATGTATAGAAAAGATAAATGGTGGTTTCCACTGTGTGGTACTGCCTCGTGGCTTGGCTCTACTCGACAGCCTGGATTGTGCCCAAATTTGTATACGACGTACCCAATTTTGGATGACGAAACCTGAACACACAGATCAGCGTGTCGCTTCTGTAACAACCCTGGCAATGCGAGGAAAGCTAATCACGTGGTGCATTGTCTCCTTTATTATACCGCATACACATATGCATTTATCAGACACACTTATCCAGTGATGTACAAGTGCGAGAACAGTATAAGCATGAACCCTAGACAACAAACAAGGTAAATAGTATTATATAGTAAATAGATAATGTAAGTAATGTGCAAAGAGAACAATGTAGTGCCTCAGAGAAAGAAACGGGGGCAAGGATATAGCACGATGGCAGAAATCCCTAACAAGCATATAATGGAAATAAAAGGTAACACAGTTCAAATGGTTGTTTGTATTGGGACAGTGTAAGGGGGAATGGAGTGACGAGTGAGTGTGCCAGACAGAAAGAGAAACAGGGAGAGCTAATATGATCCCTGGCAAAGCAGAGGATTAAGGCAACATCCCCGCCCCTGCTTTTCTCCGCTCCTTTCTCCCCCAAAATGACAGAAAGACAAAGCATCATCTGGCTACCAGCTGCACGGCATCTCGGCGTCACTCCTCTTTCAAGTCGTACCGTGGAGATCATTACATCCAACCACTAAACCCCTCTTCCATCCCGCCGTCCTCCACACAGTGCACAAAAAGAAAAGTCCAACGTGACCTAATGTCGCCGACTGGCACGCCAATGCCATCGCCGATTGTTTGCAGTGACCATTATTAAGAGGCTTTGGTGGCAGCGATTAATTAGCGTTTGGCTAAAAGCCGGCTGAACCACCGTATCAGGTTTCATTCTGACAAAAAGAAAGGCAAGGGTGTGGGGTGTGGGGGGGGGGGTGTAAGAAGATTAGCCAGACGATGGAGATCACATGATTATTGTTGTCAGCCGTACAAGCCCATTCAGTGCCCGTTCTTCTGCACTGTGATTTTCACAGAACATTTTGGAACTGGCATCTTTTCACTGGACCGGCGTATTCTTAATTTTATATGTCATCAGTGAAAGAATTAATTATTTGCTCACCATCCACATGCGATGACTGATACATCATTAATATTCAATGGCCGATTTGAACAGTACCAGGTCTACGTGGTTTGAGCAGGGTTTAGGCTGTCTTCTGAAATGTTTGGCTAGCTGCATGTAGAACAGAACTTACGAGCAAGTGCTTCTCACTTGCCCAGCAGCACTGATTAGCATGGAGTCGAATAGTGCCAAAATGTTAGGGATTACAATTCATTCCCTCTGTTGCTCAATGGGTAGAACTAGAACATGACTACCAGGGTTGGAGGTTTGATTCCCTGTGTTGCTCAGTGGATAGAGCACACTAGTATTCCCAGGGTTAGCTTTTCCAGTCCATTCCCTATGTAGAGTAATGAATATAGCATGCCTCTGATTTCTCCCCGGGCGAATGCCTGATATAAATAATTTACACACTTATGCAACTGTTGAAACACTTTAGATATTATAACGATACGCAATGTCAGCTACGCTCCCGTCTCTAGGAAGAGGAAAGGATGCATACTGACATGTTTGAGAGCCCAGATGGGATAGAAACATTTTCCGCCCACCACCGGCATCTGCCATCGGAGCATGATGTCACGTGGGCTCGCTTAGTTGTGGAGGTCACGTGTCCCTGCAATCTGCATATATGACTAAGATACTGCCATGTCACTGCACCTGGGGGGGTCCAGAGAGTCAGCATTCAGCTCCCTTCCTACTCGCACCCAGAGATATCAGACTTTCATCAGCATCCCGCTATCTCCCAGGCATCTTGCTATTTAAGGCGTGCAGCCCTCTGCTGCATGGGCTTTACCACTTCTTTCTGCCTACATGTTGGTTCTTGGTTCTTGCTGTTTGTTTCTTTGTGTTTCACTACTCATTCACCCGCCTCCCTGACTCTGTCTCACCTGTCTCACCAGTCGCTCTGACTCTGTCTCACCTGTCTCACCAGTCGCTCTGACTCTGTCTCACCTGTCTCACCAGTCGCTCTGACTCTGTCTCACCTGTCTCACCAGTCACTCTGACTCTGTCTCACCTGTCTCACCAGTCGCTCTGACTCTGTCTCACCTGTCTCACCAGTCGCTCTGACTCTGTCTCACCTGTCTCACCAGTCGCTCTGACTCTGTCTTATGGTTCTCTCTGTTGCTGTCTTTGTCTCTTAAGTCAGTGGTTCTCAACCTGTGGGCCAAATTATTTTGGGGGGTCCCCAGATGATTAACCTAATGTGCAACATTGTTTTCTCACTCAACAGTAGACACACCAACATAAAGTTCAAGTGTATATAGGGTATCTATCTACACATTTCTAAAGTGACATGATCTAAAATGACAAATTAAACATTGGCTAAATTGTCAAATATTAGAGGCAGAAATTGTGAAAGTAGCCGATCTACATGCTCACAACGCCTCGCAACGCGAGGTGTTATGAGCAGGTAGATCTGCTATCTATACAATAGAACCGTGTTATACAAAATATAATGCCTGTTAGTGCTCGTCATTCTATATTATTCTCAGTACTCTCCCTCTCTCTGTCTCTCTCTCTCTCTCTCAGTAATGAAGCGGTGCTTGAGAATCTTGTTTCATGTATATGAGACTATAGTGTTATTCTAGAGCCATACAGATGAGGGGAAAAGCATCGAGCAGCAACCTCTTTATAACTAAATAATGAAACCCAATGAGAGAAGATGAAGATGTGTTCATTCATGGCAGGATGTTTACGGAAAGGATGCAGATTCTCTCTCTCTCTCTCCCCGTCTCCTCTGTGGATGGACAGACAGCATGGCATCAGGCAGAATCTTGTATCGCTTTTAACCCTTCTCTCTCACACGTGCACGCTCGTACACACACACACACACACACACACACACACACACACACACACATGCACACACACACGTACATTAGTGAATTGTCTGCATAGCAACCAGACCCCACCCCCCACCCCCACCACCAGCTCTCATAGCAACCGAGCTTTCGTTTTGTAGGGCTGTGGGTTCGTATTTCACCACCACCCACCGACAGTCAGCGCTCCAGAATGGTTAAAACGCCAAGAGTCTTCACCCCTAACCCACTCCCCCTCCTCCTACGGTCCACACCTCCCTGGCTGCCCACTCGCTGTCATGTTGGGGGGGGAAGTGGTACGACGTCCCATCCCTGGCTGACTCTGAGGAATTGTCAGGGATTTGTGCCTTTAAAGAAAAAAAGCGCTGTCTGTCAAAAGTGAAGGCAAGTCCAGGGGGAAAACACTGTCAGAGAGAGAGAACGGATCCCTCCCTTTGAAATGGTTGGAAAATGTATTTGAATATGATTCAGAATTCCATGATTTCTCAAATGTACATACCCTATATTGTACTGTGTGCAAAATCACTTAAATCTACTTTCTTCCCCATTCTGATGCTTGGTTTTAACTGCAGCAGATGGTCTTCACAATGTGTTTATGCCTAAATGCATTGAGTTGACGTTTACGTAAATGTCTACTACTAGGATAACTCCATCTGCCAGGACCTTCTTCATTTGGCACCAACTCATACTTTTCCACATACTGTAATCCCCCCTAGCTCATATCCATATTATATCCTGATGAGTATAGATATCATCAGAGATTTTGGATATCATAATATTGTGATTATCTCTTCACTAGTTTTAATCACATAAAACCTTAGTTACACTTTTTTTCAAACATTTCAATGTATTTAAATAAAATGTATGTAATCATCACAAAAGGATATCGTCACAAAATCGATATTGAGGTACTTGGTAGATTTTTGATTTTGCACAGAGAGCAGCAGATCTCAGTAGTGCTTAATTTATACTCAATCGTACATCGGTGTCGTTCGCGGCAAATAGCCGATCTACAAGCTCACACCTAGTCAAGTACAAGCAACACCATAATACCACTCAGGATGAGAGTGCCATAGAAATGTATACAGAATGATGTGCAAAAACATCAAAACCCCACAGTGCCAGCTAACTGGGCTAATTCTCATCTCCAGTCCACAGTGTGAGTGGTTCACTCTTAGCTATGTGCTCGTTGGGTCTATTTTTGCTAGAATGGCCCATGTTGGGTATTAAGGACACACAATTTCTCTCTCTCTCTCTCTCTCTCTCTCTCTCTCTCTCTCTCTCTCTCTCTCTCTCTCTCTCTCTCTCTCTCTCTCTCTCTCTCGTACATCTTAACCTGATTCTGTGTCGCCCGCTCAGTGCTGAACTGGATGTTGTGGGCTGTTGAGTGCAAGGTTTTCATGGCTCAACCTGCTTGAACAGAATGAGCGAAGCAGCTGTGAGTGCTTGGTCCTACGTCATCAAGAGCCTCTGTCACCATGGTTAACAGGAGAGAGAAAGGGGGAGAGAGAGAGAGAAATCCAGAGAGAGAGAGAGAACAGATTGAGATCTTGTCACCCCCAGTCCCCCAGCCTATCATTATCATCAATGTGTAACCACTTAAGCCCTATTTTTACTTTAAAATAGCCTTTAAAATCCACAAGCTCACGGACTGGCTGAGCTTGTAGGTTATTTTCGCTATTAAAAAAAAATACGTTTGCATTTGTTTGGTGGAAAGTTTTGAACATTGTCGCCTACAATGACATTGCCAAAATAGTGCCACACTGTTCTATCATTGCCATGATTCCGTTATTCTCCCCGATATTTCTCTACCTGTGTTTTTCTCTCCAGGAAGTAGTGTAGTGGTTGTTGATGAAGGAGTCATTTAACTCATTGCATGCCAGGCCCGATAGTCCCGAGATTATTTTAATGTCTTTCCCTGCCAGGCCCGATAGTCCCGAGAATTTCCGCCATTTTGAAAAAATAAATAAATAAAGATTCAAAAGATTTTTTTTTCAAAATTCTTTTTGGACCCCAAAAAATGTAGTAGGCATGATAGAAATCGCGAAATTGCATGTTTAACCCCCATAGCAACCCCATCTATCAAACATGGCAGCCATCTTTGTTTACATTTTAGGAAAACATAATGGCTTGTATCTCATGAATGCCTGAACGGATTTCCATTCGGATTTTTTTGTTTGAAAGCTGTGAGCAATGTGGACACACGTGGTGCATTATCTAGGCATGGGTGTGCATGATCCGTGCACTATGAATTACATGGAAGTCTATGGAGACCAGAGGCACCATAGAGTACGAAGGTATTGTTAAATGGCGGGGAATGTGTTAATGGAGTCTTATATAATGTGACTGCTCTGAGATTCCTCTCACCATCCTGGTATTCAGAGTTCAGACAGTGACTCTCTGGTGTGTTTGTTCTCTTCGTCTGTCCATCTGTGTTGGCATGACGTCCCGGAGTCGACCAGAGCTGCCAGAACACAGCCACGATCAATCACGCTACTGCTGCGCGCGCATGTGTGTGTGGGCTGCAATTCTGACTTGCTGCTAATTAATATGTGTTCATGTTGTGTTGGTCTGTGTGTGTGTGTGTATGTACTGTACTGTAGCTGTACTGTAGCAAGACCACAGCTTCTGTGTGCCATGGCATTGGTCCGACATCTCATTTTTCCTACATCCCATTAGTCCGAATCTGGTGAATGTTAACCTGGTAAAAATACTATGCCTAAACCTAACCCTAACCGCAGTAAAACTATGTCTAAACCTAACCCTAACCTCAGTAAAACTATGTCTAAACCTAACCCTAACCTCAGTAAAACTATGTCTAAACCTAACCCTAACCTCAGTAAAACTATGTCTAAACCTAACCCTAACCTCAGTAAAACTATGTCTAAACCTAACCCTAACCTCAGTAAAACTATGTCTAACCCTAACCAAAGTAGGACTAATGAGATGTAGGACTAATGAGATGTAGGACTTATGGGCAGTCCCCAGCCAGCTTCTGACCAGTAACACGTGTGTGTGTGTGTGTGTGTGTGTGTGTGTGTGTGTGTGTGTGTGTGTGTGTGTGTGTGTGTGTGTGTGTGTGTGTGTGTGTGTGTGTGTGTGTGTGTGTGTGTGTGTGTGTGTGTGTGTGTGTGTGTGTGTGTGTGTGTGTGTGTGTGTGTACACATTCTCATTAGAACATGGGCTATGGTGTGTATGCTTCCATGTTTTATTACGGTGTATGATGTGGCTGCATAGGTGACATGAGTGTGAGTATGTGTGTGTAAGTATGCATGTGTGTGTGAGTATTATTAGAAACCTGTCATTGTCACCATAATCGCATGTCCTTCCCTACAGTAAATGATTCTCCTGGTCCCCCCACCTTACCCCCTGGCACTGGGAGCCCACAGGCAGGAATGCACCGCTCCCAACTACAACGACCAGTCTCTATGACAACAGTCAATGAGGACTGGAGGCATCCATTTGTTTCCTTCTACTTAGACTTAGAGGAGCGATATGTTAATGAGAAAGAATCCCTTCATAAGGGCTTGTGTTGATTGTAAGCTCAGTCATTATAGAAATAAAGTGAAGAAATAAAGACACTCAAATGTTTGTGACAAATCAGACGGGACATGCAGTATGGAGCTCATTTATTGAATACCGGTAGAGTCCGTTTTTTAAACAAGATTATGTTTTTTTTGCCACATGAACACTAGCTTCCCTACTCTGGCCATGCCATAATACAGTGCTCCTCAACCTTTTCAGGCCGCGACCCCCAAAATAATCATATTCTGGGGGTCGCGAGGTGTTGTGAACATGTAGATCGGCTATTTTCACAATTTCTGTCTCTAATATTTGACAATTTGGCCAATGTTTAAGTTGTAATTTTAGAGGTATTAAAAAGTCCTTCAATTGTCACTTTAGAAATGTGCAGATACCCTCAAAACACTTCTCTGTGTGTTTTGAGGGTTTACTTTTTACTCTGTTTACTTTTGAGTGACAAAACAATTTTGCACATCAAACATATAATTTTGCGAATGTCTGAGTGTCTGAAACAGCGTTTCTCTTCAGTGGCTGGAGCAATTGATCTGAAATCGCATCACAATTAGCATATGAACACACCTAACATAACTGTGAAGCCCGTTTGTCACTTTCACAAATCGTATGCTGTATATTAGCATTTTTATGGTGTATCTACTATCTATTCTGCATCTAGCTTGAGGCTAATCTATTCTGCATCTAGCATGAGGCAACATGCTTAACCAGCTGTGCGTGCGTGCGTGCGTGCGTGCGTGCGGGCGGGCGGGGGGGGGACACAGTATCTCTGTAGCCATTAAACGAAACGGGTATTTCTTACATTGATGCTCCTACATATTATCATGCAAGCACCAGTTAATGTTACTTTCCATCCCTCATATACTGTGTGCACAGTGCACATGATACCATAACCCACACACTGCACATCATTTCGGAGCTCATATCTTTGAACGGGTAAGGGCTAGTTAAGTTAATCTGGGGACCCACAGTTTGAGAACCACTGTCATAATAGGCGAACATTCTGCGAAAATAGCAGTGGTGAGCAGGCATTCATTCCTGCGGATTGTGCAGTGATTGTTCCTTGGTATGCTGTCTGCTAACCTGTTCTTTTGGCTCCAGCTGATGAAGCCAGGGGCGGGGTGATCCTGGGAGTGTGGGAGTTCTTTGACATTCAGCTAAGGGGACTTGGGGAAATTTTCATTTGTTTAGCCACTTCAAAGCATTTGAGACATTCATCTTATCCTCACTCAGAGCTTTGTATATTACATGAAGCATAATACACGTATTATACTCCATCAATATCAATCAATGTATTGATTCAAAATTGAATAGGGTTCAAGAGGGTTTTATTTGTAACTCACTCATACAGGTAGAAGCAGTGAAACGTCATACAAATTGTATTGTACAAATTCATAGATCACCAGTTCTAATCCTGTGTTTACATTTAGCACAGCATGTTGCAGTGTATCTCAGAGGGCAATGTGTAGAAACCTGAAAATCCACCCATAAATATTGAGTGTGTTATGTAACAACCTGCTGTGGTTCCTGTTGTGTGTGAAGAGCATCACAGCCTCTAGGCGGGCTGCTGCTGACTGGCCTTGTTGGACTCTTAATGCCCTGACAGATAGAAAGCATGACACGAGTGGCCTCATCACATGAGGACACTCGTTCACCATAATTGCGACCGCAGTCTAACTATAAACGCAGCAAATCTCTGGGTGCGTATCTGTCTCTTGTGCGTATCTGTCCATGTGTGCCTCACATTATCTCCAGAACCGCCCGACCAATTAACTTCAAACTCGCTGTGTGTATCGCCTAGTGGGAAGTAGGTCAGATTGGCACTTGTCCATAACCCTATATTAAATTTGCCTAATGGGTGGGTGGGTCAAGCAGTGGTTCGGTGGACCACGGTATTGCATAGCCTGAGAGGCATGAATGAAAGGGCGTTGGCTTAGAGTATTTAAAATGTGTAGGTCCACTTGTTTAGCCAGTTCACATACAATGGCAAGTATTTTGTCAGGTGTAACTTTGGGCTAAATTAAGTTATCCAATATGTTTAACGACATAACACCTGTTTTGACCATTTTAAACTTGTATTGCAGTGTATGTATGTTTGAGTTACTTTTCAGTAGTTTGACCGGTCTAAATTCTCTTTTGAGAAACAATGTTCACAATTGTCTTTTTACGAAATAGACGAAGGTCTGCACAGATCCTTAAAAATAATAGCTATACCTGTATACAGTTAGTATGGGTATTGTTTCTATATTGTGTCTATAATATAGAAATAAAACCGAAGCAGCCCGACCTCAGACATACGGTACGGCTCTTGAGGCTAAAATCCCCATGTGAGAAAGGCTGTGTACAGACAGGACACATGATGAGATTGGACAGGGGAATGTCATGTTTAAGTGCAGATAAAACCTCCTCTCTCCTAGCCAGGCCCTGTCCTGGAACGCAGCCCCCCCGTACAGACTGGACATAAACACTTTGACACCAAAAGCCCTTTGGATGTACTGTTAGGGGTGTTTAAGGGATTATGTCAACATTAGGGATCAGCTGCAAGTTTCCCGTAGACACAAAGACTAAACAGTTTGAGAAATGTATATCATCAGATATTTCTGTCCAGTCCCACTGCAGATATGTGTATCAATCTGTCTGTGTTTCTCTATGTCCATATGTATGCATTTATCTATATATTATGTATATTTTGTTTGTATATCTTTTATTTAACCTTTATTTAACATGGGGATTTGTTTCCTGTCAACCACTTAAGCACTATCGTCTTACAAGAATAGTAATAATAATAGCTTGTAGATTTGCTATTTAACATTTGACATTTGTAATATTTTACATGGCATGCCCAAAATATACCAGCATGCCAGGTTGAAAGTGGTTAAATAATAAACGTTGAACTCAACTGTTGTGTTGATGTTTTGCATGAACCAATCATTCAATTTTCTGTTGCTCTGCTGGCATGAGTCTACCTCTGGCCTGGGGCTTTCCGTTGACTCAGCGTGGGAATAGCGACTTCTTACGTCCTTTTCCGCTTCGCCCCATTAATCGATTAGCGCCCCCACTCGCCATACCGTCTTCCTATCGACTTCACAGTAGTGCATTGTACAGGAGAGGCAATTACATTCCCAAGCATTCAGCAGTGAATAGTGAATACAGTATTCTGACTGTGCTCTCTCCTTCTGTCTCTGCTCTCACATTCACCACCTCTTCTCCTCAGGGCGATAAATGTAACAAATGACCCCATCCGCTGATTTATGATGGCACTAGCATGACCCAAGTACTCTTCTATTCTATTCAGAGTAAACCCAAATAATCCTGTCCTATGGGGGGAGGGGGTAGAGAGAGGGGTGGGGAGGAGATGGCAAGTGGTGGTCATGATGAGCGATTTGGGGTGAAGAAAAGGCTGTCAGGGGAACTGTAGTGTTGGTCAACTCTGGCTTTGTCTAGACACTAAGTTACTGATCAACACTGGCTCGTCTGCCTGTCTGGACTCTGAATGAAATGCATGACCAGATGTGAAAGGCAGATCACTGGGTCTGGAAACCTTAACCCTACAGGAAAGGATGGGAAACATTTATCTCAGGGTTATTTAAATTCCCTGTTGTACTTTTGCTGTCAGAGATGGGATACCTGTTGGGGACAGGTTGTTCTATTCCTCATGCCAGTTAGGTGTTTTTTCAGTTACCTTTTATTTGTTATGTTTGAGTTTTTATTTTCATATTGTCTTGAAGTTTCACACAGCAGTGAGCTGGGCATAGTTGAACCTTTGTATAGTACTGGTAATGTAGGTCTACACTATGATGAAATCCACCTCCTATCTGTAGGGGCAGCGCACAAAAACTTTGGATCAGCACTGAGGGGATATTTAGTTAATGTGTGGAACCAAGAAATAAAAAAGTTGTTGAAGACCTCTGGACTAAAGTGTTGGGTGGACGGATGGACGGAACAACAAACATTGCCATACAATACTTATAGCACTGCCACTTAGCAACGTTTAGACTCCTTATATACGTTGTCTAATTTTCACAAGCTTTTGTTGTGGTGAAATAATTAGGCTGGAGGCTTGAGATGCAACTGCAGATTACAGACAGAAGCTGTTGTCCCCAAAGCTGGGTTCAAAGACAGCACCTGTTCACTCTAGTAAACATAACTCTCTTTGGCTGAGTGCTATTCATTAAATGTGAGAAGTTACATCTAACACAGCACCATTCATCAGTCTCACACTGCTTGTTGAATATATATATATATATATATATATATATATATATATATATATATATATATATATATATATATATATATAACATAAAATAGATCTGTTTCGCAAATGTAAATACAAAGCTATACAGATCTCGCTGAAACACATTGTGAGCTTGTGGATCGGCTATTGTTTTGGCAAAGACATTTGATAAGAAAGTGGAAAAAAGACTGTATCAAGTACTTATATTACTAGTAAGACACCTGAGGGTGGAATGCGACCTCAGGGTGACATGCAACCTCGCCCTAAAGGGCGAGGTCGCGCCAATTCTTGACCATCTGGCCAACCACAGCGTTTCTCTGACGATTCTAGTTGTTGTCATTCTGGGGGGAGTTTGTTCATGTTTTTGTGTGGGTATCAACCCTAGGAGACACGGGGAGAACATGCAAACTCCACACAGAAAGGCCCTATCGCTCACACCCTAGGTTGGGTTGGCGATAGGCCTTTCTGTGTGGAGTTTGCCTAAACATGGAGATGTGGTACAGAAGGACTCATATATGGGCATAAAAAGTATGTCATGTGACATCACTTCCTGTACAGACAGTCAGACAGACAGCCATTGACTCCGACCTAACAATGGCTACTGTCTATGACGGTAGTTCATATGACATATTGGACTAGACTATCTCCATATACAGTATAGTGTTATCCACATCTCCATGTTAGGACTCATATATGGGCATAAAAAGTATGTCATGTGACATCACTTCCTGTACAGACAGTCAGCCATTGACTCCGGATTAACAATGGCTACTGTCTATGACGGTAGTCCCATATGAACATATTGGACTAGACTATCTCCATATATAGTGTTATCCACATCTCCATGTTTAGACAGCCATTGACTCCGGCCTAACAATGGCTACTTTCTATGACGGTAGTCCCATATGACATGATGGACTGGACTATCTCCATATATAATGTTATCCACATTTCGTGTAGCCGCCCTGTACAGGAAGTGATGTCACAACTCGCTGACATCACACTGACATCACAGAGGATACGGAAGGAAGGTCACGAGGATACGGAAGGAAGGTCACTCAAGCGACACGGTTCTTCAGAGTATATGCGAACTTCGGTCGCAATAAAGTACCTTTTACCAATAGAGGGTTTAAGTGGTACCGGATATGCAGCTCAGCAAATAAAAGGTGAATTGATCCCAGTGCATGACGGAGGACGATATCACGATTAATGAAATCTCCACGATACGATTATCGTGAGTGTTTTTTAATCACGATAAACGATAATATCGCGTATAATCCCATCCCTACATCTGACTTGCCAAAGTCTACCACTGACCCTCTGTTTCACACCAGTGTTGGCTCTCAGTGCTGCCCCATTACCGCACAGTGGGCGTGGGAGTGTGCCAGCACTGTTTTGGGCACCCAGGCACTGGCAATGAGGATGCAATGGAACGTGGCTGTGTTGTTGTTGGACTTTGTCCCCTAGGAATGGTGGCCCTATTAAATCCATTGAAGTTGTTTTCTTTGTGAAAAGGAGAGCAGGCGTTGTTTTTTCATTATTGTGGGAGGTAGGAAGCCGTGGCAGGATGTAATCTTACTGTAAGAGATTTCTTGTGAGGCATTTTCTGAAGAAAGCACGTTCACTTTGAACCCATTTGCAGGCTTAATGCCCTCCCCAACCTTACCCTAACCTTAACCACACCCAAAACCATGCCTTGCTCAGTTGCGCCTAACAGAATGTTGGGCACAACTGTTACATACAGTACTTTAACCCAGTGGTTCTCAACATGTGGGTCGGGACCCCCCTGGGGGTCGCCACATTTTTTTTGGGGGGTCCCCAGATTATTAGCTTAATGTGCAACATTGTTTTCTCTCAAACAAACCAACATAAAGTTTAAGTGTATAGAAGGTATCTGCACATTTCTAAAGTGACAATTTAATGACTTTTTAATACCTCTAAAATGACAAATTAAACATTGGCCAAATTGCCAAATATTAGAGGCAGAAATTGTGAAAATAGCCGATCTACATGCTCACTACGCCTCACGACGCGAGGCGTTTGAGCATGTAGATCTGCTATTTTCACAATAGAACCATGTTATACAAAATGTACTGCCTCAACTCTTAGTGCTCGTAAGGGTGGGGGGGTCCCCAGTTAAAATATGATTATTTTGGGGGTCACAGCCTGAAAAGGTTGAGAACCACTGCTTTATACAACAGAATGTTGTTTAATGTCATATGTATCTAAACTGAACCAGCTGGAATTTATAGCCATTTGATTTGAAAATGGAATGGTCACCAAGTTGGCCTCAGAACATAAAGTAAAAGTCCACCAAACCCAGTTTTACAAGTCCTGTAATGCTCTGCGCCACATGTTGAAACATACGCATGTGATTCTTAACACACTTAACACAGATTTACACTCTGGCTGGCTCTGTCACTGACACCAATATTCCCACATCTTCTACAGGCGTGTTGTTTTCCATTCTAGCCACTATGGGAGAAGATATTACAACCAATTGAACCAGTTTATGGCCACGCCGACGGCAACTCTTTTTTTTTATTGCGCTACCACAAGCATGCTCTCATTTAGTTTGGTTTTTGGTTTTTCTCTGGCTGCTTTTAATTCAGACCCATTGAGATGTTGTTGTGTTGTTGTTGTTTTTTTTTACCAGAGGCACCGCGCCATTACTGAGAGGTTTCTTTATAGGAACCCCTGGTATGTACATTAGATGAGTGGTTGGGAGAATGAGGGGGGCAAAGCAGCGTGAGAGAGGAGGAAAGAAAAGAGAGCGTGGATGGATGGATGAAGAGAGAAGAGAAAGAAGTGGCATTCGAGAGAGAGAGAGAGAGAGAGAGAGAGAGAGAGAGAGAGATGAGAGAGAGAGAGAGAGAGAGAGAGAGAGAGAGAGAGAGAGAGAGAGAGAGAGAGAGAGAGAGAGAGAGAGAGAGAGAGGAGAGAGAGAGAGAGAGAGAGAGAGAGAGAGAGAGAGAGAGAGAGAGAGGATTTGGGAGGCTGAGCCCTTTGAAGGTTTTAGTGGGTCTGATGTTGAGTCACTCGGCAGTAAGCTCCCACGTACTATATGTGAGTGTGTTTGTTCCTCTGTGGGGGTGTGTGTGAGTGAGTGCATGACTGTATGTTGTGCATGTTTGTTCTTCTGTGTGTGTGTGTGCGTGCGTGCGTGTGTGTGGAGGTGGTGGTGGTGGGCTGGTAGAATTGGAGGGTTAAATGTCTATGGGTCTCTTTACTTATCGCTGCCAAACAAGAGTTTGATTGAGAGGCCAGGGACCACCGGCACAGTGTATCTACCCACCCAGGACACACCACACACACACACACACACACACACACACACACACACACACACACACACACACACACACTTTGCGGGGGAATTTATGGATATTGTCTTAGACCTATGTTTGTACAGTGAGTCAACACAGTGTTTCTGGCTGTCCCAGACATTACTATAAACCATTTTACTGGTCTGTAGGAATCCCCACTGTGCCTGACGCTCTATTGCTACTATAATGGGAATGGAGTGCTGGGAGCAGAGCAGCAGATATTCATAGTGGTAATGCCAACTCCGGTGCCATTAAAAAGCTGGTATGAAACACAACCTCAGTTTATCCCATAGGTGTAACTTCAAATGTTGGAGTGCTGTGTGGCCTGTCAAAGTGCAAATGTCGTCCTCCAATTAACCCATTTAGAACGGGTACACATTATTGTTTATCATTATTTTATGCTTTAAAGTTATTACCATGTAACTTTTTTTATAAAACAAATCTAAAATGGTCCTAGCTGTTAAATCGCTAAAGTTTTAGAACCCCCACTCCGTTATTTTCAGCTTCTAAAGCCTTCTCTTTATATGTTTTCTATGATCCTGCCCGGGACCGGTTTTCGCGGAAAAAATTGCGTCATCACACTACCGGCCAATCACAGTGAGGGTTATAACACTGCCGGCCAATCACAGCGCAGAACATACACTGCCGGGCTCTCTGGTGGGTTTAGGGAAACACGCCTTCAGGAAGTACACTGCAGTGTTTACACTGGAGGAGTCTAGCATGTAACTCCCCAACCGCTGCTCGTAGAAGGACACGGGAGACCTCATTGAAAGCGTCTCGGCGAGGCGAGGCGGACGCGGTGGTCTGACGGCCCGGTCCCGCGACGCGAAAAAACGGACGAAAAAAAGCAAACGCGACCGCGGTTTGCTATACTGCTACAGACCACCAGTTGAGCAACTTACACAGTATAGCTTTAACTATTGAAAAATAGCAGATATACAAGCTCACAGCACAGCACCGAGTGCCGCGCTGCGAGCTTGTAGATCTGCTATTTTTGAAAAATCGTTGAAAATTTTAATTTTGACACGATTCTATAAGTGTCTTTTGAATCCTTCTAAGACTTTTTGAAAAACCCATGTTTCTATGTCCGCAATCTGGCTAGCCATCGTCAAAGAAAAGGTCCTTTTCACTTAACTGGAGCTCAGTTAGTCTGTTCTTGAGAGACTACTATGTCAGTGGTTCTCAAACCTTTTCATGCGAAGGACCCCCAAAATGATATTTATTTGGCCACGGACCCGGATCTCAAAATACTTAGTTCAAATCAAAATTTTAGTTACAAACGTTCGCTTTGAAAATACATGTAGTCAAAGATTTGCACACATTTTCACGACTTAAAAAAAATAGCAGATCTACCGCGCTGTGAGCTTGTATATCTGCTATTTTTCACTGGTTAAAGCACTCAATAATTCTAGGCCTAAATGGGTTTAACCTGTACCTGCTGACTCACTGCAAGTCACGGAACACAGCTGTCAGGTTAACAATAGAAATAGAAATGGGAAGCACATTTAGCTGACACCTACAAGTGTTATAACTTATCACTGTGAATCGAGTTCCGACAAGATGGCGACCGAGTAGGACGCGTTTGTTGAGCTCTGTGGAGGTGCATAGTTTTCACATTTTTTAAGCCCATTTTTTACTGCCTTTATAGTTCTTTTGAGACTTTAAACGCCCAAAACACTGGTGAGCGTCTGTTTTTGCAGTTGTTTCGTGTTTCATGCCGAATACGATTAACACGAGGTCGAGGAGTACCAGGTCTCCGACCGCAAACGCCGACAACATGGCCGGCGCAATGCAGGGCGACGCTGACGCTCCGGTTACAAAGAGCATGCTGCGCGAGGTCCTCAAGGAATCACTGAAAGAGTTTATGGATGGTTTTATTCAACCCATGATGCTTGGCTTGGAGAAGAAATTACTGAAGAAGATTGATGACTTCGGAAAGGAGCTGCGTCCTGCAGTCGCCACGCTGAACACGACCGTGGCTGAACAGGGGGAGGCCATTGAGAACTTTGGTTCCTCCATGGACAGTTTGCAGATGTGTATCACTGAATTGGAGAGAAGATGTGCTAATCTGGAGGAGAAGCTCGTCATAGCAGAAGACCGGAGTCGTAGGAACAACATAAGAGTGATTGGGATCTCTCCTGGGCTAGAAAAGGCTGACCCAGTGGCCTTTATCCAGTCTTTTTTGCAGAAAACATTCCCCGACGAGTTTCCCGACTCCCCCCCGGAGGTGGATCGTGCTCATCGGACCGGCAATCCACGTTCTGATAAGCCAAGGGCTTTCCTGGCAAGGATCCATTTTTTCCGGGTAAAGGAACGCATACTCCAGCTCTCCAGGAAAGCAGGCCAACTGACATACAATGGCAAAAAGGTGTATATTTTCCCCGACTGGTCTGCTGAAACATCAAAGAGAAGGGCAGCTTTCGGGCCAGTAAAGGAATTCCTACGTTCCATCACCGCGGAAGGGGTTAAATACGGAATAAGGCACCCGAGCAAATTCTGGATAACCGTGGATGAGGCGACTTCTACTTTCAACTCACCCAAGGAAGCTCTGGCCTTTTGCAAGGATAAGTTCAAGACTCCAGGTGCTGCGGACGAGACTCTAGCTACGCAGGATGATGAGACGACAGTTACAGAGAACTAACTTTTACCAGGGACACTTTTGCTTTCGTGATCGCGTGCTTTCAAACACATTCTGCCGATGTGATATCCTTTTGCCTTTAATGGACTGTTGGTAAGCTGGCTGGGACTTTGGAGATGACTTTTACGCAGCGTCTTTCTTTCCTCACTCTCTCCTCCTCCTCCTCCCCAAAGGGTGAGTTGTTAATGTAAGCCTACTTATTGTTTTGGACTCATCATCTGACTTGACGTTGTGTTTTCAAGTGTTTCGTTTCATAATACCTATTTTATTTGTTTTATTTTTTAACAAGATCTGTAAGCAGATGGGTGTTACTCGTTTTAATTTAGGTTACCGCAAGGAGAGAGGATTTAGGGCTGCTAAAGCTATAAGCATAATTCACTGTCTTTTTTGTTTGAATATAATGGACATTGTTCTTGTTATTATTGTATTCCTTTTCTTTGCTCTTATTGAGCGTTGTGCTGCTTACTATATAGGTCTAGAGGGTTTTATCTCTCTCTGTTAGGCTTTGTCTAACGTGTTCCGTGTCGCGGTTCGGACGGAGCCTGCTCTCTCTATCGTCTTCCCTCTATGTCTCTCTATCTATCTCGGCTTTCCCTCTCTCTCTCTCTCTCTCTCTCTCTCTCTGGCTCTCTCTCTCGCTGTGTGTGTGTGTGTGTGTGTGTGTGTGTGTGTGAGTGTGTGTCTTTCTCTCTCTCTCTCTCTCTCTCTCTCTCTCTCTCTTTCTGTTAGGTAATGGCGGCTATGTTGGTTGTTAGTTTATGGTTCGTTTATGCCGCCTAAAACGCTACTTTTTCGGGTAGGAGGGCGAGACTGGGCTCTGGCCTTTGTATTGAGTAATGTAGCCTACTGTTTAAGGTGAAACAGATATAAATAATATGGTCTAAATTGTGAAGGCTCCGCGGTTCCAGAGACCACTCGCTCTCCCGCCCTTTCTCTATGTCTCTCTACCTATCTCTGCTTCTCCTCTCTCTCTCTCTCTCTCTCTCTCTCTCTCTCTCCCTGGCTCATTGACTCGTTCTTTTTTTTCCTTTTTTTTCTAATCTCAATAGCTGGCGGATGTACGATCTCGTGGCGCGTTGGCTCTACGTGCTTGTGGATCCGCTGTCTGGGGGGGGGGGGGGGGGGGGTAGTTATTTACCTACTTTACTTGTTAAAATGTTAATTTACTTGTTAAAATGTTAATTTCTTGATGGGGGGAGAGGGGAGCTCTGTATTGGGATATTTATTTTGTAGTCGTGATTGGGTAGGTTCACTGTTTGAAGTATGGTAGTTTACTGTTTAAGACGGAAACAGACTTAACTAATATGATTGACATTTATCTAAGTTTGCACTGGCCTTTTGGGCATGTACAGGGAGCTGTATATGGCGCAGTATGCATTATGTGTGCTGTGTTGTATATGGTTTCCTGATCATACATAACTGTGTTTTATGTAAATACTTATGTATACAGACTTTTCTTTTCTTTCCTTTTTTTCCCCCTTCTAATTAGTAATTGTGGTTTGTATGCATGGATGCATGGGGGGGCTGTATGTGGCGCAGTATGCATTAACACTGTGTGTGCTTTGCTGCATATGGCCCCCCGGATGTGCTTTTAATTTCTATTTCTAACTACATATGTAAGTGCATATATTTTTATATCATATACACTGATTTCCTTTTTTATTTATTTTTATTATTAATATTATATTAGTGCCTTGTCGTGGTGACAGCCTTATTTCCACTTATCTGTCACAAGTGTTTGGTTATTTGCATTAGCGTGGCTTATAGGGCTTTATCACATTCTAAGTGGGCCTAATGCTGGACTGATTATTATTATTACAGTTGTTATAGTCCCCTCAATTTTTTTTTTTTTTTTTTTTTTTTTTTCCCTTTATTCTTTTCTTTTTTCTCTCCCCCTTCTTTACTAGAAATGTTAACATACCATTCTCATTTATTTAAGTGATATGAAGTGGGGAGATTGATCATAATTTGAGCTGATGGAATGTTTGAGAGCTATTCAGCCACAAGAAGGCACTTTTTTGTTGTTGTTGTTTTTACTTTGGTGATCTGTTATATATTTACATAACCACCAGAGGGCAATGTATGGTTACTTTTGGGCAGTTACTTGTTTGCACTCTCTGACAGAGTGAAATGAAGGTTGACTAATAGGTTGATGGGGTGGGGAACTGTTTTTGTGCACTCTGATGCTAATGGGGTTTTCCCCCTCAAGCTTCAATGTTATGTGTTTTTTTATGTTCGTTTGATGTTGCTTTTTCCTTTCTGTTCCTTTTGGGGTTGTTTTGTTTTTCTGTTGGGAAGGTTTGTTGTGAGGGACCAACTAGGAAATTCTAAAATGTTCTACTGTGCTTGCTGTGCGTATGGTTTGAACCACAATTATGACAGAATATAAATTTCTAAGTTTCAATGTAAGGGGAGCGAATATACCGCATAAGCGAACCAGCATTTTGGGGGTTTTGCGATCTAAATCAATTGACTTTGCATTTATACAGGAGTCTCATCTTTTAAAAGAGCATTCCAACCGATTGGCTAATAAACATTATCGTGTTTTAGCCTTTTCAGCTGCTTCTTCCAAAACCAAGGGAGTAGCCATATTGGCTAGACGTAACCTTAGGTTGGATTCTTTGGGTGATTGGTCTGACAGTGACGGGAGGATAGCTGTTGCTAAAATCCGCTTGGAGGGTAAAATGCTAGCACTAGTCTCTGTGTATGCTCCAAATGTTTTAGACAAAGAGTTTTACAAATTACTAACTAAAACCTTATTGGAACTGACGGATTTCAAAATCATTGTTGGTGCTGACTTCAATGCAACATGGCAACATAACCTAGATAGATCCACTGGGGTAGAAAGCAGAGAACAAGCACTAGCGTCTGCAGAACTACGTGCTTGGGCAAACTCAACTGGCTTACTCGACATCTGGCGTTTAATGAACCCAACGGTTAGAGATTTTTCTTTTCTGTCGGGTAGGCATGCTTCATTCTCTAGGATCGATTACGTTTTTGCCCCTGTTAGCTTGTTTCATAAAATTGCCAAGGTAGAGTTGCTCCCAATGTCACTCTCGGATCACAAGGCGGTGCTGTGTGTTGCTTCACTGAGTTGCTCCCAATGTCACTCTCGGATCACAAGGCGGTGCTGTGTGTTGCTTCACTGAAACAGGTTATAGATAGAGCTCCTAGATGGCGGTTTAACACCACACTGCTGCGCGATGCGGCATTTGTAGCTCAGTTTCAAACTGGTTTGCGTGAATTTATAAATATCAATACAGGCTCAGTTGAGGATCCCAGAATTCTTTGGGATGCAATTAAAGGCTTTATCAGGAGTAATACAACCCTCTATGCGTCCACTCAGAGAAAATTAAGGTCAGCCAAACTGGTGGAATTGGAATCTCGGTTTTCTACTTTGGATAATTCTCTCCAAAATAACTTTGATGTTAGTACAGCAACTCAGAGGGAGCTAGTTAAGAAAGAAATTAACTCCATTCTCAAGCGCCGCTCAGAATTTCAAATGAAACGCACAAGGCAAAACTACTATTTTAATAGTGCAAGACCCAGTCACTTACTGGCTTTACGTCTTAGATCCAATGAGCATTTTGCTGATATTGTTAGTGTCAAATCAACAACGGGAGCCATGGTTACAGAACCCAAAGAGGTCAATGCCACGTTTCGTGCTTTTTATGATGAGCTCTACACCTCCGAGGTCATTCACGATGATGCAGTATGCAATAATTTTTTATCCAACATACAGTTACCAACCCTTAGCGAGGCGGATGCGGAAGCCTTAGATAGACCGCTCCATCTGGCGGAATTACAGGAAGCTGTGCTCGCAATGCGTAGGGGCAAGTCGCCTGGTTTGGATGGGATACCCCCTGAACTTTATGCCATCTTTTGGGAAGATCTAGGTCAGCTGATGCTAGACATGTTTCGATATGCAATTGAAAGTGGCTCTTTCTCCAGGGATGTGAATGTAGCTATTATATCATTATTGTTGAAGAAGAACAAGGATCCCACAGATTGCGCAAGCTATAGACCGCTTTCACTTTTGAATTCTGATCTAAAAGTTTTTGCTAAGGTGCTTGCGCGTCGCTTGCAGGGTTTTATGACCACCTTAGTACACTGTGATCAGACAGGTTTCATAGGAACTAGACTAGCCTCTGATAATGCTAGACGACTATTGCATATCATCGATAGGGCTAAGGAGCTGAGGACCCCCGCCGCAGTGTTGTCGCTCGATGCGTTGAAGGCATTTGATCGTCTGGAATGGTCTTACCTGTGGGCTGTACTAGATAAAATGGGATTTGGTGCTTCATTCATACATTTTGTTAAAGTACTTTATTCTAATCCGTCAGCGATGGTCCTAACCGGTAAGATCTGTTCGCCGCTATTCACGATTGGCAGATCTTCGAGGCAGGGTTGTCCCCTTAGTCCTCTCCTTTTCGCACTTTCACTCGAACCCTTGGCTCAGACAGTGCGTCAGTCTGCAGATATTACTCCTGTTTCGATTAACAACACACAGCATCGCATTTCCCTATATGCTGACGATATTCTACTGTTCATTGAGAATGCACCACAGTCAATTACTCATGTCCTTCAAATCTTTGATCAGTTCAGTTCCATTTCCGGCTACAAAATTAATTGGACGAAGTCAGCCCTTCTACCTCTAAATGATCAGATGAGATCTGCTATCCTGCCGCCCATAATCCCAGTAGTAAGCCAATTCAAATATCTTGGCATAGATATTTTCCCCTCTCTTCAGGCTATTGTTAAGAACAACTATGGTGACACTCTAAATAAGATTTGTCTTGATTTAGATAGATGGTCATCTTTGCCCAACTCTCTCCAAGCTCGAGTTTCAATCATAAAGATGAATGTTCTTCCTAGGGTTAACTTTGTAAGCTCTATGCTCCCTTTGCCACCACCGCCGCAATACTGGAATAAGCTTCACTCTTCGATATCTAAGTTTGTGTGGAAAGGGAAACGCCCTCGTCTTAAACTTTCTCTATTACAGCGTGCTAGAGATGATGGCGGCCTTTCATTGCCCAACTTTAAATTTTATTATTGGGCCTTCACGCTCCGCCCCCTTTTAAATTGGTTTAACCCAGCAAATAAGGTTTCTTGGAGAGAGCTTGAGGAGAGTTTAGTGCAGCCTGTTGAATTGAGAGATCTTATCTATTCAAACATAACTACACATCAATGCAAAGTTCGCTTTGGACCTATCATTTCTCATTTAGTGGCAGTATGGAGAGCAGCTGAAAAGATGTGTAAGATTGATTGTAAATGGAACTTATTTTCCCCAGTGTTCAATAATCAAAGACTTTTAATCGAGGATCGCCCCATTCGCTTTCCAAGGTGGAGGGCTAAGGGGATTCGTACATTAGGGGACTTATTTGATAGAAATGGTTTACGACCTTTTCGAGATTTGTGTGACATCTTCAATCTGCCTGGAAATACTCTTTTTTTCTACTTCCAACTGAGATTGTCCATGAGGACCTATGGGGTCCCATGGCAAGCTCCCCTTAGATTGCACCCCTTCCATGAGTTTATCTGTGATGGTAACAGAACAAGAGGTTTGGTTTCCACCCTCTATGGTTTTTTATTAGACTGTAGTTATGGGCCCCTATCTGTTGATACTGTTTGGAGGAATGATGTACCAAATTTGGACCCTGACTTTTGTTGGGACACAGTGTGGTCTAACATTAGGCTATCTTCTAGAAATCCAGACCATCAACAAATTCATTTAAATTTTGTTCATCGGACTTATTTAACTCCCCGCAGACTATGTGCTATGAGGATTTTGAATAATCCCAACTGCACTCTCTGCGCCTCAAATAGTATTGGTACCTTCCTTCACATGGTTTGGGAATGCCCAAATGTGTCGTCATTCTGGAATATGGTTGCCTCAAAACTTTCAACTATTTTTAGTATTAATATCATATCTTCTCCTTCTTTATTTTTATTAAATGACGTCTCACAGTTGCAACTAAACAATATACGCAAGCGCATCTTCTTTGCTGGATTAACGGCGGCGAAGAAGATGGTAGCTACGCGGTGGAAACCTCCTCATACGTTAACGTTTCGCCAGTGGGCCTTAACCTTTCTAGATATAGTATATTTAGAGCAGTCGATAGCAAGGTTACACGGAGCAAAAGAAGAAAACATTAATATGTGGTCGGACATTGCAGATAAGCTTAAGGCTATGATTCAAGAAATCACTATATAGTGGTAACAGCCTAGCACAGGCATGCACTATTGTACATTCCGTGTTGGTCCGGGGAAAGGGGGTGGGTGGGTTTTCTTTTCCTTTTCTTGTTTTGCTATTGTTTGTGTTTGTCTGTTAATTGCATTTTTCTTTTGATTAATGTTTTACTTTTTCTTGTTCTATTCATATGTATGTCTCTAATTTTATGTTATGGAAAATAAAAATAATTGATAACAAAAAAAAAAACTTATCACTGTGAATCTTATAATTTTCTCACCTTTAGAGGCCATTTTATTAGCCAGTGGGAGTGTACCAGATGTCCAGGGCTGCTGTACTCTGTAGTATCAGCCCTCTGGCCCAACGAAGCCACAGGAAAGAAACACGTAATTTACTGGCAGCATGTCTGTGCTGACCGTGCGGTCATTGTGTGTGGGAAGAGTGTCTGACCAGTCTCCTCTAGTTGCAGACACACAGAGAGACAGAGACACCGTGAATAGGAATTCATGAGTGGTAAACGGACAAAATTGGATGCTCTTGCTTGGGGCGGCTGGTTAGCATCAT
>NC_137820.1:52788943-52926443 GCF_963921795.1 Nannobrachium achirus
TGTGTTGTGTTGGGGGGCTGTATCATCTGCATTATTTATAGTGTGAGTATGTGCGTTGCTGTGTGTGTAATCTCATCTGTTGTTTCTATGGGTGGTCATTATGATCGTAACAGTAGGCATTTGTTGGTTTGTGTGTGTGTGTGCATAGATGGGGATGAGCAGGGGAGGATATTAGGACTGGTGCTGCTAAATGAATCTGTGACAAACCATAATGTGTTGGTTGTTGCAGAGAGAAACTGTGATGACTGAGGCAGCAATAAACAGCAGCACATGACAAAAGAATAGCATCTCTCTATCTCTCTCTCTCTATCTCTCTCTCTCTCTCTCACTTTGCCTCACTGCACATTCACATGGGCATTGCTTATCATTCGATCATAAGCTATTTTTTCCCCATAACTCAATCCTGGGCTCTATGAATGTGGATGTGTGTGCGTTTGTCTCCTGCGGGGGGGGGGGGGGGGGGTGTGTCTGTGTGTGTGTGTGTGTGTGTGTGTGTGTGTGTGTGTGTGTGTGTGTGTGTGTGTGTGTGTGTGTGTGTGTGTGTGTGTGTGTGTGTGTGTGTGTGTGTGTGTGTGTGTGTGTGTGTGTGTGTGTGTGTGTGTGTGTGTGTGTGCGCGCGCTGTATGTGGACATGTGGTATCTAGGGTTTTATCAAACTTTCATTGCTGGCCATCAGCTGAGCTCATTAAGCAGGGAGCTGCAACAGAGTGGCATTATGGGTAAAAAGAAAACCTTTTAAGACCTGAAGCCGATTCTAAAAAGTATCTTCTAAATCCTCCTAACAGTTTTCCGAAAATATACCGTATATCAGTGGTGCTCAAACTTTTTCCATGTCAAGGAACCCCCATAATGATTCAAAACTATTTTCTTCCAGGGACCCCAGAAGCAAGGATTTGTGTTACAAATACAGATATATTCAAAGATTTGCACAAATGTGCAAGACTTTCGAACAGCTAAAGTATAAAATAATGGTTAAAGTCGTTAAAATGATTGTGATGTTAAAGGACAACTTTAGTTAATTTACAACAAGAGTTCATATTTTAGATTGTAATTAAAGAATATAAAAGATGAGTGTTAAATTGATTTCATGTACTTCTTTCTATTGTTTTAGAGATTCTCATTCCAGTGGTTGGGGGCATGCGTACAAGTGGCCAAATATGTCATTTTACACAGAATAAGCTCATTCCCAAGATACAACACAACCTTTCATGGTTGGATGTGACTTATGGGGGCTAGAAGTGTTATTGTAAATAGCAATAAAGAAACTGCTGGCTTATTGTGTCTAAAAAGACATATTTAGCCACTTGTACTTAATTACAATCTAAAATATGAACCCTTGTTGTAAAAAACTAAAGTTGTCCTTTAAATTCTGCTGGGGAGTAGGGGGGTATCCCCACTCCTTGGAACCCCTGGTGGTCCCTGGACCCCACTTTGAGAACCAAGGTGCTATACATTTATAGCTAAAAGCTAAAATGACTCGGATGCTTTCCTGAACAGGTTAAGGTCCTCCACCTGTACACTGCTCATTAAGACAGTACACACAATGGGGAAACAAGTGTGTATTCAGTATTTGCGTGAGGCCGATAAAGATGCGAAGGTGTCTGGTGAATCGTACATAGCGGTGTGATGTTCGTGTGTGGTCCACACAGCATAATAAATAACAAGCATCGTTGTCTAAATACCAACTATTTCTCAAGCCCTGCACTTTTGGCTGCAGGGGGGGCAATGTCACAAGACCCTTCCACTGTAGTTAACGGCTAGCCGCAAAAGACGGCACACATTATGACACGGAATAACAGAAATACTTGACGTGTCACTGGCTTCTATCCTGACCTCTGCCCTGGCCTCAGACTTTGAGGAAATGGATTCCATGTTTGTTCACCACACAATCACCACATAGTTTAGGATTTCCCTTTCCCACAGGGATATGTGCTCTTTTACCGGGAATTTGCCAGCAAAATGCTGATGCATTCTCACTGTGGCTGCCAGTACGTTATTCCTGTCTGCCATGATTTGAAGGTCAGATTAAACCTGAGGAGATCCGTCCTGATTTATTGCTATTGTAATAACAGTCTGGTGGCGAGCAAAGGCAAGAATAATGTCATGGCGTCGTCAGTAATGATGAGCGTTAGTCTAAATCAGGGGTCTTCAACGTTTTCAGGCCAAGGACTCCTTAGTTTAGAGAGAGAGATGAAGCAGGGACCCCCACAACCTTTTCAGAGATTCCATATAGTTTCATTCAACGCCTGTGCGCTGAGCTTGTAGATCTTCTATTTATACGAAAAGCTTAGGGGATTCTGGGAGGTTAGAGTGAGAGCAGGTAGGTGGAGAGGGGGTGGAGTCAAGGTGTGTTTCTCTCTCTCTCCTGAATCTCCTGAACTTAAGTTGTTCCAACTCCATATATGGACACTAGGGTTCAAATGGTTAATATAAAAAAAGGAGAAAACAAGTTTCTATCGCACGAAGATTTGGAGGCCCCCCTGTAGTTACTCTGAGGACCCCCTAGGGGTCCCGGGCGGACCCCCTGTTGAAGACCCTTGTTTTAGAATAAAAAGGCACTTTGTCAGGAACAAGACAAATCCTATATTTCCGTAAGGATGCTGACATTCTTGGGATGGAGATAAGAGTCCCACAATAGGAAGCCGGAGGGGCATCATTTCCCATTTCCAGGCCAGTAAAATATGGTCAGCTGGTAAAATAGTGAAACTTGGGGATCAAGAATCACTGGCTTATTTGTGTAAAGAAGTGAAATATTTTTTTGTGTGCATCATTTGATGTTTTTCCAAAAGGGAGAAGGAGAAAAGGGAGGGGGGAGGGTTTTTGTTGTTCAAATGGAACACAAAAATGATCAAGACATCTAAATATTTACACAGCATACGAACCAGCAGATGTATGTACTGTACATGAGGTTAAGCATAATGTCAAAAGTTATCATTACCCGAAAGTCAGCTTTATTAGATTCTTCATCAAACCCCCCCCCCCCCCCCCCCCTGACAGCTCTGAGAATCCAGAAGATCAGCAGTGTGGTTGGCGGTGGGACTCCCCGCTCTCACTGGCAATCTGAAACATCACAAAGTGGTTGTGACAGGAACACATAGCTCTCAGCTTACTCCAATTTAGCAGACTGTGCTACAACACGTACTGTACCACCGGAGTGGACGATATGAACATTTTTCATATCACGATTATTGTGACAAAAGACATCGCGATTTACAATATTATCGCGATAATCAACATCCATTATCTTGGAGCGAAACATTTGCCAAAAAATAGCAGATCACAATGCGTTGCGACGCGTTGTGAGCTTGTAGATCGACAGATTTGTTAGAGAGTGAAAAAAAAAGACTATCAAGTACGTATATTATAAGTACCTTTTACGAATTATAGAGGGTTTAAATGGCACCAGATATGCAGCTCGGCAAATAAAAGGTGAATTGATCCCAGTGCATGACGGAGGATCATATCACGATAAATTAAATCTCCACAATACGATTATTGTGAGTGTTTTTTATCACAATAAACGATAATATCGCTTATCGTCCCATACCTAACCACCACTTTCATTCTGTACACATACTGTATGCATGTACAGTATTTACTGTATGTTTGTCCGTCCAACGTTTCACCTTGTGGCTTTGTTTTTGATGAATGCTATGAATGCAAATAGACTTCCGACTGTATATTGGCCTTGTCAGAGACGTTAGTGTGCTGCCTGTCCCCGGTGCAGAGCTGGTTATATAACGGTGTCCTGGTTTCTCAGTAATGTCAGAAGGGCCTAATGTGAGTTCTGTGTCTACACTGAGTACACTGCCACCCCCCGCAGGCAAGACACATTTTACCAGCCCCCGCATGGGCCGACCCTTCATCTAGTGTCTATAGAGAGAGAGAGAGAGAGAGAGAGAGAGAGAAGCAGGGAGATAAGCTGAGGAAACAAGAAAAGCGGTGAGGTAGGAGAAAGGAGAACACAGGAGGTAAAAGAGAGGGAAGGCGGTGGGAGATACAAAATAAAAGAATAATCCACAGTCAGGGATGCAGAGAGAGTAGGGATGATGGAGAAATGAGCCAACATGAAGGTGTTTCCTCTGTGTATATAGCTTAATAAATCGAGCTTGGGGCGTGCTCTGCTAGCTGGCTGGATAGTACGTCAACCACATAATTGCAATGTCCCAGTTCCATTCTAATGGGGGTTACCCATAGTAGTGTAATGAGCTGTAAATCAGAAATGACATGTAATGCCGTAATAAAAAAACAACAACAAAACGTTGATTATTTCTATAACTTGAATGTCAAATGTTCCCCTCCAGGTTGTAACATTAGCCACCCAGCAGGGGTGTCGCACCAAATTCTGGGCCCTGGGTACAAAGATTCACTCACACTTTCTGCTTTAACTATTGAGAAATAGCAGATATACAGTACAAGCTCTGTGCCACGCTGCGAGCTTGTAGATCTGCTATTTTTGAAAAATGGTGAAAAAAAATTGTACTATAGTCTTTCATATTTCAAATCCTTCTAAGGTTTTTTGAAAAACCTATGTTTCTATGTCAGTGGTGCTCAAACCTTTTCCTGTGAAGGACCCCCACAATTATATGTATTTGGCCACGGACCCCCATCTCAAAATATTTAGTTCCAAGGACCCCCCCAGAATCAACATTACAAAAAAGATTTGCATACATTTTCACGTCTTTTAAAAGATAGCAGATCTACAAGCTTGCAGCGCGGCACTCGGTGCCGCGCTGCAAGCTTGTAGATCTGCTATTTTTCAATAGCTAAAGTATAAAATAATGAAGGCCACCTTGGGCCCTGGTAACTCAGTCCCACTCCCCCACCCCCCGTGTGACGCCCCTGGAGACGTATACCTCTGTGGTTTCCATATCCTAATGTGCTTACTGGAAGAGCACTCACTGTGGGGGGGTTTAGCACCAACATCCTCTCTCCATTGCCAATTACCTGTCCCAAGTGGTTCCTCTTAAATGTTGGCTGAAGCCACGCAAGGATTTGAGCCATTACTTTTAGTGAGCAGAATAGACTTTTTAAGACCATTAGTTTGGGGCCCCCTGGCAAAAAATATAATCAGTTTTTCTCCATTAGATAGACAGAGAGAGAGAGACTGAGAGAGAGAGCAAGAGATAATGGGGTAATGTTAATGTCTTGTTGTTAGTGAAAAGGGCAGTAAAATCGATTCCGATAAGCAACAGCAGCATCTCTATAGACAGTTAATTTAAAACACTCGTACAGTACGAGTTAGGGGTGATTCAGATGGCTGCAATTTTTCTCCGCAACATTATAATGCTTAATTTATGCCACATCATATGTTATGATGTCCAGGCTTAAAGCGGTTTCGTCTCGTCGCAAATCGTTGCTCTGGACTTTAGAGTTACATCTGTGTGTGAACAGCTCTGTCTGTCTTTGTATTCCCATCACTTCCATTCTCTTCACTCTTCCTCATTCCTGTTTGCTGCTCTTTCATTCCCGGCAGCCACTACACAGTCTACTACATCTTTTCTTTCAATCTAATTTACGGCTACTTCGTCTTCATCCCTCCATCATTCTCTCTCTCTCTCTCACCCTCCTGGCTCTCAGTCTCTCTGTCTAACTTTGCCTCTCTGTGTGTACGTGCGTGCGTGCGCGCGTGCACACTGTGCTTGCGTGTGTGTGTGTGTGCGCGCGTGCATGCATGCCTGTTGAGGGGCACCTGACTGCAAGCATCTCCATTAAGTTAAACTAAAACACCCGCCCAGCCGTGAGATATGAAGAATATGGCAATCGTTTTTTTTTTTTTTTTTTTTTTTATAACAGATTTAAAACATATCTGTACAATTGTTTTTTTAATAAACTTTAAAAAATGAACCCAGCATAACATAAATACTTGAATTGAACTGTGTACCTATTCTGGGAATGTCAATAGGCAAATATTTGGCAAAAATAGGCAAACCTTTCCCTTTTTTTCTCTTTGCCTAACAACTAAGCCATGGATAAATAAAGGCTTTGAACGGAGTGTCTTGACTTTCTCACTCTGATGTTACACGATGACCTATAATTGAACCCTCTCCAAACAGCACCTGTTTCAATTCCTGGTAATCACTGACTCTGGCAGCGTTCCCTCTGCTCTCAATTTATAATTAGGCAAACTTTTGTTGGAAATAGCAGATACAACAAGCTACAAGCTGAGCTTGAAGATCGGTTATTTTCACTGAAGAGATTTAGTGTAGAGGGGAAAAAAGGAGGCGACCAAGTACAGAGATTTCTCTAAGTTTGTTCCATAAATATACATTTTGAGATCCTTCATACGATTACATGTGATACTGATTGACTCGAGTTCCCATCACATGTGATATAGTAACTGTCTCTCGAGTTTACAATAATGTTTCATAATTCTGGAGTTCCTACTAGTGATGCCGTGGTTCTTGGTTTAATATTGATCCATAAGGATCGCAATCCACGGTTCAGTGTGCACTTTCGGTTTAGCAATAAAAGTTTACGTTGCACATTAATTCTGCCAAATAGGGACTGTGTCTATTTCCTGGCGATATCCCCTCCCCGTGAGTGAATCCAACTGGTTTTTGCTCGCCAAAGAAAGATAGCCAATCTACAAGCATCGCGACATGTGTCTATTTACAGCGGATGACATAGTCAGATTAATACATGAGCATAATGATTGGCCTACTGCGTTGATGTTACGTTGTTGTTCTCTCCACTCTTGGTAGGAACTTGTAAAAAGTTATTTCCAACAGAACAGCTCCAACAAAATAGTCCATGACAGAGGGAGGCTTCTGTAAGCGTTGTAATTGTATATTTTTAAAACCTTATCCAGAGATTAAAAGTCAAACTATTATTTCTATAAACTAAAGTGATGTTTTTCTTTGCGACAGTACCTCACATTGACAAAGTCAGCCTTCATGTGAAGTCAATGACATAAGGTTTGTTTTTTCCCTTGAAAACAATGAAAGGCAAATAATACTGGAATGTGTCTGCAATCTCTGCATGGATTTCTTTATTTTTTTACCGTACCAAAACCAAACTGAAATTGTGAGCCAACTGTACCGTTGCGTTCCTAGTTCCTACATATAATCACGAGTGATATAACTACTGAGTTCCTACAAACCATCGTGTGTGATATAGTTATCTTGAGTAACAACATACATATCGTCGTTGTCGGGTGAAAACCTTGTATGTCCAAAACCACATTTTTCATTTTAAAAATGATTTAAACTAGTGAAAACCGCCGATCTACAAGCTTGTAGATCAGCTGTTTTCACTACTTTTGTGCAACAGTCTTGTATGATGAAGCAGGGCTTTACTTATATGAAAAAAAAAAACACATTTGAAACTTGGAGATACAAGGTTTCTGCCCGACAGTGACAATATGATATACTATACATGTGATATACAGTATAGCTCTACATATCATACCAGCATTTCATAAAATGCAACACACATCTCTGAGCTGCCAGACCCCAGTGAAAGCCAAGCCAATCTTACTGTGACCTACAGTAACAGTGTGACTCATAGCTGTCTCTGATCTGTTCTGATCTGCTCCATTCCACGCTAGCATGACAAGATCAGGAAGACATTGTTTTTATTTTTAGATGCTTGTTAAATAACTATGTGTTGAATAGCATACGCAGAAGGAAAGACAGAATAGGGCACATTGACTCATGCAGACAGAAAAAACATGGCTGATATATAATAACTCCATGTAGATTAGAAGAATCTGAATCTCCTTTATTGTCACATGAAGGAGTGGGTGATTTTTTTTTATTAAATAAAGAAAATGTGTTTGATTAATTAGTTGCCTTTGGGGTGCCTTCTGGTGCCAGTCTGTACAGAAGTGAAGCTGTTTGATCTGGCTGTGGCTCTGTTACAAAGCACTGGAGTTCATTCTAGTACGGAGGTGATGTGTGTGGTGCTTATTCTGCTTAGTAGTGACCTTTATCCAGAGGACCTGTGGAGTGAATGGATGTAGCTGCTGACCTTTAGTCGTAGTACCATCCTGGCCGGTCCTGGAACCCTGTCAGCCGTATGTGCTTGATTTGTGTTTTAAGGCCTGTGGCTTGTTGGCCCTTGAATGTCATTGTCAATTCACATTGTAATGGCTGGTATTTCGAAAGGAGGAGGACAAGATTTTATGATCATTGATGGTTGAAGAGAGTTATATGAGCAAGATTGCCATAGTGATTATAGTCTAGCCTAGCGGCTGTGAGAAACTTGCACAGTACTCTGATTAGTTCCGACCAAATTTAGTCAGACAAATCCCATCCTTTCCACGGTGAGCCCTGCATGTTCAGTGACCCCTGACTACAGGAAAACACTTGAGCCTACTAGGATAGCGAATGGTTTCTTGAAATCCAATCAGCCCTGCCTGTTTCTTTCACTATACAGGTTGGGTAATGGCTTCTCCCAGCACCTACTCCGGTGCTAAGGAAGTTTAATGAAGTGTAGAGGTGGGATCTGTGTAGTGAGCCTACACAGCAAAATCCTGAGTGATAACTTAACCCTAAGAGTGTAGAAGGTTACCCTGCGGAAAGGTGTGTGTGTGTGTGTGTGTGTGTGTGTGTGTGTGTGTGTGTGTGTGTGTGTGTGTGTGTGTGTGTGTGTGTGTGTGTGTGTGTGTGTGTGTGTGTGTGTGTGTGTGTGTGTGTGTGTGTGTGTGTGTGTGTGTGTGTGTGTGTGTGTGTGTGTGTCTAGCTATACTTATGGGGACTAAACGCATGTTCACACAGTCATCTGCAGGGGACCTCTGACGGTGTGGGGACAAAATAGTAGGTCCCCACAACGGTTAGGGATAGAGGTTAGGGTAAGGCCACAGGACTTGCATAAAAATGAATGGAAGTCTATGTAATGTCCCCACAAGTGATGTAAATAGTGTGTGTGTGTATTTTTATTCTCCTGGGCCTTTGGTGCTTGCTTTGGTGGGATATCACACACACACACACACACACACACACACACACACACACACACACACACACACACACACACACACACACACACACACACACACACAGAGCGATCCCTCCAGTATCCCACTGTGCTCCATATCTCCGGAGGAACAGAGAGGGATCCAAAAAGATATCTCTCCACAGGCTGCCCCACATGCCCACCGTGCGCCAGCCAATCCCGGGCCGAGCCTCGTCCCTCATGCGGGTGGTGGTTATCTAGTCACTGCTGCGCTGACCTAGAAAACCAGATGAGATGAGTGAATGAAAGAGCATCTCTGGGGTGGAATGCCGGTCATGTGTCTGTGTCATTCATCACCGAGGAGCTCTCAGAGTCTCAGCCCCATTCCTTACATTCAGAGCCCAGAGCTTTCCCGCAAGGTTTGTTTGCAAGGACACAGGCTATTGTGTGTACGTCCCACATGCTTACAGGCTTCCGTACACACACACACACACACACACACACACACACACACACACACACACACACACACACACACACACACATATACACACCCCAAACAAAAGCCTCACGCAGTCATTGACCTTTCAGTCCTGAATGATTAAATCAATCCGTCGCTGTATCCCATTCAAGCCCTTCATTTACCAAGGGTCCTGTGCTCTGAATCGAGCACCAGAGCAGTGTAATGAGAGTGGCGACACGCTTTGAACTCGCCGCAGACCGGAAGTGGCTTCGCATGGAGTCCTAGCGAGCCTCTGCCCCGTCCGCCCCCCATTCTAGCCGAGTCATTAATTCGCTGGTAAGTAGACCAAATCACGTCTTTTTCACCATTTTAACGCATTCACGGGCCTCTCTAAGGTAGATAACATTATTGAAAGGGTGAAAAAGACGTGATTTAGTCTACTTACCAGCGAGTGAAAATGAATGGGGGCGGACGGGACAGAGGCTCGCTAGGAATGAGACAGGCTCCATGCGTGCATGTGTGCGTATGCGTAAGCTAGGCTAAGTTAGCTTCCCACCATAGAGTAAATAGGCTTTCCACGTTTACTATGGGAGTCGACAGAAGCGTCGCCACTCTCCTTACACTGCTCTGTCAAGCACAAACTCCAGAGCTGCCCTCCTCAGTGCCCGCTCAAAAATACTGCTTCCTGTTCGAGATCCTAAAGAAAACAGGTTCCTAAGCTTTTACAGCTCTTCTTGCGGGCTCATTAGCATTAATATCAGGTGGTGGGGCTAACAGGCTGGGGTAGCAGATGGAGAGAACATGCTGTAACTGAAAGGCCACAAGTTTAATTCGCGCAACAGCCAATATACATACCTGTCAACTGTTGTGGGACCTGTCAGAAGTGGCCTTGAACAAAGCATGTGTTGGAGAAGGGAATTACTAACTGTTTAGGCCTGTCACAGTTATTACATAATTGCCATAATTGTCATAATCATTTCCAATTAGAAAAAAGTTAATAATTTGATAGTGGAAATAGCAGATCTACAAGCTCACAAGTTGTGAGCTTGTAGATAGGCTATTTCGAAATCTTTAAAAAAAAATGGAAATGGTATTTCCAATTTTTTTTAAAGATTTTGAAAATATAAAGTTACTAAATATGTCAGTATACAGATCCTTCTCAAAAAAAAATTGTGTGAAAAAACTCTGACTTCAGAAGGTTGACATTTCTCTATTATAAATCCTTGTTTTGAATGGTCTCGTGTAATATTGTAATATTTTGAAATATGGACTTTTGATATTCATGAGCTGTATGCCATAAAAAAAATCTAAAATGTAACAAAAAAAGGTTTGGAATAATTCACTGAATGTCCAATGTATCTAGAATATATGAAAGTTTAAAGAAATATATGAAAGTTTCAAGAAGGTTTACTTTTACACAATATTAAAATTTTTCGAGAAGGATCTGTATTTAAGCTTGTTGTCATATCTGCCCTGTGCACTTATTTGTAATTATGTTCCTACAGTATGTTCAATGCCCAAAACATAATTAAATCGTTAATCATAATTATTTGTATGACCGTGAATTGTCTTGACGTGACAGCCCTAAGAAGCATTGTCTTTAATCATCATACAACAATTTGTGAAAATAGCAGATCTACAAGCTGACAACACATCGCATCCCATCAAGATTTTCTCTTGTACAGTATGACCTGCCCAAAATATGCCAGTTTACTTGAAAGTGGTTAAAATATATTCTAAAAAATCTTCATTTTCTATAACCTCTTAACCCAACCTTACGTGAGGCTGGACAATATCCCAGCATGCATTATGGGTGCAGGGTGATGTACAGCAGGGAGACAGCCTAGACAGGTCAGTGTCATGGCAAACAAACTCCAGTTCCATTGAAGAGAAGCCAGACCTGCTGTCACACTTCACATAAAGTGCCTGTCTGATCTGGATGGCAATGGCAATTGCTCCGAAATGTCATTCATATTGGTGGCATTTATGATATTGAGTTTGGTTGAGGTACTCACAGCAAATCAGAAGTAGAAGTGGAGCTTCTTATTCAGAGGGATCAGCGAGGGTAGGCATTTTGATGGGGCTACGGATGACAGCCCCGCATCGACGTTGAACTCTGAGGTCGTAGTGAGCCTCTGAGGATGCCAGGTCGATATATTGATGGGTCCATCATCCAGGCGAGTCTCGTAACCGTGGGCAGTGACGTGGCTGACAGAAAGTGTTGATTAAAAGCGCACAGTAAGGAAGCCACCCGTCCTTTACAGAGAGTGGCGCTTGGGAGTCAGAGACCCATGCAGGGTGAGAGTCACTCAAACTATCAAAGGTTGCAGTTCATAACTGGAAGACCAGTGCCGGTGTCTTATTTCTATAAGGCTTACGTTTAGGAGGTACACATATCTTCTCTCTACTCAATTTTTTAAGTTTCCTGTCTGAGATCCCGAGGGATGCGTTCCAGTTGTCCAATTAGAAACGAGCTTCCTTTGCTCATCCACACTACTACTGCAATGGAGCTTTCTCAGTGGGGAATTGCTTCTTGAATTATTTTATCATTTTATGTCAGTTATTACACAGCGAGACATCAGACATTCTATTGCTGTTTCCATTCTCCCATTTGTTTCTCAGAGTATGAAGGGCTGTAGCTGCTAGGTCTACTGATTTATGCATCAAGGCCATATTGAGAGTTGACCACTGATGTAATATTTACAACATCCCTGAATAGATAATTAAATGCTAGCTTTGAATTAGTGATGCTCTGTTTTGTCCAACACGACACGCTCCGGCTGCCTGCTGTTACTTTTGGCGAAGGGTGTCCTTTTACAATTTCAAGACTTTCTTCAGCTTCAGGCCTCTTTTTTTCCTTTATGTCGCTTTTGTTTACCTCACTACTTGGCATTCTTTTTTTGTATGACCTTACACTATCACTCTTTCTGGACTGGTGCTTGATTTATTCCCCCTTTCTCTCTCTCTCTCTCGCTCTCTCTCTCTCTCTCTCTCACTGTCGAATGAATTCTGTTTCTCTGCCAAGGATTTGGCATCTTGCTCTCTCTGATCTGACTGTCTCTTCATCTCTTTCCCTGTTTCATCTCTGCCCTCTCCTTGCTTTTCCTCGCTTTCTCTAGTCTTTCTCTGCTCTCCTCTCACACCTCATCCCACTCATATCTCTCTCTCTCTCTCTCTCTCTCTCTCTCTCTCTTTCTCTCTCTCTCTTTATGTTTATCTGCCTCCCTGGATGTGTGCCCTCAACCCTCTCACCGGTGAGCATGCTGTAAAGGTTGATGCTAATAATACTGAGGTCTTATTCAGACTCCCCACATTGCTGCCATACTTGCAAATACTATAAAGTTACTGTAGCTTCACTTGTAAAAACTATAAAAACCTTATTCAGAGTTGATTCCTTGAATGGTGATAAGACTAGGTAAGCACAACACAATGTACAGCATTTGGGAAATTATAGTTTAATTCTGGTTAGCCTTTGTTACGTGTTATTCTTGTATAGTTTAATTCAACATCTACAGGCAACATCTCAATCTTAATGCTCCATTGCATGTCACTTGCTGAAAATAACGTCTTTCTTTTTGGCAAGCAACACTGTGGAAAATACATTATAGGCTTCAGTCTCGTCGTGAGATCATGTCTCATGTCATCTTGTTACTCATCTCAAGTCATCTTGTTACTCATCTGACTATCTTCACTACTACAGTCGTTCACCAGTCTCCTCCAAAAACGTTGCAGCAAGCCAGTTTACAGTAACCGACATACCTACCGTACTAGCCACAGATTTAGTACTCTGAGCTAACGCGGACAGTTTATGTTGGCAGATGGGCGGACCCGGCGAATCTCTCCGGGAGTCTTGATCCGGCCAATAGCATGTGTTCTCCTCCCCCCACCCCCCTCTGCTCCTCTGCTCAGCGCAGAGAACGCTGCTGCGTCATGACGTCAACACGTTCGGTGCGACGCACCTCTGCACTCTGATTGGTTAGGGAAATTCTACACTTCTTCCAACAGTGATTTTAACGCGATCGCCCAGGCTTATTTTTCTTCCGATCGCCAAAATAAGCCTGGGTTTCCGAGGCTACAGATTTAGCAACATTTGGCTCGTGATGATTTCAGAGCTGTACTGACTGTTGAAAGAGAAGTACCTTAACAATAATAATCAACCAATTGCTCAAATAATATTCAAGTGTGATACTATTCAATCCTGACCAATTTAAAAGCTTGCATTTGTTGTAGCACTGCATCTGTAATGATAGCCCATGCTGGATCAATGGGATCAATAGAGCCCGCAGGGAGTTTAGGGGTTGACAACTGATGAGCTCTCATGGGATTTAATTCCACAAGCTCAACCCACAAACTAGAGCCCCGTAATAAGGTGACCTATGACCCTGAGCCAGCACATGAGGGAATATTGACAGCCAATTCTTTCCACTTCCTCCCAGGCTTAGCTAGAAGGCACTGCTCCACATGGGAGGAGGGGGAGAGTGAGTGTGCCTACTTTTACATATTTCAATACATTTTTTAAGGTCGGGAACTATGACATTCTCTATTCAACATTCACTAGTTTTTTTTTGTAACTTCGGTTGGAGAGTTTGGTTGATGATGTGATCAATGTTGTTTTTTTTTGTTTGTTTTTTTACTATACTAATTAGCTCATGGGAATACAAAAAGTATACAAGAATCACAATTGCTACCCATGAGCAGGTTGGTGTCTTCATGATTTCCTCTGCTAGTCAGTTTGTGAATCCTCGTGAATTGATGAATGTTGCGGACGGAGTAACGCACATTGTAAAACACTTTTGGATAATGGCGCTATATAAATGCACCATTTACCATCTATGATGTTGTATTCAATGCAACATTTGCTGTCCATTTGTACAGACCCAGGTCACCCCTGTGATAATAATTTGTTGAGAATCCTGTGAGATAAATGGCCAGGGAAAAGATGGTGTTGGGATATTACAGAGTTCTCTGTGGTAAAAGGAGAGGTTTCCTCCAGACAGTTAGCATGCCTCATGGTCGTGTGTGAGGCCTCGGTGTGAAAGCCTCCATGCTGCCTTTCCTTATAATGGGCTGACGAGAAGCCACACTCATTAACCAAGTTTAGCTATCAGTGTTGGTTTTTCAAGTAGTGTGTGTGTCTGTCTGTCTGTCTCTCTCTCTCTCTCTCTCTCTCTCTCTCTCTCTCTCTCTCTCTCTCTCTCTCTCTCTCTCTCTCTCTCTCACACACATACACGACACGTCCACTACTCTCTCCTAGGGCTGTGTTTATGTTGGCTTACTCTACTTCCAGTCAACATTTAGAGTGATGGGAACTACCTCTGTCTGTTAGGGTTTCACCATCACTCTCCAGACGCTGACGTGTGTGTGTGTGTGTGTGTGTGTGTGTGTGTGTGTGTGTGTGTGTGTGTGTGTGTGTGTGTGTGTGTGTGTGTGTGTGTGTGTGTGTGTGTGTGTGCGCGCGTGCGTGTGTGCGCGCGTGCGTGTGCGTGTGCACATGGTTCGAGAACTGCTTCTCCTTCTTTGGCAAAGTATCTCAAAAGAACACAAACACTGCCATTACTCCATAAGTTCCTTCTTACCTCCCCCACCTCTCTCGCTTTCTCTCTCTCTCACTCCCTCTCTCTCTCCCCACATGATTATTCTCTCACATTCATTTGACCATTCTTTCTCTCACACATAAAAAACATAGATAGATACACTAACTGTCTCGCTCTCTCTGTCCACTGCACCCTGTAATATTTGATTTTGATTTCTTCTCCTTGGCTGGCCTTTGTAAGCCAGACCAAACATTATGGCAGCTAGGCCATAAGAGAATCATAGGACTCAATACACTGGAGTTCAATCAATGCCATATTTTTGAAGCGGTGAAAGCCGCTTCCAAGGAGTGGCTTTGTCTGTCCCGTACCTGTTTTTTTTGAGGATTCCCATAGATTCTCAAGGAGTGAGAATGTCTGTCCCGTACATGTCCCGTACCTGTTTTCAGGTACGGGACATTTTCACGGGACAATTCACCGCTTCACTTCGAACCGAGGTTATATTTTTGGGTCCAATATGCCGTTCCCGATTTTGGAGAGTCCGACCTAGACCACTGACGTTTTGACTGTTCCAGACTCTATTCTGTGTGGAATGTTGTAGCAGCAGACCTCTGCCCTATAGACGACCAGTTTGATAACTGTCATTAAACTACTGGTTATTATGGTCAGGGATTTGGTCTCTGAAAAGTGGTTTTACTGTAGCCAAGTGTTTTTTGTGTGCATGCGCGTGCGTGTGTGCGTGCGTGCTATATTATTATCTCATTGGCATACCGCTAGCGGTCATTTGGTGGCAGGACTATGTGATATTCAGGCTAACTGATAGCCTAATAGCTTCCTCTGTGAGCGGTGTGGTGTAGTAGTCATGCATCATGTGTGAAATCAAAATGTACCAAAACACAGACATTGGCCGCTTATAATTACATAGAATATATATTGTCTGTGTTACATCAAGTTATATCATTGAGCATATAGCTCAACTATATAGTTATATCCAAGAGAATGATTACAAGAGCTAATGTTAACTAATATGTTTTTCATGTCGCAGAAATGACAATGGACAGGTGGAAAACTATAGCTGAACTTGCAGTGACACATTATTTTACCTATCTTCTGATAGATGTGCTTGTATAGTTTTAAAGCAAACATTTGTAACTCAAATATTTCTTTCTCGGGGTCCCTGGAACAAAATATTTTGAGATGGGAGTCTGTGGCCAAATACATATCATTTTGGGGGTCCTTGATTTTAAAAGGTTTTAGAACCACTGATCATAGAAACCATAAACCATAGAAGTATTTAGAAGACTTTTTGTAGAATCGGCCTCAGGTGGATTAAAGACCTAGTGAAATGAAAAATACGTTTTTCACACTTTTAGAGCTTGAAAAGAAACTATTTTTGTGTATTTTTATATCAAAAGTCCATAAAGGCTAAATCTTAATTATTTCCTGTGAACAAAAACGTGCTGCGTGATGACAGGTTCTTGAAAATAAATGAACCTTTGATTACATTCACCTGTTTGATTCCCATTGCTGGCATTCCTCCAAACACAGCTGTTTTTATTTTTTAATTATAGAGCTACTCCGTTTTGAATGTCATTCAGGATGACGTCCAGACTGTGTATTAGTCATTGTAAACTTAATCAGCAAACTAAAATATGTATCTTAAAACATAATAAGCAACTGTGGTAACAAACATTCTGCACAAGAGGCAGACTGGCCGTCTCCCTCTGCCTGCGGCTGCAAGGCTAATTAATGGTGGCTACAAACGATAACATTAGGCAGATGTTACCATCCCATCGCCTGAAGGGCTGGTCCCTTCTGATTGGTTCAGAAACACACTGGCTTGCATTTCAGACTGAAACTTCAAAATAAAATGCCCAAAAAAGCCATTTCAGCTCGACTTTAAGCTCATTAATTCTCTCTTCTCTCTCTGCTTGTGTCTCCAGGCGAGGAGGAAGGAGGTGTTCCTGCAGGAGCGCTACGGCCACTACAACCTGACGGACCCCTTCCTGGCGCTGCAGAGGGACTACGACAGCGGGGCGCCGGGGGCCGACAAGGAGCGGCGGGCGGTGGGCCCCAGCCCCATGGCGGTGCTGGAGGCCGTCATGGCTCACTGCAGGAAGATGCAGGAGAGGATGTCCGCTCAGCTGGCCGCCGCCGAGAGCCGCCAGAAGAGGGTAGGAAATTATAGTGTTGATTTTGACAGCAGATTTTGATTTAGTTTTTAGTGATTGTCTTTTGCATAAAATTATGTTTTAGTCATATTTTGGTCGTCTGAAATGTTATTGGTTTTAGTCTAGTTTTAGTTGACTAAATATCATAAGATTTCTAAATCTGCTATTGGTTTTGTTTACGGAAATGTATTTTGGTGGGCCTTGATGGCATCGTAATGGCAGATTTTACTTGGTTGCATGCAGAAAATAGCAGATCAGCGCGATTGACACGTTGTGAGCTTATAGATCTGCTATTTGCAGAGCTCAACAGCCGAGTGCAACACGACTTGTCTTTTAGTTAGCTACTGGATCTCTTCTCCACTAATAGTCCCTCTAGTTTTTATTTGTTGACAGTGGAGTGATTTGGGTGGGGTGTGAGTGGTGGGGATGGGTGAAGAGAGATGTGGGGTAGAAGGTCATAGAGAGAGACAGAGTTTGTTTTAAATGAGATTGAACTGAGTTGAATTGAGTTTACTTTATTGATCCTGTAAGGGCAATTGTATTTGTGAGGGCCTGACATCTATTGGTTGTGTGGACCAATATTTAGATTTCTTTTAATTATAAGAGTAGGATAATTATTTGTATTGTTTTACATACATTAATTCAAACTTTTTAAATTATGTTTATTTTACAAATAAATTATTATTTGCTTGTCATATAATGGCTTTGAAGAAAGCTCTGGGCAAAGAGTATTTTGTATAAAACGCCAGAGTTCGTAAAACAAACAAATGTGAACCTGAAGCCAAAAGTCACATTTATTTCTCAGAAATACAGTGTGTGTGCAATACAATATCTTGTATGCTAATTTCTGAATTCCTGCTGTGTATTGTGTGTGTGTGTGTGTGTGTGTGTGTGTGTGTGCGTGTGCGCGTGTGTGTGTGTGTGTGTGCTTGCTGGCTGCTGAGGTGTCTCCACACATGTTCCAGTTGGCAAGCAGCTCCAAATCTGTTATTATCACTGGGTTCAGGGACAGGACAGGGAATACAGTAGCGCACACACACACACACACACACACACACACACACACACACACACACACACACACACACACACACACACACTCTTTATAAATAGACTTATCAACCTACATTCATTCATACCACTCCAAATGTCTCATCCATACACCTGTGGTTTTTCACACTCACTCACCACTCATCAGGTACATCCCAGAGAGTGCACTGTACAGTATGCATGTATGTGCTGCTAGAAACAGATGGGGGGAGAGAGAGAGGGGGAGAGAGAGAGAGGGAGGGAGGGAGAGAGAGAGAGAGAGAGAATAAATAGGCCACAGCAGACATCTGGCTGCCTGGTAAATCACTGCTCCGTAATCCTACAGAGATGAGGCTCACACATTTTCTATGACACGCACGCACGCACGCACACACGCACGCACGCACGCAGCGCGCGCAGCGCGCGCGCGCGCACGCACACACACACACACACACACACAGGAGTAGCAGGAGTAACATCAGTTGTTATGACAGTAAATCCTGTGTTGGCAGAGACACATAATCCTACTCTCAGTTGGAGGAATATGTATTGCTGTTTTGACAATCATGAAAACAGCTAGAAATCACTCAGTCATATCCCTTTGGAAATTAACTGTGTTTTCGTGTGATCTAAAAAAAAACACATTCTGTGGCAGAGGGAGAAACTGACAGCCCTGATAAAATTAGGGGTGTAAAACCCCAGACTGTTACTAGTCTAATCTTCGAATGCTACCAAGTTCGTAATTCCACATCATTAAAGGTCTGCACAGGAAGGAAGCTGTCATCTGTTTTTGAGGGAGAAAGGGAGAAAGTCATATGTCTTTAAATATCTTTTTTGAATTTCCATTTCTGCTAAGCAGCAAGCTAGATATTGGCTTCGACTAATTTTATCTTATTTACGCGACGGCAAAGGCAAAACAACAGTGGGGGAGGCCGGAAAAAGTGGGGTAGATTTTCAGCGCTTCCATTGCACACATTGTTAGGCGGGGGCATTCGAACATTGTGAGCCAACAAGTCTGTCTCGAGAGACTAACAACGTATTAATTAAGAGATTTTAATCCATATGCTCCCAGTCATTCAGTAAATAACACCTGCTGTGGAAGCCTCTGGCAACCCATAGCAGGGCTACTGCTAACACAGCTAATGAAGCACCGAGCACATTCACACATGCACATTAATATTGGATGCATATCACCAGAGCAGGGATGTATCCATCTACTGTACACATACATCCCTGTGTGTGTGTGTGTGTGTGTGTGTGTGTGTGTGTGTGTGTGTGTGTGTGTGTGTGTGTGTGCGTGTGCGTGTGTGTGTAAATATACGTGGGGTATATACTGTACTGTGCTGTTGATACAAATAGCTCATCCTCAATACGACTTCAGCCCAGTGTTCTAGTAGCCAGAATATCGTTTTATTTTATTGATTGATTGATTGATTGATTGATTGAAGCACAAATGCACATATAAGGTACCCTCCACACTAGGTGCGGTCACCGCCTCCTAGCAATTCATTTTCAATGAGAGGCGGGCGGCTTTTTCGGAGTTTTGGGGCGGCGAGGCCCCGTGAAATCCACCGCCAGCGTGCTCGTTTGTGCATGCGTACGCGGGCGGTGAGAGATGGATTGTGTTCATCTTTGTGAAATACCGCGCAGCGTTTACTCACTGAGCGAGTGTGTTTGTGTCTCACCGCGGTGCGGCCACCGCTGATCCTAGCGGCAGCCCCGACGGCAACCGCGCCTAGTGTGGAGGGCGCCTAATTGTATAGATCGACTTCAAGGCGTGCACATGAGCAAGGACCCGAGAGATGTGCAGAGTAGGAAGTTGGTCAGCTTGGCAGTTGTCCAGAAATCTATTTATAAATTCCAGGAACTTGTGTGTGTGTGTGCCTGACCTGGGCATAACTTGCGCACCCGTTGACATCAAACCTGCCGCGTGTATCGCCAATGACCCGGGGATGGTTTGTGCCGAGTTGGAATTTGATCATACCAGTGGGGTAATGACCAAATGTCCTATATACTTGGTCATACGATGAATACTAAAAATATCCGATCCACAAGCTCACGGTGACCAAGCAGATCTGCTATTCTTGCTAGATTTGAATTTTTCTACAATGATTCAATCCATCTAATGAACTTGGGTCTTATGTCACCACCACTTTTCTCTCTACGTGCTCTTTACTGTCTGTCTCTCTGCTACACTGTCTAATTAAGGTTTTGAAGTTCAAAATATTCCTGTTGTTTAACAGGGAACCTCCTGGTTGCTGGGTAGACCCCACTTGAACTGGATTTCCGTTGCTATCTTTATCCTGTCTTCATTCCGTTGTATTTTTCTCGTGTCATCTTTGCTGTGAGTAAAGCCGCTGAATTATCTATGAGATCTTAGGGAAAGCTGAAAGCAGACCCCACCCCCACCCATATGCGCGCGCACACACACACACACACACACACACACACACACACACACACACACACACACACACACACACACACACACACACACACACACACACACACACACACACACGTGCCCTACCCCATGAATGAATCATGAAGTTGAAGACCAATGAAGCCCAATCTGCAACAAAGCAGTCAACTCCAGGAGAGAAAACGTTAGTTATTGTTGGCTTTGTGGGTAAACATAGGTGTTGTTTTGGGAGACTGTCATTTTTTTTTCTCTTCAAGTGAGGTCATGACCGCAGGAGCTGAAATACTTACCTCTCAAAATAGCTCTTGGGGCTTCCTCGCCCTCTCTCTCGTTTTCTCCTCTGTTCTTCACAGTAGCTAGCTTGCCGGCTAACTTCCCAGTAAGCTTACTATCATCTTACTCTCAGCAGGATTTGAAAAAAATGTGTCCATGCACTTACCTTCACTAGACTGATTCCCTAAAAAATCTATCAGACAGCTGCACTTGATTCGGAGCGCTGCTGCTAAAGTTCTTACTAGAAAGTGGATCATGTCTGTTACAACTCTCAGTTCCTTTCAACGAAAGCTGAAAATATATACATATAATAAATAAAAAACACTTCACCTGGGACTTGTTCCTTTGTTCCATGTGGACAATGGACATGCAGTTCTCCTATCTGAAGTGTCTGACTCCGTGGAACAAGACCTCTACAGTACCTCAATGGATGAGCCTAAAGCCTGTGACACAAAAGTGGTGAAATAGCTTTCAATTGTAGCTCTAATCACATGGGAAAACTAGCCTATCACCGGAGATTAGCGGTAGATTTGTTTGAAATTGAACATGGCAGTGAACTGTTTAACATTTTTAAATATTCAATGTTTTCACATGGCTTTTTCAGTGTAGTGGTGGAGGTCGTGTTGGATTGGGGTACTGTTGGGGGCCGGTAACAGTTGTAATAATTGGCCTGTGATATCAGCTCTATTGTTTGAGGCTTGTTAGTGCGACCGGGAGCAGGCGGTTGGTTGGAAAGGCTGCTAAGCCCTGTTGGCCTCGGTACTGCCAACACAAAACTAACAATAGCTGTCCTGCTCCAAATATACTGGCAGGGGGGCAGACAAGTCATCGAAATCCAATCATAATGTATTTTTGAATGGATAACTGCCGGCCCGCTACGTTACCCAAACCCCCCACTCCCTGTGTAATGTCTTGTCTATCTAATGATCAAAATGATACATTTATCTTTACGCTGTCTGTTCATTAGACTGACTGTCTGTCTTCCTGTCTCTAATTGTTTGTTGTGTAAATGAGGACCATTAGCTTTGACTGTTGCTTCACCGTACGTAAGGAAGGATGAACATGCAAACAGAATGCAAATGTACCCGCTTTCAATTTGATCCAGAGGAGAGATGATGCTCAAAATGGTCTCCTTTAGTCGGGGGCGAGAGGGAGATAACATGGTCATTTCGTGCTAATCAGTCTAAAAGCGCCAAATTTTGCTCAGATGTATCCCAGGGCATGCTCTAATTATTTAGCTAGGGCGCCCTAGTCGGTGACCTTCGGGGTCGCCACAGAGGCCAAATCAAGTTGGGCTCCCATCGACTTTCTATACAGGAGGAAAATACCCAGATAAAGATCTGTGGGGGGTCTAACTAGGGGTTTGTCATGATGCTGAATCCATTGCAAGCGTTTGTTTTGCACAAAAACATTCCCTGGACTATAAATGGCCCCAGAAACGATGGTTTAGTGATGAAAAGTGATGAGTCATCACTTTTCACTGTGTTGTGGGTGTTTTCTGGGGCCATTTACAGCCCAAGGAAAGTTTTTTGTGCAAAACAAATGCTTGCAATGGATTCAGCATCATCACAAACCCCTAGTTAGACCCCTCACATCCTACTCAAAGCAGATGTTTTTCTGGGTATTTCCCTCCTGTATAGAAAGTCGATGGGAGCCCAACTTCATTTGGCCGCTGTGGCGACCCCGAAGGTCACCGACTCGGGCGCCCTAGCCAAATCATTAGAACATGCCCTGGGCTACATCTGTGCAAAATGTGGCGTTTTTAGACTGATTAGCACGAAATATCCCTAACTCCCCCGACTACTTTTATCTCTTCACAATCTGAGTCTGCCTTTCCCTTTCATTATGATCCATTTGAATTAAAACATCACTTGATAATGTCTCTGCATAAAGCATCTGGGTCTTGTGCATCATGGATTAGTGTGTCTAATGAAGCCGACTGAGTGGTAGATATTTATGTCCTAATGAACAAATGGGCAGAACAGAGAGTGCACTTTTTCTATTCATCAAGAAAGTGTATTGATTCCCTTACAGTAAGTATGTATGGTGAGCTAAGCTCATGTAATGCCCAGAAACGGCAAAGTGGTTTGTTTCTGGAACCACGTCGTTTACCACCTGCGGGCTCAGAATTGCATCCTGCCAGGCTAGTCCTCCCGTGTAGCTCCCTTATGTTGTCTCCACATGACACTTCCTACTGCCTGTCTCAACAAATAAAATACTTGAGACCACAGTTTGTCAGTTCAACTTTATAGTACAAAAAAAGAAAAGAAAAGAAAATAATACTCTCACTTACTAGTGGAGACTCAATCCTTCAGACCGGTGGTTCTCTAACATTTTCATATCAACACTCTGTGCCAGGGACCCTCTTGAGATTTGCCAAGATTTTTGAGCGGTGTTCCTGGATGGAGCTAAGCTCCAACATCTGTCCACAGTTTGTTGTACGCCCAGGGTCACACTGCCTAAGATTCGTGGGACGCTTAATGAAATGATCTCATAAATATATATATATATAATCTTTATTCAGGAATCACACAGGGGGTCCATATCAAAAACACCAGTGACAACAACAGCAACAATACAGTATACAAAAATAACTAAAATACATAAAAGGCACATAACAACCATATGCTGTCAGTGCGCAACAAAAAGGCTTCTGCGCCAATGGCGCCACAGACTTGAGCTATACCTAAAAGAGCTTTTAGTAGGGTCCGTTAGTTTCATTAGAATGTCATTCTCAGATTCATTCAACCGACACATGAATCTGTACATCAAGTTTCTTAGTAGAGCTTTAAAAGTAGGTAACCGCAGGCTAACAAATAATTGGCTGGCGCTGTGCCATCTAGGCACACGCAATAGCAGCCGCAGAGCATCATTGTAGGCTACATTCAGTCGCTGTAAGGATTTAGCCTTGTACCTGCCCCACAGGTGAGCAGTGTATAAGGGTGTGCAGTACGCTCTAAACAGTGAAGCTTTAACATCAGAGGAGCACATGTGGAATCTTCTCTTAAGCATGTTTGCTTGTGGATAGAGTTTACTACATTGGCGATGGATATCTCTGTCATCTGACAAATCATCTGATATGTAGTGTCTGAGATATTTAGTCTCATTACATATATCCATAGCTTTGTTATAGCACCGCTCACTTCACACTCACGTTTTTTTTAAATAACTAAAAAATACACAGGGCTCAAAGGTTTAAACTGTTCCTTATTTTTTGCTGGGGACCCCCTCAATGACCCCTGGGGGTCCCCGGACCTCACTTTGAGAACCATTGCTGCAGACGATGTGCTGCCCTAACAGACAAAGCTGATCAATTGATATATGCTCTTTGATGCACATGATGCGCATTATGGGAATTGGTCCGGCTGTATATCACAGATGAGGGGAGGGGAGGGGAGGGGGGAGGGGTAGATGCTGAGGTTGTGTGAGAGATGTGTCATGTGTGTTGTGAAATATAGGCTCATACTGCGCATGATAGCTCACGTACTGTAAATGAGCGGAGTGTGTATCTTTGCTGGTGAGATTGATTGTAAGGGGATGGGGAAATGCTGTATATCGAAAATGAAAGTGCTGATATTTGTGGGAGCTGCACTGTGTGTGTGTGTGTGTGTGTGTGTGTGTGTGTGTGTGTGTGTGTGTGTGTGTGTGTGTGTGTGTGTGTGTGTGTGTGTGTGTGTGTGTGTGTGTGTGTGTGTGTGTGTGTGTGTGTGTGTGTGTGTGTGTGTGTGTGTGTGTGTGTGTGTGTGTGTGTGTGTTTCATGTAATTACATTTTCTTTTTACGTAAGTTGAAACACATAATATGTGTGGGTGTATAACTGATACACCTTATGGTGCCTGCCTTTGAGGCTGCGTGTTAGGCCTAATACTGCGTATCAAGTGTGCGTCAGATGCTTGAACCCATATTCCAATCTATTTTTGGCCTGATGATGGTGTTTATACTTGCATTGATGCATGCCTCTCCACTCTCTCTGGGTGGGAAATTAGCACCAGTCACCAGCCAAACAGTGGTCAATTATAACTGTGGCTGTTAAGGTTCTCTCTTCTATTCTATAACATGTTCTTGTTGTTACAGATCAACAGTCAATAGTTACAGGCAGTATTCCTGATCTAAGTGTCTGTCTCTGCCTTCCCCCCAACAGTGTTGTTTTTGACAGCACATTTTGATTTAGTTTTAGTCATATTCTTTTGAATCAAATGTCTTTTAGTTTTAGTCATAATTTAGTCACCCGAACACTTTAGTTTTAGTTGACTAAATATCATAAGATGTATTTTGGCAGGCCTTGATGGCATTGTAATGACAGATTTTACACTTGGTTGCGTGCTGAAAATAGCCGATCTACAAGCTCACAACGCGTCACAGTGAGCTTGTAGATCTGCTATTTTCAGCGCACAACACCTGAGAGCAACCAAACATAAAGTGACTGTCTTCTCCACTAGTCCCTCCCTAATGTTTTAGTCTATTTTGTTGACGAAATTGTCAATATATTTAGTCTTAGTTTTAGTCATCATGGTTTAGTTTTTATTTCGTTTTTATTTTGTTTTCGTCAGTGAAAAAAAGTAGTCGACAAACATTTTTCGTCATAGTTTTAGTCGACGAAATCAACACTTGCGATTTGCAGAATAAAATATTGTATCACATTGACTAATCCTAACTTAGTGATCCATAAAACCAGAATGTTTCTCCTCTTCCTGTATCTCTGTCCTCTCCAGATAGCTGGAACCCCAAAATCTACATGTATATTCAACCTTGTTGTGTACAGTATTTATATATTAAAATTGGCTAATGGGCCGGCGGGCCGGCATGACGCTCAAGTCAACTATTATTGTGCAATACGTCCCCCCCAGGGGTCTATAAAACCCCCTCCTTTTCCCCCCTCTACACCATGTACTGTAACTTTGCCAAAAATAGACAATCTACAACCTCACAACGCGTCGCAATGCAATGAGTTGTGAGCTTAAGCTCTGCTATTTACACTCAGTGCTTACACCTCACACGAGGGATGCTAGGGTTCATGTGGTTAATGAAAGCCCTCTCCTCTACCTCCCCCTTTCTCTCCCCTCAGCTTGAGATGGAGAAGCTGCAGCTCCAGAGCCTGGAACAGGAGCACCGCAAGCTGACGGCTCAACTGAAGGACGAGCGCGAGAAGAACAAGCACATCGTCATGATGCTGGTGCGCGAGTGCAAACAGCTGGCCACCCGCGTGGTGGAGGAGTCCCAGCGGTTCGACGAGCTCCAGGCGCGCCTCGACGAGGAGGGCCGGGCCTCCGGCGTCCTGCGGGAAGAGCTCAGCACCGAGCGCCAGCGCAGCCAGCAGATGGAGGCCAAGATGGAGAAACAGCTGTCTGAGTTTGACACGGAGCGCGAGCAGCTGCGTGCCAGGCTGGGCCGCGAGGAGGCCGAGAGCCAGAGCCTCCGCCGGCAGGTGGAGCGGCTCAGGACTGAACGTACCGACGGCAGTGCTACTGCTGCCGTCCAGCCGGAGCCTAGCACACCACCCAAACCCACACCTACGCCCAAATCCCTAGTCTCTGTTGCAGTGGCTACAGAACCTGTCAGCTCTCGGACGACGTCCTCTCAGACGGACTTGCCCCCTGCTGAGTTGGAGGGTCTTACCAAGAAGAGCCCTCTCACCATTTCCGTCAAACCCGCCCCGGCCAACTATGTGGGCCTGAGCCTGCCCAAGACGGGTGGCCGGGGCATCGTCCACAGTGGCTCTGGAGGACTGGCCCCTCAGACGGAGAATGGCTCCGAGGGCCAGCCGCTACACGGCGTGCCCAGCGGGGTGAGCCCGCGTGTCCAGGCTGCCCGCTACAAGTTCCAGGAACAGGACCAAAATGGCACAGCCAACCAGAGCCCACCGGCGCGTGACCTTTCGCCCACCAACCGCGACAACTTTGCCGCCAAGCAGCAGGCTCGTCACACGGTCACGCAGGTCCTCTCGCGCTTCACTAGCCCTCCGGCAGGGGGCGCAGGGTCCCTGCGTCCGGGCCTGCCACACTCTGCCTCGGAAGGGGGCCCCTTCCCCGGCCGCCTGAGCCACCCCATCGGCCTCAAGTCGCCCACTGTGGCCAGGATCGACCGGGGAAACCCGCCCCCCATCCCGCCCAAAAAGCCCGGGCTCTCCCAGACCCCCTCCACCCCTCACCCGCCCATCAAAATGGTGGGGGACGGTGGCCGCTCCCAAGGGGCGGGGCTAAAACCGGCCACGCCCCAGCTGCCTCCCAAACCCGCCCTGGACCTGGTCCCAGCCCTGACGGCGTCTCAGGTGGGTGCCTGCCCCCTCTCCCCCCCCTCCATGGGGGGCCCTCAGCAGCAGCACCCGGCAGCAGCAGCATGTGCAGAGTGCCCCCTCCCCATCATCAGCCCCACCACTGTCAGTAGCCCCTCCATAAACCCCTCCCCCTCCCCTTCATCCCCCACCGCCTCCTCCTCCCCCTCCTCCTCGGCTAGCGCTCCATCCTCCCGTAGCTCGCGCGCCCCAGCAGGCATCCCCCTGGCAACAGCATCAGGTAAAGGGGCATCATGCTCCCCCATTCTCCCTCCCAATTTTCTGCCTCCTCTTCTTGGCTACACTTGTTCTTCTTATAACACTAGGTTCAGGCGTAGCATAGCCTAGCTCAGTGGCACTCTCATCAGGTCACAGGGAACCTGTCCCAAACCACAGGAATGCAGAGCAGAGTAACACATGGCTCCATTATGTTTACCTCAGAGACTCTGTCCCCAACATTAGGCTACCTCTGGAGATATGATCTCTCTCTCTCTCTCTCTCTCTCTCTCTCTCTCTCTCTCTCTCTCTCTCTCTCTCTCTCTCTCTCTCTCTCTTCTCTCTCTCGCTGTCTCCTTAACAGATTCTCCCTCTTGGCGCCTGTCATCTCCCATGTTGTCACATTAGTAGCAGTATCAGTATGAACAGCCGTCATATGCAGTAACATGTATAGCTAACATGTCAGTGAGAGAAGCTAGGCGCCCCATGTAGCCCACAGGAACGCTCCAAGGTTACACGAGACACACGTTATGCCCCCTTACCACCCCCTTCTTTCTGCACAGAGGGGTGTGTGGCCTTCCCTATACCAGTAACCCCTTGTCTTCTCTGAAGCTGATGCCAGAGGCTGCTCTCTCCTACCCTTCCCTCTTCCAAATTCCCAACAGCATGCTGTCGCCCACTGTTACACTTCCTGCGTTGCACGCCTCCCATTTCCTGTTTGTGATTCCATTAACACCTCCAATTCACCTGTGTCCATTCTTCTTCCTGTGTCCTCTATGACAGTGTTTCTCAAACTTTCAAATGTCATGGTCTCTCCTTAACTCTGACAGTGTACAAATGGAACCAAATGAACCCGTCAGGGTTCATTTGGTTCCATTTGTATGCTGTCAGAGTTACAGACTTGTATGGGTCAATTTAGACCCCCCTAAAGGAACCCACAGAGTCCCTGGAATCCACTTTGAGAACCACTGCTCTATGACATTCTGTACGCATTGTACGGTATGTCATGTGCTAGCAGTTCTGTCACGATGTTTTGCTGATGCTATCGTATGCTTGGTTAATACATGAGTATGTTAACTACGAATGGAAATGTGTTTGAACGAAAGACATTTTCATTTCATTATGCTTAAATATCACATGAGTCATGACTGTAAATGAGGTCACATGATGGGTTACAAAGTGACATGCTCTTGTACAAAGCAAGAATAGGCATGTTATTTTTCTGCCATTGCCTACTACCTTCTCTCTTTTTTTTCTCTCTTCCCAATTTAGTCTTTGCCTATTCCCCGAAGTGTATAGTCCCTACTTGTTGGTCTTGGGTATGTTGTACAGTAGATAGTCACATGTCTCCTCCAAATCAATAAAAACATCGCCAGTTTCACCAAGAGAGTGTAACATGCGGATGAGGACGCTATCCCTTGCAGATCCACTTGTAGTCGGGGTCGCTAGGGTTGTCATCAATATGACATTTTAATTGACAATTAATTGTCACACAAATAATTGCGATTAATGATTTAATTGTGTTTTTGCACTATTTCTGAAAATGTTTGAAAATGTATGAACATCTTTCAACATGGAAACGATAATGCAAAAATCATTGTGATTATCTCAAATATCTCAAATAATTATGTAACAATTGTGATAGGCCTAGGCACCGCAAGTGCAGAGATTGCCCTCCCCTGCTGGCTTCCAACCCACGAACACAGCCAATTGTGTTTGTTGGAACACCTGGCCAAGCCGGGCGTTCCAAGCCCGGAAGGAATCACCTTCAGTCTTCATAACTCCAGCTCTCTATGCCCTAACATAGACAGGCATTTCTGGAAGTGTAATTCCTGTGTCCTTGAGATTCCGAAATGCGCTGTCTCCTTCCCTGTACCTTCTGTCCTCTCGTTCTTAGCTCCGCTCTCTTCTTTCCTCAGTCTCTCTGACAAGGCTGTGTTCTGAAGGGTTTTTCTGCTTTTTTTCAAACCGCACACTTTTAACCTCCTCACCTCCGATTAACACCAGAGCTTCCCCTCAGAGTCCTGGTGGCTTAACGAGAGACTTTACCCTGTAGCCATCTCTACTGTTAGCACAGTGCTTCTCAACAACGTAGTCTGATGTAGTCAGTAGCACTAGCTAGGGATCCGGGTGTAGTAATAAGGGTCTATACCGCTCTTCTCTTCACTTTTTTTGTATTTGTATTTTTCTGCCTTCATAAACTGACATTAATTAATATTAATACTAAATTCAGTGTGCATGGCAGGGTTGTCAACATTGGACAGTCAGAATTCAGGAGAATCTTTGGGGGTAGTTTGAAGGGGGTAGTTTAAAAGCTCATCAAGGATGATGATACACGAAAGAAGAAGAAGAAGGGGGGGGGGGGGGGGGGGGGGGGTCTGGATTCTGGAGGTCCTCCCCCCGAAACCTTTTAACAGAGTAGATGTATTCTCCTGTGTTCTGGTGAATTTTGCAAATATTGATCATTTTGATGGGTACAATTTCAGCCATTAAGTGTACAGAAATTGATTTGATAACTGCAGCAATGTAGGACCCATCTGCACTAATATTCAATACACTGTAAGTGAATATCTCTGTATGATTGCATGAACTTCCCACACTCCCTAAGTGGGGGGTCTGGGGGGAAATGTTGAACATAGTACATGTCATTTCCTGTGTTCTGGTGATTTGATAGCAAATCCAGGAGAAATTCAGGAGAATTGACAATTCAGGAGCATGGCAGGAGATGGGGTCAAAATTCAGGAGACTCCTGCCGAATTCAGGAGTGTTGGCAACCCTGGTGCATGGACAGGTTTAATTCACCTGTTATTATTATATTAAAGGTGATACACCATGCATTTAAAAAGTAGTTATGTCATATAAAAAAAAATTTTTTTTGAAAGTTTTTTTTTTTTTTTTTTAAAGAAAAAAAAATTAGATTTTTTTTTTTTTTGTGATGACGTCACAATCGGCAGATGACGTCACAATCGGCAGCAAATCTGGACAGCCTGTTTTGAGAACCCGTGGGATACTTTTAACCTTCGCCTTCTCAAAACCAGAGAAAGACACAACGGTCAGAAATGGGACTTTGTGAGGATAGAAGGTGCTAGTGGGACCCCAAAAAAAGGTTTTAAAATAGGAAAAGTGAAATTTCATGGTGTATCACCTTTAAGTATACATATATTGTACTGTATAGAGATTGATGATTGGATACATGCGAGTGTTGATGTATGAATGACTGAGCTGTCATCAGTGTTGGACGGCGAGCGGAGCTCTGGTCCACGCTTGGCATACGAGTTCCACCTGTTATCACCTTATCTGAATGCCAAAGTCACGCAGGTTTGCACTGCTGCTAGAACAAATGTGTCACCTTGGTTTGCCAGGCCACCTGGTCTGGTTGACTCCAACTGTTAATCCCTACAAAGTTGAGAGTATTTTTATGTGCCCTTTGCAGTAAATTGTTTTGTGTAACATTTATTTATACTTTTCTAAACGGAGAATGCTTAACTGATTTCCTCAGAACACCCATAAAAGCTCCTCATAAAAGCTCAATACCCTTTGAAGCGTTATGTACCGAAATATAATATTAGTACACAGCAGAAATTCTCAGTAATCTAATAATAATACTGAGCAGACTGTGTACATGTAACTTGTAATAATTTGTATAATATATTGTTCCATTCATACACTATTAAATGAATGTTCAGGATTACAGTTGGTTGTCACATGAAAGCATATATACTGTATATATTGTATACAGTATATAGATATAGATGTATAGATATGCTGTAGATATAGATGCTATCTATATAGATATATAGATCTATTGTAGCTATAGATATAACATGTGCTGTAATACAGCGGTTCCCAAACCTTTTAGCTCGAGACCCAAAAGAGAAATTAGACGTTTTCCCGGGACCCAAGTTTGTGAAAATAGCAGATCTACAAGCGCACAAAGCGCTGTGATACGAGCTTGTATATTGTCTATTTTCACTACTTCTTTGTTTGTTTGTTTTTAAATGTATACATTTCTTTCTTTTAATTTTATTATAGATATTTTTTTAAATGGAGGAAAACAAAATGGCCCATATAAATTGGTCCGTGACCCACAAATGGGTCCCGACCCACTGTTTGGGAAGCAGTGCTGTAGTGTATGGATAATCCAGTGGATAACCCAATGCATGATAGCGAAAGGCAACCGCATTATTCCCAGTCCCGGAAAAGACGCGCTGTGATCGGCTGGTGTCGCTTTGAGTGACAACCGCACATGGCTCCTCCCCTACTCGAGGCTTTTCCTCCCCTACTAATACAGACCAAATGCCCTTTCCCAGCACCAACCTCAGTGGCTTAGTGGACTAGTCCCGGCGCTCCCAAATTCCAATCCATGCACCCCGGGTTTGCATCTCGCTTGTGCCACTTTTTTCGCACCACAGCAGACAACTTTCCTTTGTGGCGATAAAGTCTAATTATTATCCATGTCGGAGGCGCGTCGTCTCAGGCGACCTTGAGCCCCGTGAGGCCCCGCCGAGCGAGCGGTAGCGGGCAAGTCGCCGAGCCGCAAGGTTATTATAGTAAACGAAAACTAACTAAAAAACGAAAACTAGAATGGAAAAACATTTTAGTTAACTGAAATAAAAATAAAAACTAAGCTTTTTAAAAAAACGAAAACTAACTGAAACGGTATTGTGTGTTTACAAAACTAACTAAAATAAACTACAATTATAGAGAAAATCTCCTTAGTTTTAGTCTTTTGTCTTTGTGGAAATAAAAAATAAAAAACACCAGTTGGTGAGGTCAAAGAGAGAAGTTGTATGTCTCAACATTCCTGCCACTCTCAACAATATGATGTTTTGTTGATTTTCTTTATTAGACAATACTTTTTCCGGAGCTTTTTTAATCTCATCCCTGACAAATACCCCATATTACGTAAAAGACTAAAACTAACACTAAAACTAATAAAAACTAAACTAAAACTAAGCATTTTCAAAAAATAAAAACGAAACGAAACTAGCAACCTCACTTTAAAAACGAATTAAAACTAAACTGTAATTGAAAACAAAACCTCAAAACTAATAAAAATAAAAACTAATGGAAAAATCCAAAACTATTATAACCTTGCCGAGCCGACCTTCATGCGAAGGTCGCATGAGCCGACTCAGCGCCGTTATTGAGTTATGTGCCGTTATGGACAGTATAGTAAATATTGACCATGGGACTGCTTCTGCGTCCGAATGTGGCTCAAAGCGACTTCAGCCAATGACACGCTGGCAGGGTGGGGTTTGGAATAATGCCGTTGCCTTTCGCTATCATTGCTAACCCAATGCTTCTTATGATCCCATTGCTGTGTGGGGACGACGCTGTACTACTGTATGGAACTCAGGTGTGTTCTCTCTTTCGCCCCACCTTGTCCGCCAAACCTTCGCCATCTCGCTTCCCCGCCTCCAGCGGTTCTAGAAGAATTCCATCACCTCCTCGTTCTCCTTCATCCTCCTTTCTCTTTTAATCCTCACCTTCCCTGTCCCTCTCTGCTCCCCCTGGCTCCCCCCTCCCTCCAGGCTGGTGTACCTCCCTAGTCTCTCCTCTAGCTGGCGGTGGGCCTGCTGCTGCCCTGGACGGCGGGCCTGACCCCCTGCTCCTCCAAGCTGCTTCCCAGGGAAACGTCACTTTATTGTCAATGCTGCTTAACCAACCAGACCCGACCACCACCACCACCAACCCTACTATGACTACCAACACCATGGACAACAACAAGCCCTGTCATCTTGACCAACAACAACAACAAACACAACAACAACTCCTCGTCCATCAAACCTCTGCCTTGTTTGCTGCTGCTCAGAACGGATACACAGGTACCCGATGGCAACAGTTGCAACTAATGATTATTTTCGTAATTGGTTAATGTGTTGAATATCTTTCTGATTGTTTGAATAATTTATACCATGAAATTACATTAAAATATGGCCAATTCTCATCTGAAAGTACAGTATCTGACCACAAACCAACATCTTGAATTTGCTTAATATGCAGTTAAGCAGTCAAACATTACATTTCAATGTGTAATGCAGAACAAAGACAAGCGTTATATTAGAAAAAAACGCCACTAAACTGATTATCCGATTACTAAAATGACATTTGAGAAACTCTCTGTCGATCGATTATTCCATTAATTGTTTCACCCCTAAAGAGCAGAGCTGTCTTGAAAAAGCCTCTCCGGGTATTATTGAATGATTGAACTGGGGTCATCAGAAAAAGAAAGACTGGGGCATTTTCGCCTCTTCATCCCACATCTTGTTCCCTCGCTCTCTTCTATAGATTGATTTAAAGGTCCTAGCGCCGCACAGAAATGAAGCATTGTATAATGTCACAATCCATCCTGTTTGTATGCCCCTGGTAACCCGCTCTCCAATCATTCCATGATATTGCTTGATTGACAAGCGTGTGCAAGGCGTGCCCCAAAGCGATGGATTGACTGACATCTATACCAATATAGATTGATTGTTTAAAGAAAAAAAAGGAAAACTACGCAAGTATTTAGAGGCTGGATTGACTATGGTGAGAACTATTTTTAGGATCCAGTGCTCATGGCTTAGCTTAGGCACTATTTGCCACAAAGTTTAAAACAGACACAATTAGACTAAATTATTTGCTTATTTGCAAGTACAATCCATCCCACTAAGATTCTGAAGTGACATGGGCTGTGCCTTATCCCATCTGTCTGTTCTCTCAAGACTAGAAACCCCAGCATGGCTGTGTTTTACATAATGTATGTCATCATTCAATCGCACGCACGCACGCACGCGCACGCACACACACACACACACACACACACACACACACACACACACACACACACACACACACACACACACACACACACACACACACACACACACACACACACACAGAGTACATTGTACATGCACTTATGCATGGAGACACACATCCAATTGAACTATGTGTATGTCCAGCAGCAATTTCATTCTAAGTCTAATGTCTTTCTCTCTCCCTCGCCCCCTCTCCGTCTCTCTCTCTACATGTCGTCCCCTACATGTTTCCTTCTGTCCTCTCCTACCGTCTCCCTCTTTCTCCTTCCACTCATCCTCTCATGTCTCTCCATCCTCTCTCTCTCCCTCTCTCTGTCAGACTGTGTCAGGCTGCTGTTAAATTCAGGGGTGTCCGCTGATGTTTCGGATGAACACGGATTCACGCCTTTACACTTGGCCTCCACGCACGGCCACTGTGGGTGAGTTCACGCACGCACCCACACACCCCCCTTAAAACCCACCACCGTGCATTTCTACAGAGCCTGTATCCAAAGCACTTTACAATGCGTGTGTCGTTCAGCAGGGGCGTCACAAGGGGGGGACAAGAGGGACTGAGTTACTAGGGCCCATGGTGGAGGGGCCTGGAATTATTTTATACTTTAGCTATTGAAAAATAGCAGATATACAAGCTCACAGTGTAGCACCGAGTGCCGCGCTGTGAGCTTGTAAATCTGCTATTTTTGAAAAGTCATGAAAATGTTTGGGGGGGGGGGGGGGGGGGGGGGGGTGTCCCTGGAACTAAATATTTTGAGATGGGGGTCCGTGGACAAATACATATAATTTTGGGGGTCCTTCACATGAAAAAGTTTGAGCACCGCTGACAAAGTCTGACATAGAAACATAGGTTTTTCAAAAAACCTCAGAAGGATTTGAAATATTCAAAGACTTGCTCCAATTTTCACGATCTTTCAAAAGTAGCAGATCTACAAGCTTGCAGCGCAGCACTCGGTGCCGCGATGCGAGCTTGTATATCTGCTATTTTTCAATAGTTAAAGTACCCAGGGCCCAGAATTTGGTGCGACACCCCTGTCGTTCAGCAAATCACACACCGACAGTAGAGGCAACCATGCAACCATGCAACCATGCAACCATGCAAGATGCCTGGTCATCACGAGCAGTTACAGGTTCAGTGTCTTGTTCAAGGACACTTTAAAAGGATCCCTGACTAATACGACAAATATGCCTTAATACATTATAATTGTCCTCTATAACTACAATGTAAAATTAAAAACACCTAAATGATTTTATTTCCTCTAGAAATAGCTAATTTTTCACTCAACAGGGGAAATGCCCGTTGCAAGTTGATGATGTCATAAATGTCATGTGTGATCTATCCCTATGGATTTTATGGCATGCATTTGCAAATAAAAACAAACATAATACTTCCTATGGTTAATATGAGCATCAAATCAATATTTCAAATGTGTTTTTTACACATGCATGCCATAAATTCCATAGGGATAGATCACACGTGACATTTTTGACATCATCAACTTGCGACAGGTTTTTCCCCTATTGAGTGAAGGATTCGCTATTTCTAGAAGAAATAAAATATTTAAGGTGTTTTTAATTTTACATTGTTGTTATAGATGACAATTATAATGTATTAAGGCATATTTGTCGTATTAGTCAGGGATCCTTTTAACACAGAGCCAAGAGGAGCTGGGGATCGAACCAGGAGCATTCCGGTTCCCAAACAACCACAATATCTCCTGAGCCACTGCCGCCTGTCCATACCCCTTAACTAGCGCGTGATTCCTAAACCCACCAGGATTGAGTTAAGACCCGCCTCCTCTCGATAATCTTAAGTATGAAAGTGCCCATGAATGAACGTTAGTGCTGCTCGCTCAAGTGCAAAGTACCTACTACCTACTGATCCATTACAATAATACACGCAGCATAATAGGCCCAAAGCCATATCCAAACCATAACAATTTAACTGATAATCAGTTAGAGTTTTTATTAATTACTTAATAGCTTTCTCAGTACGTTTTTCTCTTTAGCAAAGTTACAAAGTTTTCCCTTTATTAAGCACAGTACAATTAAGTCAGTTTCAAGTTTTTTTTAGCACAGTTTATTTTGAGCACTGTAGTGAGAAATTAATAGTTGTGCATTGTGCAAATGCAGGCTTTTCTCAAGTACAAGTCTTCATGCCTCTGACTTTATCCACCCTCCATGTGTCAGGCAGTGATTTCAGCCACTCCTGGAAGTCCTCGCGTTTCCGCGAGGCGGGTCTTAACTCAAGCCTGGTGGGTTTAGGAATCACGCTTAACTAGCAGTTAGACAAGTATTATGTTTGGCATCCCCTAGTGGCCATTCCGTGTGCCAAGAGACAGGGTCAGCTGGCATTCCCTCCCGCCTGTGTGAAACACGACCGCTCCACACCGGGGCAATGAAGGGAAAAGAAATCATGACGCCCAGTGCCAGCGCCCCTCCAGACTGATTCGATGCCAGTCCGTGTGCCAGCATGTCAGCTTGGCAAAGTCCGCCATGGCAGTTTCACCCCGCTTGGGCTAAGTGACTCGGTGTCATAGAGGCGATCAGGTGGAAAGCAGGCTCAGTGTTATTTGGAGATCAGATGCTGTGCGTTGAACGGGGGTGATTTCCCATGGCTAAATTAAGCCAAGCTAACATTGGATGCCTCCCATTTCTGCTGCTCTCCGCAGTGTTATTCTGGCCCCAAAACCCCCAACCGTGAATGTAACCTCTTAAACTCTGTAGTCTTAGTCAAACAGACTTGAGTTACAACTCGGGACTGGCTTTTTTTTTCCGTCTACACCAACTGTCTTCGCCCAAAAATTGCCGATCTACAAGCTCAAAGTATGTTGTATTACGATTCGCTTAGAGTTTGTAGATTTTTAGAGGCTATTTTTGGCGAATGTTACCCCCCAGAATAGGCTTGCTGGGGTTCAAGTTGGGTTCAGCAGCAGTAGATTGTAGTTTTAACTCAGTAGATTGCAGATTTCAAGTACAAGAACAGTTGTAAATGCAGGGGTACTACAGTATATAACATTATTGTGCATCATATTCCTGTCCGTTCATGAGTGTTCGTTGTCAGTGGTGTCGTCCTGTCGGGTTCTATTTCCAATCCAATACCCCCCTACACGAGCACTGCAAATACTTCAATCACACATTTTCAAACAAAACACACATCACAACACACACACACACACACACACACACACACACACACACACACACACACAACACAACACAATAAAACTAAATCAAAGTTGACCCTAGTCCCTGTTGGTGGGAGAGGGGTAAATCCTCCAATGACTGGAGGGCCCCTCTCTAGTGGTTGGTAGAAGGCCCAAAACGAAAAGGGATCTCCGGGCTCCCCGTCCGACTAGAAATATCCAACATTTATTCACGTTTTGCTCCCCTTGACATTCCAAGTTGCATTCTAAATTGAGAAGTCTCTCTCATTTGGTGGGGGATGCTCTCTGCGTTCCATTTATTATTTGTAAAAACACAGCCAAGACTTGTCTAAATAATGCCTATCAGAAAGGAAACTGTTACAATTAAGCTTACATGTTCAAAAGAGAAAGGAACTACTACTACACATTCCCTCTTGTCCCCATCTTTTCTCTTTTTATATTCTATTATTTTATTATTATTATTATTATCTCCACCATCATTCTTGTGCATTAATTATTCAACCCTAGTTGAAATGATTCATCTCTATGTTAACTTCCATTCACCCCTCTTGTTTCAATTCAGACCTGGTGGTCTTTGTTTATTCACTTTTCTTTTTTTTAGCTAGAGCCTGACCACACATAAGGTCACATAAAATAAATAGAATAATATAGCTCCTGTAATTCATTAACTGTTCTGCTGCTGTTGACGGTGCTCACCGTCATTGAAAGGGTTAATACCATGGCGCCGTTGACGGTGAGGACTGTGAATCTTACTGTATATACAGTACAGTAAAGATATTATTACTTACTGTACGTCGCTCCGGTCCCGCCCGCATCGGCAATGTCCGCGATTTGTTTACAACGCACGTCGGGCGTGCACGCGAAGTTAACGTCCTCCATAGTAAATCCATTGAGAGGCCCATAAAGAGACCTCATTTTCTCCAAAAGGGACATTCTTATACAAAGGATGGTCTCCACTCTTCCATACTGTATACAAAAGGTGGGCGCAGCCATGTTCTCTTGTGGGCCCACACTGTCATGTGACTAGATGACGTAATCGTTGCCGTCAAGTGATAATCCAAAAAAACAAAAACAAACCCCTTCCGGCCCTTCAAAATAATAGCGGCGGCCTATGGAGGAAACGGCGTGGCACCGAGGCACCAAGCAACTTTCAGATTAAGAGGCACTAATTGTGTTAAGGTCTTAACCCATAGTAGCATCACACTCCTTTATCCTCCCGTTTTTTTAGTAGATTGTAGTTTTGATGTCAGACGAGGGTGATGAATTTTAACTATGAACTCTTGCCGTCAATCGTGTCAAATCAAGTCTCTTATCACTTCTTATCAGCCCATTGCAATGGGCCAGGAGGGCCATGCTCTGCCTACTGAGTCAGTCAGAGTGCTAATATTTACACTTTTACTATCTCCCCAGTGGGAGGCGAACCCGGGTCTTGGTTTTAGTAGCCACCCTGCTCTACTCACTGAGCTACCAAGCGGCTGACCAAACTCTTTTTTTTTTAACCCTAACCCTAACCCTAAACCTAACCCTAACCCTAACCCTAACCCTAAACCTAACCCTAACCCTAACCTTAACCTAACCTTAACCTCAGTAAAACTATGGCTAAATCTAAAGCAAATCCTAGTTTCCATCATGGATCCTGTGGAGTGAGCTGTAGTGTTGGGTGGCTGGGGAACACAAGGTTATGGGTTCGAATCCTACTCAATTCCCTTTTCTTCTTCTTTTTTTCTTTTCTTTGACCACTAGAGAGTGCAATTGCGTCTCTTTTTTTCTTTTCTTTGACCACTAGAGGGTGCAATTGCGTCAGCAGTCTGCAGAGCATGGCCCTTCTGGCCCCATTACTATGGGCTGATAATACATGATAACTGGCCATTGTATGACATGATATCATCAGAAGCGGGTGCTAATTTACCATTCAGTCATTTTAGAGAGGTATTCAAATAAATGCCTTAAAAGAAACGAGAAAAAAAAGAGACAAACACATTAACATTACATGGACATAACCCATACACTTAGGCCATTTTGTAGGTTTAAGTGGCTGAGTGACTTTCCCAGACCTTATGACAGCATAGAGTTTCAGCTTTCCTCACATGACCCTCTGGTTGCTAGGCAGGGACACACTCTCTTTTCTGCCCTGCTAATGGCCTCTCCTGTGTGTGTGTGTGTGTGTGTGTGTGTGTGTGTGTGTGTGTGTGTGTGTGTGTGTGTGTGTGTGTGTGTGTGTGTGTGCGTGTGCGTGCGCATGTGGTGAGTTTGTGATTGATGGCTTCCCTTGTCTCTTAACAGGTGCCGTTCTCACACACACACACACGCACGCACGCACGCACGCACGCACACACACACACATGTGCGCGCAGCCGCGCACCAGTTTGCTTTCTCTCATGTTTTCACCAGTCCATCTGTAACATTCATCCCATTAGCTTCCACAAAGGGGTTTGGACTCAGGCTATTATAATATAACGACTGTACCACTTTCAACCTGGTTTCCCTATATTGTGCACGTCATTATTATATGCTAAAACAAATGAAGGGTTTGCAGTATAACGTCCTGTCTACCTCTACTCTCCTCCTGCCCTCCTCTAGCTGTGTGGAGGTCCTGCTAGGTTCAGGGGCCACTGTGGACCGGGGGGCATCGGGGGACCAGACAGCCCTCTACATGGCCAGCGAGGCAGGCAGTCTGGACTGTGTCAGGGCCCTGCTGAACGGCGGGGCAGACAGATCACAGATCACAGCTGTAAGTGTGGTTTGTACTGTGCTGTCTTTCTGTCTGTCTGCATCCTTCATTCAACCTTCGTCAGCCTTTCGCTCTGTTTTTTCCTTTTCTCTCCTCCTGTGTTTTTTATCAGCCTCCTGCTTTGTTCAGCCTCCTCTCCAGTGGTGTAAATGAACTAAGTACATTTACTTAAGTACTGTACTTAAAGTAGGACTGTCATCTAAAGGGGTATTGTTTTATTGCTGGCCTTGTGTTGTGTGGTAGTCTGTATGTGTCTGTGTTTTTATTGTGGTGTATTTGTTTTTAGTAGGCACTGTATGCACATTACAACAAATTTCTGTGTAAACAGACAATAAACTGACTTGAACTTGAACTATTGTCACTTTAAAAAGTAATGTTAAAATATGAGTTGATATGTGTATGATGTCATTGTGAGAATGCGCAATTATAAGCCAATCAAATGAATTGACCGTACTTAGACTACTTATCGTACTGGTCAGCTGTTGTTGGGGGGCGAGGGGCAGATTACACTGTGACATGAGTTTCAGACTATTTCAGACTATTTTGTTTTCAGAGAGACCACGTGACCCACTGTATCATACTATTATAAGTAAAATTTTGAGGTATCTGTATTTCCAATTTCCATTACTCTTACTTCTACTCCACTACATCTCGGATCCAAATATTGTACTTTTACTCCACTACATTTATTTGAAAACTTTATTTACTAGTTACTTTGCAGATAAAAATTATTATATTGCAAAACATACCTTAATCGACTTTAGCCCTATTTTATACCTTGGCTATTATTGCGACGCGTTGTGGGCTTGTAGATCGGCTATTTTCAAACATTTTGTACTTTTACATTTGGTACTTTAAGTACATTTTGATAACAATACTTTTGTACTTTTACTCAAGTACGTTTTTAATTCCGGACTTTTACTTGTAACAGATATTGCAGTTTTGATATTTTTACTTAAGTAAAATATGTGAGTACTTTTTTCCACCAACTTTTCTCTCTCTGCCCATCTTAATTTCTGCCCCAGTCTTCTGTTCTCCATGTTTTCATCCCATGGCAGTTATAATGTCAGTCCTTTATTCTGCCTGCTTGCCAGCTGTCCCCTTTTAAATAACAAGTCTTCTGTTCTTCTTTGTCTGCCCTAATTCATTTAAGTTATTCAGGCTGCGTGTCCTCAGGTGTCCTGGGTCGCAATGAAGAAATAAAACAAAATTACGTTTTTTAATTAAAGTTATTGTTTGGGGCTTTTCTGAGCCTTAACTCTTTAACCGCCAGAGTTAAAACATCATCTAGTCTCCCCTTACCAGCGTTCTCAAGCGTTTTAACTACGGTAACCTTTGAAGATCCACAGCGTTCGTACGTAACACAGAGGTGACGTCGGAAAGACTCGTCTCTCTTCTTTCCGCCAGAGAAATAACATTGTATGCGCAATCATCCTGGTCTTTAGTTAGGGTCCGTAGAAAAAAGCTTGTTTTGACCAAAAAAAAACGCATCTGGGAAAAGATTGCGAGATAAACAGACTTTTCTAAAATCATTTATTTGGAGACGGATGGACCGGGGGATTTCCGGATGACCTAATTTCTCGTTGCATTCTAGGTATTGTAGTCCTGGTATCACTCACGGGTGCGGGGGAGCACTCGCTATGATAATCCAATGTAATAAAAAAGAAATGACCTAAATTTTGTCTTTGGCAGTGTGGACAAAGAGCGTGTGACTATATAAATACATGGAACACAGGTTATTTTTTCAATTTCCTGAAAAGTAACGGTTTATATATAAAATACAAATAAAAAGCCTTGGACAGTTTCACTCTCACATAAATCTGCCGATGATGAGTGAAGCAGCTTAATATTCCAGTGGCTGACTCTTTGATGTCCCGCCTCCGGCCATGGCGACCACAGGGGGTCCCTGTTGCCTGCCGCTTGCGTGGGCAGAGAGCTGTGTTTGACTATTTGCTCTACATTTGCAGACCTCAGTCCCTGCAGATCCAATACACCGTCGCAGCGTAACCAACGGCGCAGCTAATCGCTGCGACACGTCACTATTTTTAGCTAGCTGTGGAAATACCCTGCGTATACTGTGTAATTGATTTACACAGATGTTAGGATCTGTGTGGTGTACCATATGCCGGTACAGTGTACAGTATGCCCTGCTATTATTGTCTCCCTGCCTCTTAGAAACGTCAATAAATAGGTCTGAAAGCATACCTCTGCATCCGTGCATGTTTACTTAAACATACTGTGTGTGCCTGTGTGTTTGTGCTTGTTCTACACTCTACAGGATCAGGCACATGTACACATAGACATATCTGTCTGTAGAAAGTGAACTCTCTAGACCATGAATTCAGTTTTTACTATGGTAAAAGAAATGCAAATGCCCTCTTTCCATGCCATACCTGAAGGCAGCATTCAAGAGAATTGCCTTGTTCAAACTCTCCTGAACTTGAATGCAGCATCTCATGTCCAGAAATCCACACCACATCTCCAGTATTGCCTTTTTTATGCTTAGTTTAGGGTGTTATGAAGTACCGAAAATAGCCGACCTCCAAGCTCACAACGCGTCACGCGCTGCGACGCGCTGTGAGCTTGGAGGTCTGCTATTTTCGATATTTTCACCAAAAGGCCCTTTTAGAAATTTTAGCCGCTGCCTCTCTAACATTCTCTGCACGTCCGTGTACAGGATGGCTGCACAGCGCTCCACGCGGCCGTGTGTTCAGGACACGTGGACACGCTGCGTCTCCTGCTCTGCCACCCTGTCCCCAGTGTGACCCCTGACCCCGCCCACGCTGCTGAAGGGCGGCCCGTCTCCCTGGCGCTGCCCGCTGCACTGCTCAACCAAGCCAACGCTGAGGGCTGGACGGCCGCACATATGGCTGCTGCTCGCGGCTTCAAGGTAACACTGGAGACCGTGTACACACTATGACATGGATGGAGGGTCATATTCTTTGCGGTGCCATTACATTTAATCCGACCGCCCATTATTACTTGCTGTCTGTGTGGGTATGTGGGTGGGTATGTATGTGGCCACAGCCAATGAGGCCCAGTCTCAATTTTGGATCCTGGATCACTAGGCAAGGTCAGGTGTGCTCCCATCAGAGACAACACAATTTTATTTGAGAGCCGTGATTCAATAATAAAGGGGGATGCAACCTTACCGGATCTCACCGGTTTCCGAAATCACCATTCTGCCGTTCTGACCGGACAGCATTAAGTGTTTGCTGCCACCCTATTGATCTTCAGGGCATTCTTTCCTACATCCATTTAACATTTTTAGCTGCAGGCAACTGCGTTGCATAACAGCCTGCCTTGTTTTTAATCTCCTGTAGTTTTACAATCCCCTTTAGGTCAGAAGTATCTTTGGTCGAGACGGAAATTATGTGATGTGAATATTCTCTGTTTCTTGATTGCATTTAATGCTCTTTTGCTTTTGAGAGTAGAATGGGCTAGAGTCACTGTCAACACTAGAATCTAACCACTTAATCCTTACATAATATTACTTAGCTGACTGGTGGAGTACCCCAGGTTTTAATACTTGGAACGCTCCTATTTTGCGTTTACATCATAGCTGCTCGAGGTGTCCGTCCGTCCGTCCATCCGTCCGTCCGTCACACACGTCACACGTCACACTTTTGCCCTGCTCATATCTCCGCAACCGTTGCCCCGATCCATGCCAGATTTTGCACACACACTCCTTACCTGCCAAACTACAACCTCCAAGGACCCCCGGAGCTCCAGGGACCCCCAGCTCCCTCGGGGACCCCCAAGTGTAAAAAATGAGCACATGTGCAAAAATTACCAAATGACCACCCCAACGGGGCTGCTCACGGGGCATTCCCGGGGACCACCCACTCCTGGTGCTCCAGAACGGATGCAAAAGTGGTGGCGCCCCCAGTGGAGGACCCCCTGCCACTGCAGCTCACATAAAATGCCGTAACTCGGGCTAGGAGCGACCGGGAGAGCCGGGGCCGGTACCTATTCGTCCGCCTTGGCGGCGCGGAGACCCCACCCCTCATTTCTCACATGGCCCTCTAGCGCCACCATGAGGCCGATTCAGATTTTGCCCTAAAATCACGAAAATCACTACACAGTATGTCTACACTCATGTCATCAACATGGATCAGGAAGATTTTGGAAAAACACATTTTTGCTCTATTTGTGGAGATAAGTGACCTACGGTCGCTTATCTCCCGATTAGGGAGTCTTACTGGTATATTTATTGTGTGTGTGTGTGTGTGTGTGTGTGTGTGTGTGTGTGTGTGCGTGTGCGTGTGCGTGTGTGTGTGCGCGTGTAGGAGTGTCTGGAGGTGCTCTGCAGCCACAGTGAACAGGATATCGACAGACGGGATAAATGCAACCGCACCATCCATGATGTTGCCACAGACGACTGTAAAGACCTGCTGGAGAATCTCCGTCAGTATACTGTGTGTGTGTGTGTGTGTGTGTGTGTGTGTGTGTGTGTGTGTACATATGCAGTAACTATGTGTTCATGGCAATTATGATTTATGTTATGTACCATAACTTAGATTATGCTATCTTTCTCTTGCGCTCCTTCACCTGCTCTTTACCATTTGTTCCTTGTCTTTTCCTCCTTTTTCTCTCTCCTCTCCTAATCCCTCCCCATCCATCCTTCCTTCCCTCACTCCACCTCTCTCTCACCTCATTCTCTCCCTCCCTGCAACGGCCTTCTCCCCCTCACTTTCTCGTCTTTCTCTTCCCCGTGCTCCCCTCCCCTCCTCACACCCTCCAGACTCCTACAGGGTGCAGGTGTGCGTGCAGCTGTCCGGCGGAGGAGACGCTGAAGAAGGAGGCGGCGTGGAGCCCATGTGTCCTCTGGAGGTGTTGCAGGACGAGGAGGAGGGAGGTGCCGGGGGCCGCCGTGCGGTGCTGGGCAGGGTGTGTGTGGAGCGCTCCACGCGCTGGGCCCAGCTGGGCCTCGCCCTGGGCCAGGCCCTCACCTCCCACCTCCAGCTGCTGTGCCGGGACTCGCCGCTGGGCCGCGACGACGGCGGCCCACACGCCCTGCTGGGGCTGGGCCCCGGCAGCATCGCCTCCGTGCTCATAGGTGAGGAGGAGTTCACTGCTCAGTACGCTGGAGGATTAGTGCTTAATTACCCCATTGAGACCTGAGGACCCCATTCTACAAATGTCTCCTAAACCTCAATGGGTTTCTGAAAAACGTATGTTTCTATGTCAGTGGTGCTCAAACCTTTTCATGTCAAGGACCCCGAGAATCCCAAAATATTTGGTTCCAGGGACCCCCCAGAAGCATTGATTTGAGCGTGGCACTCTGTGGCCGCACTATAAGCTTGTAGATCTGCTATTTTTGAATATCCAAAGTATAAAATAAAGGTTAAGAAATAAAATATAAAGTGGCGCAGATTACACAATGCGAGGTTAGGGTTCATTTGTCTTAGTTGCGTATACCAGTGGTGGTGCGCACCGAAAGTAGCAGATCTACAAGCTCATAACATGTAGCAGAACTGCTGGAACGGCTATTTTTGGGCTTTAGGGTAAACATGGCATTCAGAAGATCGGCATCATAAAATGCGTGTGTGTGTGTGTGTGTGTGTGTGTGTGTGTGTGTGTGTGTGTGTGTGTGTGTGTGTGTGTGTGTGTGTGTGTGTGTGTGTGTGTGTGTGTGTGTGTGTGTGTGTGTGTGTGTGTGCGTGCGTGCGTGCGTGTCTTCCTGACATACCACATTTGGAGACGGATTTCGAACATCAAAGCAGTTGATTGGGGACACATGTCTAGGGTAATGTTTAGGGGTTTGGCGTGTAGAGTATCTGTTAAGGTTAACCACATGAACCCCGACATCCCTATTTTGAGCATGTCACTGCAGGCGAGATCTTTCAAAAATGTTCCAAATGTTCCAAAGACCAAACATTTTCAAGATGTGACATGTTGTGAGCGTGTAGATCTGCTATTTTCACAATTTCCTTTTTTTTTATTTGACATGACCAAAATAAGGACCCCGGGTTGAAAGTGGCTAAAGCCACTGCTCAATAAGACCACTTCACCGTAGGTATCATTTGTGTTGTTGCTGCAGTGTTCGCCATTATATATCATAGATACCTACTCCTCCCGCGAGGGAAATTCAATATTTACAGCCCAACCCAGCTGCTTCACTGCCCACAAGGAACGCGTGAGCAATTAGGGGTTAAGAGTCTTGCTCAGGGACACACATCGACATTGCTACCTTGGCCGGGAATGGAACCAGGGACAACCAGGGGAACTGGTTCCCCAGGCAGGCTCCCTAACCATTCAGCTATGGCCGCCTCCAAATATATACAGTATTAGATCAGCTTTGCATAGTAGGGTTCTGCTATTCAGTATGCCTTTTACGCCAAATGCCTTGCTTCCTGATGCTGTCTATACCAGGGGTCTTCAACAGGGGGTCCGGGACCCCTAGGGGATCCTCAGAGATACTACAGGGGGGCCACCAAATCTTTGTGTGATAGGCTCATGTTTTTTACATTAACCACTTGAAACCTAGCATCCTATTCTGAGTGGAACATTACCCAAAAATAGCAGATCTACAAGCTGCCTCGCAACGCTTGTAGATCGGCTATTTTTGTCAAAGAAGAGCAGACTAAAGTATTTGATGGTTCAAGTAGTTAAATGTCTGAGAATACACATTACTCCAACATGATGACAGTGATGTCCAACAAGTCTAAGCTGTCCTAGAAATCTATGAAAATCTTTCTTCTGTAACACAATTTTATACAATATGTAGTGGGGGTCCCTGCTTCATCTCTCTCTCAGCTAAGCGGTCCCTGGCCTGAAAACGTTGAAGAAAACAAGATCTTCCTCCCTGGGCCTGCTTTTATCTACAACACACACACACACACGCCACTGCCACCCAGCCATCAATAGTCCAGCCAACTCTCCGCAAAGAGCTGCAATCTATTTATAAGAGTCTCTTGGCTGTCCGTGCAGCTGCCGTCACTCGCTCTTTCCCTCTGTCCCTCAGTCACTTCCTCCTCCTCCTCCTCCTCCTCTTCCTCCTCTTCCTCCCCATCCTCCACCTTCCATCTCTCCCCGGTCCCTATCCTCACCCTCCTCTCTCTCTCTCTCCTCCTGTCCTCCCTCTGGCTCCTATGGCAGCGTCAGGTAGAGTTACTCCTCCGTCAGCAGGGCAGCCATGTTGAGCCTGTTGAGTGAGTCCAAAGCAGGCACGTGCACACATAGACATCAAAGGGGGCTTGAGCCCCTGCCCTTTTACCTGTCTGTAAAAAAGTGCCCTCTCTAGACCATGAATGCAGTTTTTACAATGGTGAAAGAAATGCAAATGCCCTCTTTCCATGCCATATGCCAAGGTGGTATTCAAGAGAATTGTCTCGTCCAGATTCTCCTGTACTTGAATGCAGCATCTTATGTTGAAAGAATTGCCATCTCTGTGTAGAAAATCCATTCCGTACGCCCTATAGCATTGACTTGATAATGCTTAGTACAGTGTGGTACCATGCACCGAAAATAGTCGACCTCCAAGCTCACAACGCGTTGCATCGCGACGCGTTGTGAGCTTGGAGGTCTGCTATTTTCGATTTTTCCACCAAAAGGCCCTTTTAGAAATGTCAGCCCCTGCCTCTCTAACATTCTCTGCACGTCCCTGGTCCAAATAAAATATTTGTTATAAAATATTTGGAGAAAGAGGGAGAGAGAGAGGCAAAATGGCAGTAATGCAACCCTCCTTCCTTGTCTCTCTCCCTTTCTTTTATCCTTTCACACTCTCTAGCTTCCTGTTGGCATTCCCTCTAGCATTGTTTGTTCTCGCGTCCTATGCACGGTTTTAAATCGAACACGGTTAAACAGTGAATAGACTACCTGACAGGCACAGCTAGGGACATGAGACAGTAACGAGTGCTTGCAATTTGAGTCTGCATTTGAAAGATCGCCTGCATAAACCTCTAGATTTACTGTAGTTATAATCTTAGCTGGCCTTGGATCAGATACTACCAGCGCCTTACTCCCATACCACAATGTTTCCGTCCTAGTACTGAACACTTGTACAGCCTACTCTTATTCAGAAAAAAAAGAGATTTGGCAACCATGGCAACATGTCTGACGTACAGTACATAATTAATTAGAGGGGATTAACTAGAAGCCCATTGTTTAAGAGCTAATTATCAGAGTTTCTAGGCAACTGCCAGTGCAGCTGACTTCATACCATACTGTACTAATAATAAACAGTCATATCCACACACACACACACACACACACACACACACACACACACACACACACACACACACACACACACACACACATATGCATACACACATACATATATACACAGATGCAACAGTGCATGTCAGTGGAAAGGTTAATCACTTTAATCCTGGTGTCCCTGTTCTGGGCAGAATTTGTTAGATTGTCTATTTTTGCTCTGTTATAGAACTTCAGACCTCAACCGTCAGTTCTGCCTGCACAATCGGCTGGGCTGGAATCCAATTCCCCTGGTACTTTTCCTTCATGGTCTGATTCCCAATGGAACTGACACATGCTGTGAAGGATTCCTCAGATGTAACAATACTCAATATTACCACTGATAAAGAACATGCACGCATGCGCGCACGCACGCACGCACGCACGCACGCGCGCGCGCACACACACACACACACACACACACACACACACACACACACACACACACACACACACACACACACACACACACACACACACACACACACAGAGTGTTGTGTTGGACCCAGACTGGGCCCCAGACTGGGCCAGGGGTTTAATTAAAACCGTCTAGACCACTCTGAACCTGAATGCCTCCACAAATAACACTTGTCATCTAGACATGCACATGGACCCACGCACGCGTGTATACACACACACACACACACACACACACACACACACACACACACACACAGAAACGCATACAGTTGCGTCTCCCTACCCCCTGTGTGTGGCTCTGATCACTTCATGGTGAAACTGGATCCCTCGTACCTTCCTGTTGTGAAGAGAGTGCTTCCATTCATCAGGGAGGTTCAGTGTTGGGCTGGGGAGGTGGAGGAGAGACTCAGATTTGATTTTGAAATGACAGACTGGGAATCTTTTTTCAGTGAACATGGGGATGATGTAGATAGCCTATGTCAGGTTATCACTGACTATATCCTATTCTGCGAGAAGGTGTGTGTTCCTACCAAGAAGGTTCGCTGCTTCTCTAACAACAAGCCGTGGATGACAAAAGAAATCATTCACCTCCTTAAGAGGAAAAGAGATCTGTTTCATGCAGGGGACTGGGAGGGCTTGAGGGTGGTGGTGGAGGAGCTTAAAACAGTCAAGGCTCAGGCAAAAGGGAGCTACAAAGCTAAGCTGGAGAACTCTCTGAGGGAGAACAATACGAGACAAGTGTGGGGTGGTTTCAGGAAGATCACAGGGTATGGCTCTGCCAACTCTACTGTGCCAGGCACGGAGGAGCTGGCAAACGAGATGAACCGTTTTTTCAATCGGTTTGACGGAGCTCCTGTTCATGTTCAACAAACAGCGGCTGGGCCAAACGGTGACCTCGGTTGCCGCCCTCTTTCTTCCCCTGCACCATCTCCCCCTCCCCCCCCCCCACACCCACCCTGATTCTCACCAACGAGCAAGTGAGGCGTCAACTCGGAAAAGTCAACACCAGGAAAGCGGCGGGACCTGATAACATCAGCTCTAAGGTGCTTAAGGCTTGCGCGGAGCAGCTCGCTGTCCCCCTTACGCATCTTTTCAACCTCTCCCTGAAGACGGGGAAGGTACCACAGCTGTGGAAGACCTCCTGCATTGTCCCGGTGCCTAAGAAGACCCGCCCCTCGGTCCTCAATGATTACAGACCAGTCGCCCTGACATCACAGGTCATGAAGGTCTTTGAACGGCTGGTTCTGAACCTCCTGAGACCGGCGGTCAGTGATCACCTGGACCCCCTTCAGTTTGCCTACCAGGCTGATATTGGGGTTGACGACGCCATCACCTTCATGCTCCATAAGGCTCTCACCCATCTGGAAGATCTGGGCAGCACAGTCAGAATTATGTTTTTTGACTTCTCCAGTGCTTTCAACACTATCCAACCGTCTCTGCTTGCGGAGAAGCTTACGCTGATGGGAGTGGACAAGGGCTTTGTGGCATGGATCACAGACTACCTTTCAGAAAGGCCACAGTCTGTGAGACTGCAGAGCTGTCGGTCTGATGTGCTGGTGAGCAACACGGGGGCCCCGCAAGGAACTGTGCTCTCACCCTTCCTGTTCACTCTCTATACATCGGACTTCCTCTTCAATTCCAAGACCTGTCATCTGCAGAAGTTCTCAGATGATACCGTGGTGGTCAGCAAGATCTCGGGTGACAACACGGCTGAGCACGATGGTGTGGTTAGGGACTTTGTGCAATGGAGCGAGGCTAACCATCTCAGGCTCAACGCAAGCAAGACCAAGGAGATGGTGGTGGACTTCCGCACCTCCAAGAGAGTCCCCCCGGTGCCAAGCACCATTAACGGTGAGGTGGTTGAGCTTGTGGATAACTACAAATTCCTCGGAGTACACCTGAATAGTTCACTGGACTGGTCGGACAATGCACAGGCGATTCACAGCAAGGGGAAAAGCAGGCTGTTCCTCCTGAGAAGACTGAGATCGTTTGGGGTGTGCAATAGGATGCTACAGATGTTCTATCAGTCTGTCATGGCAAGTGTCCTCTTTTTTGGTATAACATGTTGGGGTGGCAACAACAGAGCAGGTGACACGTTTAACCTAAACAGACTGGTGAAGAAAGCAGGCTCTGTCGTCGGGTCCTCTCTGCAGGGGGTGGAGGAAGTAACCAGTGTGCGCACAGCGAGGAAGCTGGATTCCATCTTGGAGAACTCCTCCCACCCCCTCCATCTAGAGATCACCAGTTACTGGAGTAAGAGAGGAAACGACCGCTTTACCTACCCAGGACGGAGATGTGAGAGATTAGGAAAATCTTTTGTACCGGCTGCCCTTAACACTTGGGGAGCCAAACGCGTTCAGGGACGAGTTATGGCCACTAGATGTCACCCTGCCACAGGAAGTTATATCGTCGAGGGACGAGTCAACAAATAGTTAACTTTTCGAGACCGCAGCTTCCCTTTGCATGCCCTGAATCCATTACGTCACCCAGCCAGGGCAGGAAGCCCCCTGTCTCTCCCCACACGGAAGGATTTTACATGGCTTTAGATTCTACTTTGAAACATAAGAACGGCTTTATCTGAGAATGAGGTAAAAACAGCCCCATGGAGGCAGAGAGCTGATTGTTTTCACGGCGACACTTTACCGCGAATTTACCGCGATTTTTTTACCGCGAGTTTCGCGAGCGTTTGTAAACAAATGGAGTACCTCCTCAATCTTCTCTGGACACGCACGTGCACACGCACGAAGCTTGCGGGGCTCATCAAAACATAACGTAAGTCAATGGTGGCACCAGCAACAGCTATAAATGTTATAAACCTTGGCCGCCCATGTGTTAAGCTGTACAACGAGACACATAACGGACGCTTGAAAAGGTCTCCCTTCCTAACTTAGACTGACGGAACCTTTGCTGTATTGACATTGACCTCTAAGGAACTATTGCTGTATTGACTTTGACCCAAAAGGACCGTCCAGGAAGAGTGCTCATGTGCGTCTTGCGGTGACACGCTTCCTAGTTTCTTCTTTTTTCGCACTGATTTTTTTGACTTTGCACTATTAGTTTGTGTTGGTAGTTTCTGAGTATTTTTGCTTTGTTTAACAATGACAGTGAGATACTTGTTTGCACTAACTAGCATTGACTGCTATGGTCTTTTTTGCAAGACACTTTATGTATATATACTTATATATTATTCGCCCCCTCTATTGATGCACCTTCTCTTTATTGGTACTGTACTGCTCTTTTTTTTGTTCTCTTGTTTCTTTCCCTCTTATCTATTTTTTCTTACGTCTCTGTAACTTTGTAAATAACTGTATACTGCTGTGCTACTACTGGACAACTGAATTTCCCCCTTGGGATAATATAGGTATCTATCTATCTATCTATCTATCTACACACAAGCACACACACAAGCACCTACGCAGACAGGAACAATTTTAGATGCATACCCTCAAACAAACACACATCCTCAACGACTCAGCTGGCCTGTGTGTGTGTGTGTGTGTGTGCGTGCGTGCGTGCGTCAGGCTGCCAGTAAGTGATTATTTGGCCAACAATGTGCTTTCAGTGTGTGTGAGGCTGAGCTCCAGACTGATAGAATAAACCCTGTCAATCACACATCAAGGACAAACTGTCTGAGTCTGTCTATACCTAGTCCCTGCCTTTGTCTCACTCTCTCATAATGTCACACAGACACTGGACAGCCCCCCCCCCCCGCGAGTATTCCTACCGTAGGAGACGGGGTTACATAAATTAGAAGGCGCGGCTTGTGATTGGCTGGAGCGCTCGGCTGTGGTCACTTGGACTGCGCGAGGTGCACCAAAACCCAATTATCATTGCGTTTATCATTGCGTTTATCGTGCGCTTAAATAGAACGATTGCATTCACCACGGCTTCGTAACTCGCGCGGCGCTCCGCCGGCCGCGCGGCCCTGGCCCGCTCTTCGCCTGCGGCGCTCGGGCGCGAAGAGCAGGACCAAGGTCCGCTGGCCTTCGCGCCGCTGGCGAAGAAAAGAAGCGCTCATTCAAACACATAATAGCCCCCCCCCCACCCCCCCCCCCCCCCCCCCCCCCACACACACACACACACACACACACACACACAAATTAACTCATTCTGTATCTTCCTTATTCTCTGTGTCTCTCCTTCTGTGTCTTTCTGCCTATGACCAGAAAGGAAAAGAAAGTCTGCTCCAAAATTGTCCTATGGTGAAAAAGCTCTGTTTCACTTCGCGTTTACTTATCTGTCTTATTGATCTAGTGATACAGTCTGTCTGTCTCTGTCTGTGTCCATCAATTCACTATTCTTTATTAACACTAGTGCAGTGCCCGTTTGGGGCATGGCCGCCGTTTGGAATGCGTACTTGGTCTCTGGAGAACCCCCTCATCTGATCGACTTCACACTCAACACTGCACTTTCCTGTGTCTTCAACAAACACTCGCCAAGTGTGAAGTCCATCTGATGCGGTGCAAGATGCGCATAGCTTTTGGGAGCAGGCCGGTTCTGGAGAACTACTTATCTGATGGACAATCAAAACTGCTCGTACTTGGCGTCCTTAGCAATACACCTGCTAAGTGTGAAGTCGATCCATTTCTAATCTTGAGCTATGCAAAGGACAGATATATCGAAATTCCTTGAATTTAAAGACATTTATAGATGAATATCTCTCTCTCTGTCCCACTCTATCTCTCTCTCTCTCTCTCTCTCTCTAAATCCCATATTTTCTTTATTTTCTACTGTACTAGGCATATGTCACTCAACATAATTTCTTTCTTAGTCTAACTAATACATTATGGATGAGATATGAGAGAGACAGAGAAGGATGACAATTGTGTCAGCTTTCTGTCTGCTGGGATCAGCCTACCCAGACTCTCAAACATTGGTGCGTGCATGAGTGTATGACGTACGTGTGTGTGTGTTGTGCCTGTCGATTGTATATGGTATTGTATACAGTATGTTTTTGCATTATTATTTGTGTGTGTGTGTGTGTGTGTGTGTGTGTGTGTGTGTGTGTGTGTGTGTGTGTGTGTGTGTGTGTGTGTGCGTGTGCGTGCGTGCGCTCACAGAATCACACTGCAAACATAAAGTAATGTGTTGTGCCATAAGCTAACGTGTTTGTGTGTCTGATTCCAGGAGACACAGCATGGTTGCCAGGTCAGGAGCTGCCTCTGTCCCCTTGGGATCTGCTCCGAAAGCCCCTCAGTCAGCGCATCATGGTCCGCCTCAAAGGTACAAACCTGGCAACACAAATATTATATATTTGTGTTGTCATTGCTATATCAATTTCCACAATAGACTCACTGAAAAGGACTGCAATATCAGAATGTTATTAACCACTAACAGCAATGTTAAGAAGTAGACAACTTGCAATGTTTGTCTGTGATCACTTATTTGGTGTTTCTGTTTGGCGATTATAAAAACATTTTTTATAGAGTGTTACACAAAACATTAACAGCAGAGGTTTTGTGACCCTTGAACAAATCACTTTTTATAGTTCAGTTAGAGGGGTTCCCAAAAGGTAGATCACAAAGGCTGTGTAGGTAGACCACACAGCCTTAGGTCTAATTAAAATATAAAAAATGTATATTTATAAACTAAAATCACAAAACCCCACAAACCCTCACAAATTTGAATTTAAGTCACTTGATTGGCTTCTAAAGTAGGCAAACTCCCCAATGCAATGCTTTGTTTTTCAAGAGTCAGTAGCAAAAGAACAAAGAACCTGAAAACCTACCACTTCCATACAGAATGGGACGAAGACTTTTTTTTACCAACTATTTCCCATTCCAAGTGCGTTTGTCTTATTTGTAACGCCAGTGCTGCTATTCCAAAGCTCCTTTTTAGGTGGGTAGATCATGTTGAGCTGGTCATTTTGAAAGTAGCTCTCAAGTCAAAAAGGTGTGGGCACCCATGTTGAGATTAAACCCCTTTAATGCAGGCATGGACAAGCATGGCACCTGGCAATAAACGCCATTTTATTGCATCGCATTGCACCATATCATTACGTATTTGAATAAAATCGCACCGTAGCCCATGTATTTAAATACATATTGTATCATCTTATAAGGGAGAGATGCACACCCCTACTAAGAATGTAATAGTGAGTGACGGAAGGTCTGCTTAAATAGACAGCCTAGACTCAGTAGATGAAACATTAGGTTTTGGCCGTATGTGATGGTTATATAAGTTGGACCGGCTTGACTTCTTTGCCTGCCAGAACTACTGTGATACTCCATTTGTGCAGAAACAGAAAGATATGTCACTGACAACACCTGTATTGTGTTACGCTCCATTGAAACACAATAGAAGTGATCACAGAGACTCAGAAGCTGGAAAATTGGCATCTTAACTCATCCAGTGCCAGGAATCTCCACTAGAGGGCGCCCAATAGCCAGAGAATCCATCATAGACATACGCTGTATATGCACAAGCCATGCGCAGCCATGACGCGCCTGAACACTTTCCTTTGTGTCATGAACAGGGACAGGATGAAGTTAGCTTGAAGTTAACTATTGGCTACCAAGCATTTTAGAAGCCCTATTTTCTGCGATTTAGCCGCGATTAAACCTTGCGCACCTCATGGATATGCATGGAACAGAGAAAATGAGCTCTAAAGATCCTGGATTGCATTGGAGTGGACGGCAAATATCGGCGGCGCGACCCTCTCGCGGGCCGATGTAAACAGATCGCGGCCGGCTCGAAAATTTAGCCCGGTGCTTCGGTAAGGCCTCTGGATGTTTTTTTTTAATTTTTTATAAAAAGCCAAACTAGTTCGGGATAGGCACCCCGAATGATAAAAAGGCCAAAATAAAGCCGAACTAGTTCGGGATAGGCACAGTAAGAGTTAACACTGGAGGCAATGATGAGAACAGATTTATCGCCACGTACAATCAGAGACACAATGACATTTCTGTTTAATCGCATCTCATATCTCATATATCTCAATTTATCACGCGTTGCATATTTTCTCTGCTCCATGCAACTATGCCAGCAACCTGCATTTCCTCTGTAACAACAATGTCCTTCCACAGCAGTCAATTTAAATTACCATTAATAACAAAATTGTATTCAATTAATTTGTCTAATTTATTTGGAACAGCATTTGGACTTTAACACATTAATCAAATTGCCAAATAACAGTCTTGGCAGCGCTTTATGCCCTTGCATTATTAACCGATCCAAACTGGGACAACAACACTGGGGCAGACATGGAGCAACACAGTTGGCACACACGGGCGTATCATATAGTGTAGTAGAGCTCTAACACAAGATTACTGCACCGTATAGAGCTCTAAAACAAGCTTACTACAGTATATAGTGTAGAGAGCTCTGCACACACATCAGGAAGTATCATTATTCCTCCTTTGATACTTTGTCCTGGTTTGCTCTGTTTGCACTGTGAATGCATGAAATCCACAAGGAACTGTCTGCCTCCTCCTCACACACTGCTGCACCCATTCCTTTCTCTCTTTGCCTCTCCTCTCCTCTCCTCTCCTCTCCCTTGCTCTCTCCTCCCCTCCTTTCTACCCTCACATAACAGCAGCTTTATTCTGAAACAAGTGGGAAAGCAATGTCATTGCTGTGTGTGTGTGTGTGTGTGTGTGTGTGTGTGTGTGTGTGTGTGTGTGTGTGTGTGTGTGTGTGTGTGTGTGTGTGTGTGTGTGTGTGTGTGTGTGTGTGTGTGTGTGTGTGTGTGTGTGTGTGTGTGTGTGTGTGTGTGTGTGTTCGCGAGTGTGTTCGCGAGTGTGTGTGATCCTGACTCAGGAGTCTGTATCGACCCGTCCACCCACAATCTTTCTTCAGCCAGTAATTGTCCAGCTTTATGTTCAGTGGAGAGAAACATGTCTGCCCCAGTGATGGCTGTGTTACTGTAGTAACACTATGCTGCATTGTCATGATGTGGTGTGTTAGTAACACTATACTGTATGTTGCAGTGTTACTATCTACTGTATGTATGTAATGAATGATCCTGCAGCTTTGGGATTTATAGAATGTAGGAGCAAAGATACTTTGAGTTTCTGACACTCAAGCAGATTTAAAGCTTGTGTGTGTGTGTGTGTGTGTGTGTGTGTGTGTGTGTGTGTGTGTGTGTGTGTGTGTGTGTGTGTGTGTGTGTGTGTGTGTGTGTGTGTGTGTGTGTGTGTGTGTGTGTGTGTGTGTGTGTGTGTGTGTGTGTGTGTGTGTGTGTGTGTGTGTGTGTGTGTTTTCTGACAGGTCTGTCTGAATCATGCCTGGATGAGTTGGCTCTGGAATCTCTCTTCCCCCTTCCTCTGCTGCACAACTATGTCCGACTGGTAATACACACACACACACACACACACACACACACACACACACACGCGCACGCACTCACACTCAACAACATGAGAGGGCTTAGTTGAGTAAGACATGGGGGAAAGCATAACAAAGACATCAGCAGAGATGAGCAGCATATAAAAGAGATGAGGGGGAGATTAGAAGACAGACAGACAGACAGACAGACAGACAGACAGAGAGATGTGGCTGATGATGCTGAGGAATTCTCGTAATAGAGCACCCTCTACTGGCCATTTTATGAATGGAGAATAATTGCAGATGCTCTCTATGATATAGTTCTCTGCTGATAAAAACATAAAATATCTAATTCCATACTTCTCAGCACATGGACATTATTTCTGCCTGTCTCGTACATAATTTACATAATTGAGATTTCTTGTAAAAACAACAATTAATCATTTAAGGTGTCTGTGACAACTAGTAGTTTTGTATATACTTACTTTGGTGATGTTTTATGGGCATACACATTTCATTTATGTATGTATTCATATCTATGTGGTGTGTGTATATCTATGTGGTTAGGAATTACCCCCAGTAAATGGTATCAGGGGCCCATAAAAGGCAGCCAGCTAGTTTGAATCAGGTTGTTGACCAAGTTGAGTGTGTTAAGCTCTGTGTAAATCCACTGAGGGTGAAGTGAATGCCCTGGCCTGCCTCACGCCTTCTCAATGTGATAACTCCAACCGTTGTAACGCTTAATCCTATAGTAGCACTTTGTAATGGTGTTTCTTTAAACAGCTTTAGACTGTAAATGAAGTTTTACTTACTTACATTGCTACTTCTCTCTCTGTGTGTGTGTGTGTGTGTGTGTGTGTGTGTGTGTGTGTGTGTGTGTGTGTGTGTGTGTGTGTGTGTGTGTGTGTGTGTGTGTGTGTGTGTGTGTGTGTGTGTGTGTGTGTGTGTGTGTGTGTGTGTCCAGGTGGAACAGTATGGTAACCTCATCTTCCATGGGCTGGAGGGAAGCTGCCAGGAATACATAGCCAATCAGGTCGCTCGCTGCATCAAGGTAAACACACATAGTTAGGAACCAAATGGTCTGTAACCGAGTGTACAAATGGAACCAAATGGACCATTACGGGAGTTTTTAGGGTTAGTTTTAATCACTGGTGTTCCACTGTGGTTCTGGTGATGAGAGGCAAGTTACAGTAAAACACATCCACCATTAGCAAGAAACATCTCACTGTCGTGGATGCTGTGCGTCACTATTATGTGATGCAATGATATTGAAACCGCCCCATTATACAGTAGCTACTGTAGGTACTGTCTCAGTGTTTCCACAACAGGAAATGTTGACACCAGACCTCACCCCGCCCGTGTCACTCTGGGGGGCTTCAGTGTGTGGAGACAACATGAACATAACACTATAACTAAGCAAATGTCACCCATTTTGTGGCCTCCATGCCGTCTCCACCCACATGTTAACCACAGAGATTAGTTTTTGGACTTATTTGAGATGGGGAGTGACATGCGGCAAAGGTCGTCCAGCTCGGGAAGCAATGCCGCATAGTGGTATGCGCCTGGGGCCAGTTGCACCACCAGAACGTAAGTTCTGCCCTAAGTTAGGGAGTAAAGTCCTTACTAGAGGCTTAGTAACTACTAGTTAGTTTGTAACTAAGTGGGTTACTAACAGGTGTTGCACCACGACTTCTTAAGGCATAACGTAACTAGTAATGCGTAGACTGTTCCTAAAGTAATGTATAGTCGCATAAAATGACGTCATAGCCCCTGAATCCAATGAAAACGAGCTGTTTCTAGTAAGGACGTAAAGCTTGTATCGTCTTTTGTCAACAGAGAGCTCCGTCTCTCCACTGGCATATGTACACAATATTGATACGCATGGTCATGGCGAGCGCATCCCTGCACACCCAGCACACGGATTGTATCACAAATTATAATGGCCCCTCATACATTTTGCCCTGTTGTGAAGTAACGCAGGGCAGCGCATATTTGGAGGGGGAAGAGCAACGTTCAAGTCGCTGTTGTGCTGTATGTCTGCCGCGGCTATATGCAGTGGTTGAAAAAGTACTCAAATGAATTAAAAAAGTATCAATCCTGCAATACAGAAATACTCTAGCAGACACATTGTGAGCTTGTAGATCGGCTATTTTCAAATGGCCGAAATGTATATTGGGCTTAATGTATGTTTTAAACAGATGGGTTGTTTCATTGTGTAATTAATTAAATAGCCGATATAATGCTGTCTGCCACGTTCGTTAGTAGTGTAGTTGCTCTACTCCCATAGAGATAGGTTACTTAGTAAAGACTTAGTGCTGCCCAAGGGGTGGTGTAAATATTTAGTTGTTACTTAGAGATACGTAAGAACAAATTTGTGTGGTGCAACACCTGACATTTTAGTAATGCGTAAGTCTTGACTTAGAAGCCATTTACGTTACAACTAGGCTACGTTATAACTTAGTAACAGCTGGTGCAACCCCGCCCTGGACCAGTAGGCCAGTAGGCCAGGTTTAAGTTAACCACTTAAACCCTCCAGACTTGGTAAAGATCTGAGTTGGCTCTGTACTGTTACTATGCTTTTAACCCCTCTACACCAAATTTCTTCACCAAAAATAGCTACAGTAGCTAGCAAAAGGTTTCCCCAGAATATGGATGCTGGGATTCAAGTGATTGGAGTGGTGCTGAACATTGCTCTAATTTCTGTGCCTTGGCTAGTGGTAACATTTGACTTGTGTTTCCATGACAACCTCTGCATCTCTTCCTACCACCCATCTGGTTTCATTCCCTCCCTTCCCCCTTTGTTGCTCCCCCCAACCCTCTTCCTCTTCCTCCTCCCGCTCCCCAGGCGAAGCAGGAGGCGGGGGGTGTGTGCTGTGACGTGGTACGGGTGGAGGTGGATGAGAGCCTGACTAAAGAACAGCTGCTGGAGACGTTCATTACCTGTGGTAAACTACACATGCACACACACGCATGCACATACATAAAGTACATCGTTGTTGTCGGGTGGAAACCTTGTATGTCCAAAACCATTTGTTTTGTATTTATCATTTTTAAAATGATTTAAACTAGTGAAAAAATACGATCTAAAAGCACACAACACCTCGCGGTGCGAGGCGTTGTGTGCTTGTAGATCAGCTGTTTTCACTAGTTTTGTGCGATGGCCTTGTATGATGAAGCAGGGCTTTACTTTGCGAAAAAATGTACACATTTGAAACTTGGAGATACAAGGTTTCTGCCCGACAGTGACGACATATATACATACAGAATGTACATACAGACAGAATGTACATACAATTGTACATATACAGGTATATACCAATACATTCTCTCACACATACACACACACACACTCTTGAATTAGGGAATGAAATGCATATCGCACAACCCTGAGAGCAATGACCACTTTACACAATGTTCCTTGCTTGAATGATGCTCCTTGCTGATACCGTTATAATTTGTTAGGAACATGTTATTGTCCCTAGGCATGTCGGAATTAAAACATAATCTCCTAATCGCAATTATTTGAGATAATCACAATTATTTGACATAATAAATTGTAATTGTGTTGTTGCTTTCAAACATTTTCTAAAAAATTGTGGAAGTAGAAGATCATCGTGAAGTGTTGTGATCTGCTTATTTTTCTTTATTTTAGAGCAAGGGTCTTCAACAGGGGGTCCGGGACCCCTAGGGGGTCCGGGACCCCTAGGGGGTCCTCCAAATCTTTGTGTGATATAAACTTTTTTCTCCTTTTTTATATTAACCACTTGGACCATAGCGTCCATATTCAGAGAACTTTAGCCAAAAATAGCAAATCTACATGCTCACAAGGCTTCCTGAGCTTGTAGATCGGCTATTTTTGGCAAAGAGGTTTGGTGTAGAGGGGAAAAAGAGCACACTAAGTACAGAGTGAAAGTCAAGTATTGACAGTTCAAGTGGTTAAATATCTGATAACTCAAATTGACATGAATCCAAAATACACTGATGATTGTGCTGTCAAACAATTAAACTATATGGAATCTATGAAAGGTTGTGGGGGTCCCTGCTTCATCTCTCTCTCAACTAAGGGGTCCTTGGCCTGAAAACGTTGAAGACCCCTGTTTTACAGTATAAAATTAAGTTATGTATATATGTATACATATGTATATTTCAATGACAGTTAATTGTTAAGTAAATTGTCATGGTGACAGCTCTAAATGTCCCTACAGTATGTGTTGGCTCCCTGCCTCATCCTCTCCCTTCCTGTTTCCACCTGGTGTCACAGGCTTCCTGGTGCCAGCGGTAGGCGTGGGTGCAGGGGACAGAGGCCACTGTGTGGTGGTGCTGCTGGAGGGACTGGAGAAGGCATCCTCCCTGCCCGGCCTGCTGGGGGACCTGTGCCACAGCTTGGACAACAGGAGCTCAGCCTGCCCACTGGCCCTGCTCACTGGTATGAGGCCTGCTGATGCTTCTGACATTTATAACACAAGTGTTTTAATGCCCTATAAGCGCATTATAATGCATTATAATTGCGATTATAATGTATTATAGAGGCAAACTTTATTTATTTAAAAGGAACTGAAATGTATTAGGAACAACAGTATTTAGAAATAACATGAGCCATGGCTCCTGGCAGTGAAATGCAACTGTTGATTCAATGGTTCTTTTTATAATTGTAGCTTCCTTGTACAAATCAAAGGAAGTTGCAATAAATAACTAGACTGCACTCTGTCGAGGTGCCAACTTGCAAGTACTGTGTTCGCCGTTTGCGCATCTGTTTGCCCATTCTTTATTTATTATATCAGGTCGCACTTTTTGATGGTGACGTCACCAAGAATGCTAGTCCCTGATTGGCTACGGGCGTAAACACAGACACACATGCGACAGAAACACAGAACGCAGTACTTGCGCGCTCTGCTGGTGCAAGTAATACTGAGAACATATCTGTTTGGAGTCTAGCTTTATTATTTTAAACTGCAGAGCTAAGAATGAAGAAGAATAAGAAAGAAAGAAGAAGATATGGGGGCTAAATGCTTACCAGTCACTTTGAGACAGCACCCCCATGTCGTCCTCTGGTCAATCCTATGCATCTCTCTCAGGACCCCATCACTTTCACGAGGGTGGCTTCCTGATTGGTACACTGTCCAAGACCCGCCTCCAGGGCTCAGAGCTCCGCCTCCAGCAACACTTCCGCTGGGTGAGCCTGCGCTGGGACCAGGAGCCGCTGCACGGCCTGCTGGGAAGACACCTCCGCAGGAAACTCCTCCACAAGGTCAGACACTTAGCCTCTTACTATAGCCAATGCCTGGGTTTGGTCCAGGGGCATAGTTCCGCCGATTTAAAATGACTCCAATACGGAACTAAAACTTCCTATGATTGGCCGCTATTTTCCCCCCCCGGCCGATCGCAAAAAGAATTGTTCTCCATTGGACCCCATTTGTTTTCCCCTTTCGTTTTCTAACCTTAATTAACATTTTCATAAATACAATTGAAGATGAATTCCACATTACTGCAGCCAGCGTTTTGCTGCTTATCCTTTACTGTTGAGTTTCTCATTTCAGCTCAGGCTCCATTAGGCCTCTTATGATGAAGTCGATATTCATTTGGCTGCAGAAGTAGTCACTGAATATCCAAACCAATTAAAGTGATGAATCTGGAGGGAAATGAATGAATGACATACAGATGCAGTTCGATGGCTGAATCAATAGATTATGGATCCATGCGAACGTGTTTCTCTATCATATTCATCATCTCATTCTCCACTCTACAAATCTATTTCTTACACCCCTCCCCCCTCAACTTCCGCATTCCTTCTCTCTCTGTCTCTCTCTGTGTCTCTCTCTCTCTCTCTCTCTCTCTCTCTCTGTCTCTCTCTATCCCTCTCTCTCTCTCTCTCTCACTCTTCATAAGGACCACAATGGAATGGAAACCATCCTTCTGTACTGCAGTACCTGTACGGTTAATAAACATGTTAATAATGTATTCGATCAATCAAACTCTCTCTCTCTCTCTCTCTCTGGCTCTCTCTGGCTCTCTCTCTCTCTCTCTCTCTCTGTCTCTCTCTCTCTGTGTCTGTAGACAGGAACAGGCGTGTGGTGTTCGGAGGGTGCGTTGGAGCGCAGTGTATTGTGGGTAAGCCAGGTGTGGCAGCAGCTCAACGCCTGTCTGTCTCGTCTGGGGACCCACGAGGCTCTCCTTGGGCCCCGCCTCTTCCTGTCCTGCCCCGTGGTCCCCCACAACACACAGGCCATCGTCAAGTAAGTCCTCTGAGCTGGCACTTCTCAAAGTGGGGTCCGGGGGTCCCCAGGGCTTCTTGAGGAGGTTCCAGCCTCCAGGGGGCTCCCAGCTAAAGAAAGCATCACTATCGGTGCGATCTTGTTAGCCATCGTCAAAAAAAAAGTTCCTTTTCCTTTCTCATCAGAGAGTCTGTTCTTGAAAGATCTTGGAAGAATGTGAAATATTCTTTGAAACATTTTAATAATAACACAAATGTTGAATGGGGTCCCTGGCACTAAATATTTTCTGATGAGAGTCTGCAGACAAATACATATTTATTTTGGGGAAAATGTTTGAGAACCACTGCATGGAACCACTGCATGGTACAAGTATGTGTTTGTGTGAGTGAGTGTGCGTGCGTGCGTGCGTGCGTGTGTGTGTGCGTGCCTGAGAGAGAGAGAGAGAGGTTAGCGTCATTAACCTGGTCTCCTCTGTCCCAGGTGGCTGGTGCGGCTGTGGAACGCGGTGGTGGTCCCTCGCGTGGAGGAGGCCATCGTCTCCCGGGTAACTGCCAAGCGCTCTTCTACGTCCTCCTCGTCCTCTTCACCGTCGTCGCCCCGCCGACCGTCTCCTGGCAGCCGTGGGCTGACCTCAGGTCAGCAGGCGGTGGTGAAAGCTGCCCTCAGCATCCTGGTCAACAAGGCTGTGCTGCTGGGCTGTCCTCTACCAAGACACGGTGAGTCTGGTGTGTGTGAGTGGAATAAAATATATTGGAACTTCGTCTGGGATATAGGAGATAGATGTGAAAGAAAACATTTCTAAAGAAGAAGAAAATATTGTTGTGTGTGTGTGTGTGTGTGTGTGTATGTATGTATGTATGTATGTATGCAGTTGGAAATATTACTATTTTGATGTTAATTAAACTTAATATTTGTTTGGCACACTGACTATCAAGAAAATGAAAACATGGCACCGACATGGTTGCCGACCCCTGCTGTATGTTTTAACTTGCTTTTCGATAATTAAGTTAACTTTCTGTGCAAATGGCCACTTACTGGGTTGTCCTCTGCCAAGACGTGGAACAGCAACAATAATGATACATGAAATAACTAGAACCTACTCCAAGGTGGTAGTTTGTCTATAAGGTGTTGTAGTGCTTCTTAACTTCACCTGGTTTTGTCCAAATCCATTCATAACTGCTCAAAGTCCTGCTAATAGGCAAACTTTAGTACTTTTAATTGTACTCTTGTGTTCACTGACAAAGTAAAATCATCCATCCATCCATCCAAACAGACAGGCAGAAACATTAACTTGTTGGCGGCAGGGGTGTCGCACCAAATATATACAAGCTCACAGCGCGGCCCCCAAGCTTGTAGATCTGCTATTTTTGAAAAATCTTGAAAATGTGTGTCTTTGAATATTTCAAATCCTTCTAAGGTTTTTTGAAAAACCTGTTTCTATGTCAGTGGTGCTCAAACTTTTTCATGTGAACGACCCCCAAAATCTCTCAAAATATTTATCTCCAGAAGAAAAATTTGAGTTACAATGTTCGCTTAAAAAATACATATATTCACACATTTTCACGACTTTTCAAAAATAGCAGATCTACAAGCTCGGTGCCGCGCTGTGAACTTGTATATCTGCTATTTTTCAATAGCTAAAGTATAAAATAATTAAGGCCCCTCCAGCTTGGTCCCTAGTAACTCAGTCCCACTTTTCCGCCCCTTGTGACACCCTGGTTGTGGTTGGTGGAGATACTTACTGTACTTTCCTGGTGCTGCTTAGAGATTGACAGACACCTGCTGGAGTTTCGTGGTGGGACCTTCCCCATGTCTGCCATTGGCTCCTGTAAAAGAAGTTCCAGCACCGGCGGTGGTGGCGGAAGGAATGGCCGGGACAGCGGCCAGTGGAGACGGGCCAATACCAGCCCACGAAAGAAGGGAAACCCCACCTCCAACTGGAGCTGTGGAGGGTCACTGAGAGAAGGTGAGAGAAGTTCCATTTTTTGGTTCCATTTTTAAACTCTCAGAGTTACAGACCTGTAAGGAACTCCCTCAAGGAGCTCTCAGGGTCCAAGGAGCCCACTTTGAGAACCACTGGTTTACATGCAGGTGTTCTAGACCGGTGGTTTTCAAAGTGGATTCCAGGGACCTTGTGGGTTCCTTTATGGGGTCTAAATTGACCCATACAAGTCTGTAACTCTAACAGTATACAAGTGGAACCAGTTGGTTCCATGTGTACACTGTTAGAGTTAAAGGTTAAATGACATTCTGTTTTTACCAATCATAAAAGTCTTTGCCCTGGTCCTAAAAACATGTTTTAAAATGTTTAAACTTGAAAATCCACTCCATGGAGCCATGGTCTCTCTCTCTGTTTAGGTGTCATGAAAAACGGTCTGTTCACCTGAAATACTCTATAATCACCACCAGGGGAGCCTCTCTCTCCCACTCATTCTAACAAATATTAGTATAGCTTGAGTACAATTTTGAATATTTGTACTTTACTTGAGTATTTCCAATTTTCAATTCTTATACTTCTACTCCACTACATCTCAGAGGCAAATGCACTTTATCTCTCCACTACAATCATTTGGATTTTGATTATTAATACAAATCACTCACTTCAGCCAGCAGTTCTCAAACTGGTACCCAAAGTGGCCACTGGCCACTGGCCACACACGCACGCACGCTCACACACACGACACACACACACACACACACACACACACACACACACACACACACACACACACACACACACACACACACACACAGAGGTCCGCCCAGCTCCAACACAATGACCGAGAGATGCATGCTCGCAGACGCGATGCATGTGTTTCGCTGCTTTGCTTTGAGACACACTGTGACACACACACACACACACACACACACACACACACACACACACACACACACACACACACACTGACACACAGAGGCTGAGCTGAGCCCTGACGAGGCACACACTAAACAGCATCGAGAGTCGCGAGTGTTTTTTTCTTCCCCGGGACCGACGTTACCGGATCTCTGTGGTTACATCTGTACCCCCGCGGAGTTCAATTTAGACCGTACGCGGTAACGTTATAGCTCTGCTTCGCGCTGCAGAAACACTTCACGGTCCTTCTGTAGTTATTATAGTAACATATTTTGTCTAAATGCCTCCGTTTAGAGAACCACCTATTGCTTGTGTTATCATAGCGTTTTACTGTCTGCTCTCCGAGTCGCCGTGCCCGTGTGTGTGGAGGGAGGACAGGGCAGCGTGGAGTTATAGTCGGCTGCTCCACGGTCCACGGAGCTCTGCCCCCGGGAAAAGTGCGCTGTCCTCGGGGACTCGGTGATGAGGAGGGAGGCGCTGTCCACGGACCCAGCCAGGGCGGAAAATACATAGCGATATATAGCGATTTTCATTATTTCACAAAAGCATAAACTGACTACTTGATATGAAGGATATTGATGTAAATAAGATATCCGAATGGGTAAATATATTTTGTATGCCCATATTTACAATTAAAGGATAATATAATGTAAGAGGTCACTTCCTCAAAACTTGGGCTGTGGAGAAATACCTGAGAAATACAGACAGGGACACTGGGAGAGGGGAGAGAGGAGGGGGAGGGGGGGGGGGGGGTGAATCGACTGACGACGTATGAGTCCAGTATCCAATGAACTGCGCGTTTGAGACTCATTATGCAGAAACCAGCACAAACACACAGATAGCAGGAAAACCACTGCATGTCAAAAGTTGCGTTTTTTTTGGTGTAATTGAGGCCAGGAAACATTAAAAAAAGCATAAAAAACTCAAAATTTATTTTTGGATGTCACCACCCCTTTAAGGGGAGACCTTGAAATGTAAAGGTTTGAGAAACACTGCTCTGTAATCACACACTCTCTTCTGAGGAGTAGACTTTGTCTAGTTCTTAAGCTGGTCTACAATCTTAGAACGCCTGGCATTTGTCCATTATCCATTGTGAAGTTGTAGATCGCAGTTTTCGGTCCAGGACACCATTGTGCGGCTAAGTATAAATCAGGCTTTTGTCTCCCTCCTACCAATACGTCACAAACCAAGGTAGTTGCTAGAACCATGGCAAGAACGTCTGTTAACACACTTAGACTGCGGAAAGCAATCATGTTAGTGCCCCAATATGAAGGGCCAGCCTAAATACTTCGGAATTGTTCTGCAATACAGTTGTTGTGGGGTTCTAATTGTTTCTGCCCAGTGTTATCAAATCAGGCTGGGAGATAATCACCTGTCTCTTGTTGATTGAATAATTTAGAAAGTCTAGTTCTTCTTCCTCAATTCTTCTTTGACTAGACTTGGGAGGTTACCACTTCCAATATTGACCAACTACTTTCTCTGTAGTTATATCTAGTCTGTGCAATGAAATAACTAGAACCTACTCCAAGGTGGTAGTTTGTCTATAAGGTGTTGTAGTGGTTCTTAACTTCACCTGGTTTTGTCCAAATCCATTCATAACTGCTCAAAGTCCTGCTAATAGACAAACTTTAGTACTTTTAATTGTACACAGGAACGTGTCTCATCAGATATACCGTACGTCCATAATTGCCTGTTCTGCTCACAACTGGTCTCAATGTTAGTATTCCTATTCTCACAGTGTGGTTCTACAGGAGGCTAGCTGTGTATAAGATGTCTTGGATCTTGTATGGCAAATGGTTATGTTGAAATATTTTACTTTGATTTTGTAATGGAAGTCAAGGGGGGCCGGATCAGCCTGAAACCTGTCATAGACTAATGACAATGTCTTTCCAGGCTCACTGTCCACCACTGATGTCCGCTTCATCACCAACGGCAACAGCCAGAGGTCAGTGTGCTGATGGACAACACATGCTTAAAATGACAATGATTCATTTAATTATACTTATACCCTATACGTGTCATGCAATTCTTAGTTTCCCTTACAAGTTGTAATAGTTGCAGTGCCACGTTTAGCCAGCAGAGGGCAGAAGAGTATAATTGATGAGTGTATACTTTTTGTGATGGAGCTGCTCGTCAACTAAATATTTTATATAATTCACCTTATGAAAGATTCTGTAGATTAAAGGGATATTTCATTTTAAAACATGTTTGGGGTCATTTTAACATCTACTCTGGCTTTTGTGTGCACCCCAAACCGCTTGTGTGCACCCAAAGTTGCTTGATTCAGTATGTAAATCATTGATTTTTCATTCATTTTATCAGACACAAACCCCCTGCCTTTTATAAACCCATTGTAACACCAAACACACGTTCTTGGTTCTGGTGACCTTATGCGTTCGTGTTCTGAAATTAAAATAATATATAGGAAGGATCAAATGTCTAAATATTGAATCAAGTAACTTGAACTAAGCCAGAGTAGACATATTAATGACCTCAAACATGTTTGAAAGTGAAAATTTCCCTTTTACATGTGCTTATTGTGTTTTGTCTTACATTAGTTGGGATGATAGTGGGAGACGCTTGACTTAAATTGTGTGTGTGTGTGTGTGTGTGTGTGTGTGTGTGTGTGTGTGTGTGTCTGTGTGTGTGTGTGTGTGTGTGCGCGTGCGTGTGCGTGTTTCAGCCTAGCTGTAGGTGAGTCAGCAGGTCTGTCGGTGTTCTCTGACGATGAGACTGATCTGATCAGAGAACTTCACTCCATGTGTTCCAGCAAGTCAGAGCCCGACATCAGCAAGGTACAGCACACACTCACTCACAATGATAGAGGAATTAAAGTGCTTCGTTTCGTCGGACGGAAACCTTGTAGGTCCAAAACCGTTCGTTTTGTGTTTATCATTTTAAAAATGATTTAAAGTTGTGAAAATAGCTGATCTACAAGCGCACAACTGCTTGCTATGCTGTGCTTGCTGTGCTGGGCTTGTGTGCTTGCTATGCTGCTATTTTCACTAGTTTTGTGCGACAGTCTTCTATGTTCGAAGCAGGGCTTTACTTTAAGAAAAAAATAACGGTACAATTCTTTGTTTATGGCAGTCCATTGTTGTCGATGATGACTTATATCTCCCGGGGGTTTTAGTCTCCCACTGACTTACCCATGTAAGGACGCTGATTGGACCTGTGAGGGACTGTAAACCATTGTATTTGTGTTCATAATAAGAGTGCAAAGGGTCGTACAGAAGGTGTACGTTGTATTTATAAAAATAGACATGAAGAGACATGAAGAGTGTTCATCTTAAACGCGCCACTACTAATGACTACGATTGCAATTCCGTGGTCGAAACATTTCTCAAATGTACACCCTGATTTTCATCAAAGCGAGCCATCCTCGGAGCAAGGCTGCACAAACGACAGTGGTCTCTTTACAAACATGTGCGCAGGGCAGGGCAGGAATTTCAGGGAGGCCACGAAGGCCATGGTCGTCGTTGCCCCTCAGTTTGGCCTCGTGCCCCTAAAACAATTAGCATGCCCTGAAGCCACAGTGGCCTTAATGCCCCAACTGACTGTACCACTTTCTCCTCTGTCTCTTTCTTGTCATGAAGACATCAGTGTCTTTTCAGGATTCATAACTCCCCTGAGTCCCCATCTTTAAACCAATCCAGTGACTTTGGTTGGTGCAGAGCTCCAATCAGGGTGTAAATATTAATATTATGTAAATCAACCGTAAGACTTAAATTCAATTAATTATTTTAATGGACTAAGATCTTGTCTTATTTGATTGCCTTCCTGCCCTGGCATTTGGCCTTGTGCCCTAGAAAAATGGACAACACTAAAGGCCAAGTGGCCTTGCCCCTAAAATGACGAAATTCCAGGCCTGGCACAGGGACATTCTGAAATAACTGGGTCATGTCTCATCACATTCCTATGGCAGGATATGTGTTGTCAGTTATTATGGAATTTGAATCCTTGGATATTTCCAACTCAAACGCTAATGAAAATAGCCAATAAGAATGGACTGTTTTCAGTGATCTCTGTCCAAACAAATTGGAGAGGTTCTATTCTACTCAACGTCATCAACACACCCACTTGCTCATGTAATACACCGGGCTATCAAAGTGTCCGCTCACACATTGAGCTGTTTGATCTGAGTCAGACATTACACAAACTTACTCAAGGTAGCTGGCAGCGTAAAGTCAGTCCTACTGAGTCTGACATGTTGCGTTCATAGTCATACATACAGCCTTGTCGTAAAGTCTGGACAATTTCCATGTTGCAGTGAATGTGGGAAAGGCACACTGTCAGCTTATAAATGTACACACACATACACGGCACGCACACACACACACTGCTGCATGCAGCAGAATGTATTTGGAGTGCATGGTTGTCGTATAATCAACTTTTTTATTTTTATTTTTAAATCAACTCAAACTGCACATTACATCGAAGTCTCCAAACACACCGTTTATACTGCATGTTTCATGTTTTGAATCTCTCTTAACTAGTAATTCATCAACGCCAGTCTTCCAAATATAGCGTGTGTGTCCTTTACAGACATGTGGTTGAGGATGATAATGGTAGTTGTCTGTTGTGATTACATACTGTAGTCTGTTCACTGTGTGACAAAGCTCACTGTTGTGTCTCATCTATCATAAACCTAAAGCCTAGGGCTCATGTGGTTAAAATGCACATTGATGTGAGATGTCTAGCTGGACATACCGTAGTCTCTTTATTTATACTGGTAATCGACATGTCGATCTTCAAAGCCATCACAGTCGTGATCGACTGTTCACCGCGCACGTTCATTTATTTAATTCAATTATAGTTGCCGACGTCGTGGCTGGCTGGCAGCCTTTATGAAAGACGCCCAAAGAGAATTATTGAAAGTCTATTGGCTCAGGCACATAGGCAGCCGTAGGCTACTACCGGCTACTACACGGCACGCCCAAGCTCATTCTGTCTGTGTCTGTGTTGTTCGTGTGGAAAGCCTGGTGATGCGAGGTTATTTATAGATAGATAGATGGATACCTTTATTATCCCAAGGGGGAAATTCAGTTGTCCAGTTGTAGCACAGCAGTATACAGTTATTTACAAAGTTACAGAGAAGTAAGAAAAAAGATTGATAAGAGGAAAAAAACAAGAGGGGGTGAATAATATATAAGTATATATACATAAAGTGTCTTACAAAAAGAGACCGTAGCAGTCAATGCTAGTTAGTGCAACAAGTATCTCACTGTCATTGTTTAGTACCCTAATGGGACCGTGAAAGACCCATTGGTTCCGCGATTTTTTTCAAATGACGGACCCGAACCGGGTGGGACCCGTGAAATTGTGTCCCTCTGTTTTAATTAGTACATTTATACATATATATTTTAAACGCTGTTTTGTTTATCTGTTGTGTTGTCCTGTGTTTTTGGCTGTAGATCGTCCAGTCCAAGGATGACTTGGATGTTGTTTTCTCCAGCCCATCCAGAGGACCCGCAGCCCCCCAGCGACCCGAGCAGGAAGGAAGCCCCCAGCCCCGGACGCAGACGGTGAGGAGCTCTGCTTAATGTATACGTGGTCATACCATTACCATGGTCCATCCATCCAGTAACACTTCCAGAGAGCTGCAGACTTCCCTTCCCTGGGCAACATTATTAGCCAGCTCATGCTCCTCTAGTGGGACATGCCCAAGAGACCTCCCAAGGGCTCAGCATTGATTGATCGAATACTTTATTAACACGTTTTTTTTATAGTACAATTAGTACGGTTACATTTATGCTAAATGGATAACACTAATGTCCCGGCCAGATTGGGTACATTTTCGCCAGCTCCATTTAGGATCAGATCCAATTTTAATTGGTTCCATTTCAGACCGTATCCAATCATTATTCTTTCGGTCATGACCCACACTCTATGACCATAGGTGAGAGTTACCCACACTCTATGATGTGAGAGTTAGAACCATGATTGCCAAGAGCTTTGCAGTGACTGCAATACCGCTCCTGCTACTTTCATTCACTATGGTTATTCGGTTGTGGCTGTCAACACATCCCAATCAAAAGCACAATTTATACTCCATTGTGGCCGTTTTAAATTGTAGCCAATCTATGAGCTTACACTACGTCGTTGTGTGCTTGCAGATCGGCCATTTTCGGAGTGTGACACTCCGAAAATCATGCTTTTAATTCGGACGTGTTGACCGACAAACCTGAATAACCATAGTGCAAAATATAAAGCCTACTGGCCAAACTATTTTAATACAGGATAGATGTTTTTTTTATATTATTTTACATACTTTTTTACCTCAAAATTGATTCTGATATGGTTCTACTAAAACCTTATTTATTTTTAACCATTGTATAATTTGAAACATAGATAGATCTTTCTGTGTGATATGATGAAAAATAAGGAACACTAAATACTAAAACGTGTAAAACGGTACATAAAACAATTTATTATGTTGTACGTGGAGGCATTATTATTATTTTGTTACCCTTCCATGGGTGGGAAAGTCAAACAAATGAGGGAGCTTGGTGAAATAGTGAAGATTGCAGTTGATTGCAAGTTTAGTCCTTGGTCTTAACAGTTCCAACCGCTGTATTTTGGTTCTCCATAATGGGCATAATATGGCCATGTTGTACTTAAGCAATATTACAGGAGAGGGTGTGGGATAACTGAATAATTTGCACGACAGTGATGCGGTCAGGAACGAGCCGTAGGCGAGTTCCGCCGAGCATCACTGGGGTGATTTCATTGTAATTAAGATATTCGATAGGAATTTGTAATTTTTTAATGCCATATTTAGCTACTCTGTCCCTGAACGTCACATGAAAACCACTAGCATAGGCTGCCTAGCCGCGGCGGCTAGCATAGTGTGGGGAGAGAGGAGCGCTTGCGGTCTTTCGTGACCAACGCAGCTGATTTCTTTACTTGATGAGAGACCGTGCATCTGTGCTCGTTATATGCACGGTTGGAGAGCCTGTTTTCCATTGAGAGCCCGACTACCTGTTGTATAATTTGGAATAAAACACCTAACTACCTGTTAGGGGTCCCGCCTGTGACCCCAAGAATGTGGCACCCTGTCCTTTGAGGCCCTATGCACTGTGTGTACTGAATGGAGAGAGAAGGATGGGCTGCTGACGGGGCTGTTCTGTGTTCGTGCAACCAGCACCAAGATGGCCTTGAACTTGTTTGGACTCCGCAGCTGGCCACGCTAACGAGCTCTTATCTTCTATCTGTCAACATGAGATATGACATTCTGGGGGAGAGCGGGTTTCCCAGAGACTTCTAAAACGAGAGCGGACACTCCCCAATCTCGCATGAATAGGGGAGTCCTAGCCTGACCTTGACTGTCTGATTTTGCAAAGATGTGCGTGTTAGTGCATGTACGTGCATGTACGCGTGACAGCGTGTGTGTGCTAAAATATGTTCTGTGTGTAAATCACGCCAAGTGTGACGCGACGGACCTCTGTATAAAGGAGACTGCTCCGTGTCTCCTGTCTGATTCTGAAGAGTGTGTTTGGAGTTGTTGCAGCTATCTCCAGCCCCTTCGGGGGCTGGAAGGATCCTACCTTTTGTACTCAGTGCAATTTTTGGACTTTGTTTGCAGTTCCTGTCTATCTACTTAGAGAGTTTTGACTCTGTTTTTAGTTAAGTACACATACTGTACTTCTTTATAATTTTCATTGCCAATTATTGTATTGGTGATTTATAATTTGTAACTGTTTTCATTCACTAAAGCTTTTCATTCACTTTTGCTTGGTGTCTGTCTGAATTCATTTTCTAGAGTTTACAACTTTTAAGGTTTTGACTTTTTAACTTCCCTTCGGGGAAGTTCCGCTTCCATGGGAAAGAGGTGTTAGCACCCCAGGGCACTCAAAGCAACTTCTGGCTGTTGGAGCTGAGTTAGACTTTTGGTAAGAATCAACAAGTATATTTTCTTAATTTAAAAGTCTTTCACCTTCTCAGTGACTGACACTGCGCGTGCAGGTGTCAGTTGGGTATGCTTGGCAGACAATAAAATACAAATTCCCAACCCTAACCGGACGGACAGTTTGTCCGCAGTGGGCTCTTTTGTATTAAATAAGTCAAGCTGCTTTTCTCCATAAAACAGTCCCTGGGAGAAAGCTACAAGGTAACAGTTTCACACTTTATATTGTCTTTGTGGTTTTGGCATTCTCCATCCAGACCTATGGTCTACATTTCTCAAGAAAGGTGCAATATTCTTGGTCTATAAAATAAAGTCGCTGTAGATAGTAATAATATTCACCAGTTAAAGAGGGTTTCATAGACAGTTCAGTCTTTATTCAGAGAAAGTTGTATTCGTACAGTAATAGGTGCATATACAGTAATAGTAGGTTTATACAAATGAGAAAGGTTATAACACCTGTTTGTGTTAACTTAAAGGTATAGTGTAGTGTTAGTGACAGTGTTTATTAAAAAGAGATCTGGTAACTTTGTGGGCCTAGCAAACCTACGGAGGGTTCCGGGCGGCTTAGAGGAGTGCTTAAAAAGGTGAAAGGGCATTCAGTAGCTCCAAGCTCATTACATGGCGTCCCTGGGTGGACATTGATTGATTATTGATTATTGATTAGTAATTGATTAATTAAATTCGTGTCCACCGCCACATAAAGAATAGCCGAGAGACCCTTGGAATATAGTTATTACTACGGAAGTAAAGGATAGTTAATATTATCAAGGCTTAAGTGTTTTTATTCACAAAACTCCCCAGAGCGTCGGAGATTTTGAACAGAGTGAAGTGGAGGTCTGTAAGCGCAGCAGACGGCCAGTATCGGTAAAAACAACTCCATCAGGAACTAGATAAAATAGCAGTTGAGAACATCTAATAATATTATAACGACTTTGCGACCAACCTAAGTTATTTGGGCATGGACTCCGCCAATCCCACCGCCGCAGACAACGCTCCCTCGGGAGCGGTCGGCGGGGCGAGCCCACATCGGCTCAGCTTAGGTTGGAGAACTCGGTAATAGTACATATTGACCAAGTTCGCAAGACCAGGTGAGCACTGAGAAATGGCCGAAGCTTCGGGTAGTACACCCTTAGTTAGGGATGGAGAGGTTGCGCCAGGCATGGGGCAGGTAACTGTTGGTTCTCGTAAGGAGATGCCCTTTGCTTTGGAGTGCGCCAGACAAAAAGTGTTGATCTGTGTAGCGCCAGGACGGTCCCCAGCCTCTGGGGACAGTGGAGTTGGAAAGAGTGCCAGCGCCTGGTTAGGCGTATCCGATGGAGCGGTGAAGTTGGCCAGGGAAGGCTTCATGAAAGCCTCTCCTTCGCCCTGGTGGCGAGGCCTTTACCTTTGGGCCCAAGGAGGGACCCAGGGGATGTTGAGCATTGGTGTGCCCGGAGTGCTACGTCCTGAATGGACTGTGCATCGTCCTGGCAGCCTATCCTGTTATGACCGCTGAAGCTGTGGTCAGATGTTCTTGCTCATGGTTTGGCATTGCCCTGGCCGAATGCAAATGCCAGAGGGGGTGTTAGGGGTCCTGACTGTGACCCCAAGAATATGGCCCCCTGTCCTTTGAAACCATATGCACTATATGTACTGCATAGAAGGAGAAACACGACCAGATCATTCGCCGGTGGGACATGGAAGATGACGTCCTCTTCGGTACAGACCCTGCGGAGCCTGGCTTGCTCGCTGAGGACCCGCCGGAGGAGAACCGGAGTGGCTCTGTCACTCCGGCACCTATGGATGAGCCTGTTGAGCTTCCTGGACCCTCTGATGGGGTCTGGGAGTTAGCAATCATGCCTGCATTAGAGTCTCTGTCTGACGATGAGGACTCTAATATGCCAAGACTGCAGTTTATGGCACCAATGGCCATAAACTCAGAGCTGATGATCTTAAGTTCCCCCAGAATTGGGAGGAGATCGTGGGTATCCGGAGAGGACACCTGCCCCGGAGGGAGCCGTTCATGATGCCCCCCTGGGATGACTACTGGGTGATGAAAGCCGCTTCCATCAAGACGTCTGTGATCCTCACACACCTGGTCGGAGACAACTTGCGCTCCATCAACCCCGCCTGTGTGTCCATCTTTAAAGTCACGGAGGAACAGGTGCGTTCCCAGCACGGCATGGTGTGGGCTACCGTCGAGACACAGGCGGCTGGCCAGAACCGTTTCGGCTGTCTGGGGGCTGTTTTAGGACCCCGGATGATCTGAGGGAAGTTGGAGGAGCCCCAACTTGGGATTCGGAAGATCGCCCGAGACACTTCACTCTACCCACCTGACTCCATGGTGGCTGCGGATGAGAGGATCCAGGGTGCCAGAGGGGGTGTTAGGGGTCCCGCCTGTGACCCCAAGAATGTGGCACCCTGTCCTTTGAGGCCCTATGCACTGTGTGTACTGAATGGAGAGAGAAGGATGGGCTGCTGACGGGGCTGTTCTGTGTTCGTGCAACCAGCACCAAGATGGCCTTGAACTTGTTTGGACTCCGCAGCTGGCCACGCTAACGAGCTCTTATCTTCTATCTGTCAACATGAGATATGACATTCTGGGGGAGAGCGGGTTTCCCAGAGACTTCTAAAACGAGAGCGGACACTCCCCAATCTCGCATGAATAGGGGAGTCCTAGCCTGACCTTGACTGTCTGATTTTGCAAAGATGTGCGTGTTAGTGCATGTACGTGCATGTACGCGTGACAGCGTGTGTGTGCTAAAATATGTTCTGTGTGTAAATCACGCCAAGTGTGACGCGACGGACCTCTGTATAAAGGAGACTGCTCCGTGTCTCCTGTCTGATTCTGAAGAGTGTGTTTGGAGTTGTTGCAGCTATCTCCAGCCCCTTCGGGGGCTGGAAGGATCCTACCTTTTGTACTCAGTGCAATTTTTGGACTTTGTTTGCAGTTCCTGTCTATCTACTTAGAGAGTTTTGACTCTGTTTTTAGTTAAGTACACATACTGTACTTCTTTATAATTTTCATTGCCAATTATTGTATTGGTGATTTATAATTTGTAACTGTTTTCATTCACTAAAGCTTTTCATTCACTTTTGCTTGGTGTCTGTCTGAATTCATTTTCTAGAGTTTACAACTTTTAAGGTTTTGACTTTTTAACTTCCCTTCGGGGAAGTTCCGCTTCCATGGGAAAGAGGTGTTAGCACCCCAGGGCACTCAAAGCAACTTCTGGCTGTTGGAGCTGAGTTAGACTTTTGGTAAGAATCAACAAGTATATTTTCTTAATTTAAAAGTCTTTCACCTTCTCAGTGACTGACACTGCGCGTGCAGGTGTCAGTTGGGTATGCTTGGCAGACAATAAAATACAAATTCCCAACCCTAACCGGACGGACAGTTTGTCCGCAGTGGGCTCTTTTGTATTAAATAAGTCAAGCTGCTTTTCTCCATAAAACAGTCCCTGGGAGAAAGCTACAAGGTAACAGTTTCACACTTTATATTGTCTTTGTGGTTTTGGCATTCTCCATCCAGACCTATGGTCTACATTTCTCAAGAAAGGTGCAATATTCTTGGTCTATAAAATAAAGTCGCTGTAGATAGTAATAATATTCACCAGTTAAAGAGGGTTTCATAGACAGTTCAGTCTTTATTCAGAGAAAGTTGTATTCGTACAGTAATAGGTGCATATACAGTAATAGTAGGTTTATACAAATGAGAAAGGTTATAACACCTGTTTGTGTTAACTTAAAGGTATAGTGTAGTGTTAGTGACAGTGTTTATTAAAAAGAGATCTGGTAACTTTGTGGGCCTAGCAAACCTACGGAGGGTTCCGGGCGGCTTAGAGGAGTGCTTAAAAAGGTGAAAGGGCATTCAGTAGCTCCAAGCTCATTACACTACCGTTTAAGTCGACCTCAGAGACGAGCTCAAACTCTACAGTATGATCCAAATGACAATCCTGTAGGCCGATGACTATTTGTTTTAGACCACTTATACTGTAGAATACTCTTTCAGGTTGTGTCTTATGATCTCACAGTTGAATTGTCAGACTGCGAGGCTCAGTATTGGTCATCATACATCATGTCATTACGGTAATGTTAGGTTGTGTGTTCATTGTTTTGAAAGAGTGAAGGATGTGTCTATGTGAGGGGATGTATTTAAGAGGTGAAGCATTTTTCATGCATTTCTTGACCTTGAAAGACGCACACGCACATGTGCACATGCACACACATACAGTATATATTTTAGAGGTTTGGTGTAGAGGGGGGAAAAGAGCACTCTTAAGTACAGAGTGAAAGGTCAAGTTTATTAAGTATTGACGGTTCAAGTGGTTACATATCTGATAACACAAATTGACATGAATCCAAAATACACTGATGATTGTGTTGTCAAACGATGAAACTATATGGAATCTGGGGGTCCCTGCTTCATCTTCATTCATTTACATCGGATTTCCGCTTCAACTCCAAGACCTGTCATCTGCAGAAGTTCTCAGATGACACTGTGGTGGTCAGCCAGATCTCGGGTGACTACACGGCTGAGCAGCATGGTGTGGTAAGGGACTTTGTGCAGTGGAGCAAGGCTAACCACCTTAGGCTCAACGCGAGCAAGACCAAGGAGGTGGTGGTGGACTTCCGCACTTCCAAGAGAGTTACCCCGGTGCCAATCACTATAAATGGAGAGGTGGTGGAGTTTGTGGACAACTACAAATTCCTAGGAGTGCACCTTAACAGTTCACTGGACTGGTCGGACAACTCGGAGGCGATTCACAGCAAGGGAAAAAGCAGGCTGTTCTTCCTGAGAAGACTGAGATCGTTTGGTGTGTGCAATAGGATGCTACAGATGTTCTACCAGTCTGTCATGGCAAGTGTCCTCTTTTTTGGAATAACCTGCTGGGGTGGCAACTGGCAACAACAGAGCGGGTGACACCTTTAACCTAAACAGACTGGAGAGGAAAGCGGACTCTGTTGTTGGGTCCTCTTTGCAGGGGGTGGAGGAAGTAGCCAGAGTGCGAACAGCTAGGAAAATGGACTCCATCTTGAAGAACTCCTCCCACCCCCTCCACCTTGAGATCTTCAGTTACTGGAGTAAGAGAGGAAATGACCGATTTGCCTACCCAGGACAGAGATGCGAGAGACTTGGAAAGTCTTTTGTACCAGCTGCTCTCAAGCTTTACAACGAGACACACAGCGGTCGATTGACGAGGACTACCTTCCTAAACTAGGACGATGACGGTAGCCTTTTTTTAATTTATTTTTACTGGAACTATAGTTGCACTGACTCTGACCTCTAAGGACCTACCGAGGAGGGTGCTCTTGTGTGTCTTACTGCGTCACCCTTTCTTGTTTTTCTTTATTTTTCTAGTTCTTTTTTTATCGCACTGACTTTTTGGACACTGCACTATTAGTTTGTGTTAGTAATTTTGAGTATTTTGCTTGTGTTTGACATGACGGTGAGGTACTTGCACTAACTAGCATTGACTGTTATGGTCACTTTGATTTGGGCACTGTATTATATTGATAGTGGTGCTTAAGGACACTTTATGTATATATATATATATATATATATATATATATATATATATATATATATATATATATATATATATATATATATATATTTGTTCCCTTTCTTGATGTACTTTTCTCTTTACTGTACTCTGTTCTTGTTTTTCTTTTATCTTTTTCATACTTCTCTGTAACTTTGTAAATAACCTTATACTGCTGTGCTGCCTCTGGGCAACTGATTTTCCCCCTTGGGATAATATCTATCTATCTATCATCTCTCTCTCAGCTAAGGGGTCGTTGGCCTGAAAACGTTGAAGACCCCTGGTCTAGATATTATACTAACCTAGTGTATATCCTCTGTGTGTTCCACCCTCCAGCCCAGCAGCAGCCGTCCCTCCAGCCGAGGCCCCGCCCAAAGCGCCTCAGACCGCCGGCAGGCCCCGCGCCCCGCCAAGTCGCAGCTCCCCGTCCCCAGCAGCAGGGGGCAGCAGCCACGAGCCAGCAGCAGCAGCAGTAGTATTAGTGGTATTGGTATTAGTGGTAGCAGTAGTCAGACCACGCTGTCCAACAGAACCAGCAGCAGAACTGAGTCCAGCAGCAAAACAAGGCAGGTCCCGTCCAGTAGCAACCATCAGCACCACCATCGCAACAACAACAACCACCCCGTCAACGGGAACAGCCAACCTCACGAGGACATCTGGGTCCTACACCGAGACCTGCATGAAAACAGCATCAACAACAACAAGTAGACATCTTCCTCACTCCTCCCGCCCCCGTCCTCTCCCCCCTCCTCCCAGGACTCCGCTGTGAACCCCCCTCCCCCCATCCCATGTTGTAAAGATTAGGTTTATGATGACCTTTGAGTATTTGTACTTGTTATGTGTACTCGTTACACTGTACTACAGTTGTGTACTTGGGGACCATAGTTTTATTCTATAACAGTATTGAAGTAATGAACGTTTGGATTATTTTATTTTTTTCAAGAGGAATTGGCAGGGAATTGTAATAGACGAGAGGAGGGGTTTACACGCTCCAGTGGCTTCATTAACTTGTGTATTAACCTATAGAACAGCGGTGCACTCTGAACGCACAAGTACGCTCAGTGAAAGTGTTTGCAACTTGAACTGTGCTTGCTAGGGTAAGTGCACAACACAATAGAGGTACATGCAGTGGTGGAAAAAGTACTCACATTTCCTACTTAAAGAGGTGGTGCCATAGTTTTGTACTTTTTCTGTTTTGTATGCGTCTGTGAAGATAACATTACTCTAACAGACCACCGGGTGGGGTTATAATGTGCAGATTTGTCTTCCCTGTGTATTTTTGTTTACTTCCTGAAAGCTGAAAGCCTGAGTCAAAAGGCCCAGTCGGGGAAAAAAAACAGATTTAATGACATCATATACTCATCCCCTCCCCTTTTACCGTTCACCCAAATCTGTGGGTGTGGCTAACTGGGTCACCACCCACCTGACAACCAGGCATACTTAATGAACTGGCAGGTGTGGCCACTTAAAAACACAATTTTAACTCTTTCTGTACACTTTTTTTGAAAAGATCTTTCTCCTAGTATAATCATAATACCTGATCATCATGTTTTATTTGAGAAAAAAAATCATGGCACCCATCTTTAAGTAAAAGTATCAATACGAAATGTAGAAATACTCTGTTACAAGTGGAATTCAAAATTGACTTGAGTAAAAGTACAAAAGTATTGGTATCAAAATGTATTTAAAGTACCAAACGTAGACAGTACTCATTATGCAGAATGTCCCCGGTTTCACAGGTTTTCAAATGTATAAAATGTATAAAAATCTTTTGAAAATAGCTGATCAACAAGCTCACAACGCATTACACCGTGACGCATTTTGAGCTTGTAGATCGGCTTATTTTCAAATGGCCGAAATGTATATAGGGCTGAAGTGGTTAATATATGTTTTGTAATAATAATCCAAATCTACAAAGTAACAAGTAACTGAAGTTTTCAAGTAATTGTAGTGGAGTATAAGTACAATCTGAGAAGTAGTGAAGTAGAAGTAAAAGTACTGAAAGTGTGGAAATACTCCAGGAAAGTAAAAAGAAAATACCTCAAATGTGTACTTAAGTACAGTACTAGAGTAAATGTACTTAGTTACTTTCCACCACTGTAGAACAGCAGTGCACTCACGCACAAGTACTGTATGCTCAGTGAAAGTGTCTGCAACATGTACTGTGTTCGCTAGGGTAAGTACAGTACATAATACAATAGAAGTACATTATGTTATTTGGGAGAGTTTCATTAAGTACTTACACTACATAGAGGTACTTGCATAGTAGTAATAGTCTACTTACAGTACTCTATAACTTTACTTTGTCTCAGATTAACAGGAATGAACCCACTGTGAAGTGTTACCAAGGAAACTACTTAAGAGTTTGAACAGTTTTGACAAAAAAGTGTTTGGAAAACAAAGAAAGAAACAGGCAAGTTTTCTTTGCTGTTAAGTATTTTAAATATATAAAGTGTTTTATGTTTAAATAGTTGCAAGGTTGGTTTAAATACTGTTGATACTGTTGCTAATTAATCAGGGTTTTACCAAATATTTGTAAATAAGAATTAGTAACTTTAATGGCATATAGATTGGTGTATGTGGTATTACGCTTGTACAGTCAAAGAAACCATAATGGAGAAAAAAAGTGATGAAGTATGTTGTACATAGTGTTTGTAAAAATGGGTGTTTGGTTCTGAATTTTTCACTTGTTTCAAAGTGAACAGAATGTGGCAATAAGTAACAGAATCACAAAACACAAGGACATTTTCTCTCTCTAAACTGTAAGAAGCCATAAATAAATATTTTAACTACCCATAATCCCTACCTGAGTCATGGTTCCATTCAACTGCAGTTTAGGCCAAAGGAAAGCAGTTCATAATCTGATTTTTGTTTTATTTTATTTTTACTTGGTTGGTTAGTTTCTTTTCTAACTCACACCCCACTTATAGACCGATTTCTCAGAGCGGCAACCATACACACCGGTGTGTGTGTGTGGCTCTGTGCCGACACCGCAGCTACACAGCAGCGCTCTGGAAAAAGGTCTATACCAAGGGTCTTCAACAGGGGGTCCGGGTCCTTTTTTATATTAACCATATTCTGAGAACTTTAGCCAAAAATAGCAGATCTACAAGCTCACAACGCCTTGTGAGCTTGTAGATCGGCTATTGTCGGCAAAGAGGTTTGGTGTAGAGGGGAAAAAGAGCAGACTTAGAGTAGAGTGAAAGGTCAAGTTTATGTAGTACTTACGGTTCAGTGGTTAAATATCTGAAAACACAAATTGACATGAATCCAAAACTATATGGAATCTATGAAAAGGTTGTGGGGGTCCCTGCTGCATCTCTCTCTCAACTAAGGGGTCCTTGGCCTGAAAATGTTGAAGACCCCTGGTCTATACCCTCACCACCATTTCTTATCATTGAAGGAAAAGATCAGTGTTCATTTTGATTGAACTTTTATATAGTAGATAATGTATTGTCACTGTCAGATGGAAACCTTGCATTTCTAAAACTGTTACTTTTCAGGAAATGGATGAAAAAAAAGAAAACCGGTATTCCAATGGATCCAATGTAGTTATTAAGTCACAAGCTGTTTACTTTTCATTGGTTAATAAAACCCACAGACTTAACCACTTAACCTATTTTGAACATGATTTAAAAACTTAATTTCAAACATTTTCTAAATGTTTCAAAAATAGCTAAAATGGCATCGCGTCCAACTCTTGGAAGATACGCCATTTTAGCTACTTTTGTGTAACGTATAAAGTATAAAACAGGGCATTCATTTTGATAAAACATAAACATTAAATATGGAGATGCAAGGATACTGCCTGACAGGGACGCTATACGTACATTTGCAGGATATATTTTAGTCAACCATGAGTGTTGAACTGTTATGATAGATGTCTGAGGATTAAAGAAATGTCCGTGAAACACAACCATTAAAATTGCACTGGTAACCTTAAACAGACCCTTCCAAGTCTTCCTTCTACATACTACCTTAATAAGTGTTTTACTTGTGGCCATGGACAGTCATTTGGGATCAATATAGGGTGTGCCAATTATAGTCCAGAGCGGCCATATTTTGGGTCAAACACAGCCTTACACAGGTGTTCTGATTGAGTAGTAGTATTAGTTTTATGCCAATCAAACAATTGAAACACCTGTGTTTGACACAAAATATGCTATAGGACTACAATCAGGGGTGAGATGCCATGGGCTCGCGTGGGCTCGGCGAGCCCACACTTATTTTGCTGCATGCACGCGCCTCATATGCACACACTAATTAACAATAAAAACAGCGTACACGCATGACGTCATGAATTTAGAGGACCCACACTTCTAAAATACATATCACACCACTGACTACAATTGCGTCACCCTTGGCACACACTATAAGTAGGAAAATGAGCCTAGATGTTATTTTGTCTGGAGTTGTCCTTTAAACATGGAGTTCTCTGTGCTGAGAGTCTGACACTACATCACTCAGTTACTCTCAACTTCTCTCTTACCACTGTTGAAGTGTTCCTGTTATGTTAGTGTTCAGTTAGTAAAGTTTAAATACTCCAGCATTTAAAGGTGCATTGTGTAACTTTACTGCTCCTGTTCGACCCCGGATTTGTCTTTTTGTGCTTTGAGTTGTTGTTTTGTAGTTTAGGTGGAAAGACTTTCAAGTAGGCCTACACTAGCATTTGGTTCAACTATGGATAGCCTGGGACTTGATGATGGAAACTCTCTGCTGAAAGATTAAGTATACTACACACACAAGTCATTCACTTATAGTCGGGGGATATCTTTAGAAATAGTGTCAAATCCTGGAATAAATTTCTTACCAAAACATTTCTTCACCAATGTGTTTGTAAAGGTGTCTAGTAACACATCTCACAAAGACTGAAATTCAGTTTCCCTAGGAAAATCTTTGACAGCTAGGGTAATTCTGGGTCTCATTCACTCACTATACACTATACTATAGGGGAAAATAATCACTCCCAAATAATATGCTTTAAGTGGGATGTGAGAGGTCTAACTAGGTGTTTTTAATTATTCTGAATCCATTGCAAGCATTTGTTTTGCACCAAAAACATTCCTTGGGCTAGAAATGGACCCCCATACCACTGTGAAAAGTGATGACTCATCACTAAACCATCATTTTATGGGCTGTTTTTAGCCCAATGAATGTTTTTTTGTGCAAAACAAATGCTTGCAATGGATTCAGAATAATTAAAAACACCTAGTTAGACCCCTCACATCCCACTTAAAGCATATTTTTTGGGAGTGATTTTTTTCCCCTATAGTATAGTGTATAGTGAGTGAATGAGACCCAGAATTACCCTAGCTGTCAAAGATTTTCCTAGGGAAACTGAATTTCAGTCTTTGTGAGATGTGTTAGACACCTTTACAAACACATTGGTGAAGAAATGTTTTGGTAAGGAATTTATTCCATGACTTTTTAAGATATCCCCCGACTATTAGTACTTACGAAGTGTTTGTTTATAGGTTAATATTGAGTATAATATGGTGCTTTGCTGTTTAACATTTACTCTGATCAGGTTCCTTTTTCAGCAATGATGGGCACTAATCTTTGCTGCCAACACTTAAAATTAACATTCACCAATTATCATACACACACAAAGTTGAATTCTCAAAAAAGATTTTTACTGGAAATATAGTGGATTGAACAAACGTTTTTTACATTTTTTTGGACATGCAAGTCCCTTTCCTATGAGTAACAAATAGCTCTGTTTATAATTTACGCTGTAAAAAATAATCACAGTTAACATATCAATGTGTTTTGACCACGGTACCTTCATCATCTGCAGCGTGGCTATAGAAAACACTCATTCAATGTGAAATGTGCCACAGAAAATAAAAATCAAGATTTTCAAACTGATTTCCAGTTTTGGAAGGAAGCACAGAAGGGAACTGGTCCAAAGACAAAACAACAACAACAAAATCACATCTTGAAAAATGCATGTTTTGCTTTTTTACAGCATTTGATTATTACCTTTTTCCTTGCTAAAATAGCACATTATGGTGAAGAAAATAGCTAAAGAGTACCTCAGGTTTCTATAAAGTGCATATAAATAGAAAAATAATGGTACTTGAGGTCAATCACTTGTTTGTAGCGTTACCCATCATGCTTTAGTTATTGTTGCCATTTGCTCTGACCTTGCCAGTAAAGTTGCCTATAAGCACAGCGTTGTGCTTCATTTATATGCTGTCGTGCGCTGGTGTCACTTGCTGAAAATAGCAGATCTACAAGCGTGCAATGCGTCCGTGACGCATTGTGAGCTTGTGCTGTAGATCGGCTATTTTCGGCAAGGGACACCATGACAAGGTATCATTCAGGCTTTAGGGTCAGCTGACCTATGAGGGATATTAGGACTAAACGACCCAGGAAAATTGATCAGAAGGCCCTCAATCCACGTATTACTGTACATACAGTATATTTACAGTCAATATTCATTAAGTAGATAGACACTCAAATGTACAAGCTGATATGAGGATCTCTATAAGGATCTCATGGAAAGGGCATTTGTTTCTCATAATCTGTGAGGACTCTGTGAATAATGCCTTAAATTAACTATCAGATAAATTATATTAAATTATTATCATTATTATTATTATTATCATCATCATCATCATTATTGTTATTATTCGAACCATTGAACCAATTATGAACACTACAATTTAATTAGTTTTGCCTCATCATGGACATTCTGTGATTGAGCCTTTAAAACCAAAAGACACTGAAGGTAAGAAACCTTTACTCCGGTTGTAAAGGCCACATGTCATGATCACTACACAGCAAACTCCTGAGTGGTATTTTAACTGTACGTTAAAAAATGACTTGTTGATGTTATAAGGGTCCATTTTCACAATCGTTGTGCTGTGTTGGTTTGAACAATGCTTTTGGCAGGACAGGAGATAAAATAAATGCTCAGTTCAGACAGGCCTGTCATTTCATCATTTTAGGGGAAAGGCACTTGCCTTTGGTGTTCGAGGCGTTGGAGGCACAAAGACCAAATGCCAGGGCAGGAAGGCCATCAAATAAAACAAGATTTTAGTCCATTTGTTGAATTTAAGGGTTAGGGGTGATAACGTACAGGTAATCTGTAGTGAAATAGATAAATGATGGTATTTACAATCTGATCCATGCTCAGCCCTGCACCAATCAAAGTCACTGGATTGGTTTAAAGATGGGGACTCTGGGAGTTAAGATTTCAGAATTTCAGAATCTCAACAACAACAAAAAAACACTGGTGTCTACATGACAAGAAAGAGACACTGGTGTCTACGGTCTACATATTGACCAGAAAGAGACAGAGGAGAAAGTGGTACAGTCAACTTGGGCATTAAGGCCACTGTGGCCTCAGTTCATGCCACTGGTTTGAGGGGCACAAGGCCAAACTGAGGGGCAACGGCGGCCATGGCCTTCATGGCCTCCATGAAATTCTTGCCCTGGTTTCAGACATACTGTAGGCTGTGTTCTCTGGGTCCTTAGGCAGCAAGTCAAAGTCCTTCTATTGTATTTGTACTTGGCCAATACTGATTACCAAAACATACAAAATAAGTGGCTTGATTGTCATAGGTTTTGACTTAATACATCTCTGTAGCAAAGAAATATTAATAATATTGTCATTTGTCTAATGGCCCTCAATATTCCATATCACTAAGTCTGCAAAGGGCTCAGCTTGGTCCTTGGAACCAGGTTGGTATTCAGTTCAGAATGACTAAATCCTTGCCTGTCCAGGCATCAGCACTCCAAGGCCTAAACTACAGGTTAGGTTTTAAGGCAATGGGTTTTATTCCAGGTACAACCCTAAAGAAAGTAAATTAGGCTACATCACTTCTTGAAAGGCAGGTACAGTACATGTCACATATTTAACAGATACTGTAAAGGAAGATAGATGCACACTGGATAGTTGTCCCATAAGTCCGATGTATACTTATATATAGTATAATGGTGTCCCACGGCAAATATAATTGTCTATTTTGGCATGGGCCACCATCGCATTCGCGATATTACACCATTACCATGCCAGATGAAGACACAATAATGAAACATAACTATGTCTAACTATCCAGTGTGCAGCTATTTTCCTTCATCGTGTGCATTCACTATGTTATGGAAACCTCGTCCTCGAATGGACCTTAAACGCTGCTGAAGTTGAAGGAAACCTAAAAAACATGCAACTGACATTTTCAAAAGTTTCTTACTGGGCTGTTTTTATGGAATGAGTTTAACAACCATTGGGCCACTAGAAACAGTCAATAGCCATAATTGGCATTCCAGTTTTTTCTTTTTTTTTGCTGATGAGTTGTTGTCCAACGGTTGCAATAATACTCAGTCATAGCCCTTTTCATTGCGTGTGTGTGTGTGTGTGTGTGTGTGTGTGTGTGTGTGTGTGTGTGTGTACGTGTGTGTGTGTGTTCGTGCACGCGCACATGTTTGTTTTTATGTGTGTGCATGTGCCGTGTGCACGCGTCCCCTCACAGCCGGGTGTCTTGGACCTCGTCCTCGGCTTCCTCTGGCAGCGAGGTGATCTTGGTGTCCTGTGGCGCCGCCCTCTTGGAGGAGTTGAGGCGGTGCAGGGCGGGGAAGAGCTTGAGGCGCTCGGCGCTGCTCATGGCCTGCTTCAGGTGGCTGCTGTCGTTCAGCAGCTTCTGGAGGGAGTCGTAGCGCTTCACAGAGCTGCCTTGAATGATCTGGGAGGAGGAGGAGGCACACTCACTGTAAAGCCTGACTTATATTTGGTACAAAAACACTGGTTCTCAAACATTTTTAAATTTCAAGGATCCGCAGTTTGGTATGCATTAGATTAGGCCGGGGGTCTTCAACAGGGGGTCCGGGACCCCTAGGGGGTCCTCAGTGTTACTACAGGGGGTCCTCCAAATCTTTGTGTGATAGAAACCTTTTTTCTCCTTTTTTATATTAACTTGAACTTTTTTTTATATTAACTTGAACCCTTGCATCCTGAGGCCTTTAGCCAAAAATAGCCGTTCTACAAACTCACAACGCCTCACGCTGCAAGGCATTGTTGAGCTAATCTGTCAAATCTGTTTTGCTAATCTGTGCTTTTATAATTAGATATTTGCTTGCTCTAATCGGTGTGATCTCTTCTTTATTGAAATTTGTATTTTTAAGATGGGTAAGTGGTGGGGCCAGAATCACACTGGGGATGTTGTGATGGTGTGGCTGTTAGCTACTGATGTGCCCCACGGAAGCCCTTTCAAACAGTTGCTCTTTTCTGTTACAGGACAGTGGGCAAGCGTCCTATTGTTTGTCCTGACTACAGTACAGCACCAGAGTTATGCAGTCTCTTCTTGCCAGATCTTTCTCCACAGGTCATTTGAAAGGGCCAGGGCAGGAGAAGCTTCTGGCTGAATCCAGTTGGAACAGAGGGGACGAAGCGCTTTGTGGGTTGTTTGTATTTCTGGAAACCAATAACATTTGTCCTGGGCAGTGCTATAAGCCCCAGGCACCGAGACGATGTGTCTCTTCACATAGTGTCTGTAGGGATAGGCTGTTGTTCTTATTTTATGTTCTTATTGTTGTAGGTAGGAGGACTTGGAAAGGACAACTCAACCAGTGGTTCTGCCACCAGTGTCAACGCTTTGATGAATAAAACAGCCTATTACTGTATGAGAAGAATAACCAAGTAAGCTGTGTGTGTGTGTGTGTGTGTGTTGCGTGCGTGCGTGCGTGCGTGCGTGTGTGCGTGCGTGCATGCGTGTGTACTAACCAGGAAGTTCTGACACTCCATAAGAGGTTCGACTCTGTGTTCTGACAGAATAACTGTACAGTCTGAGAACGACTGCTTCAACGTCTTCCTCAGCAACTTTAATGTCCTGCACACGCATACACACACACAAACACACACACACGCGCACACACACACACGCACACGCACACAGAGACCAAAAACACTGTAAATTAGACAATTGACCCAATTACTGTAAATGCTGTACATGCACATGTACTGAACACACACACACACACACACACACACACACACACACACACACACACACACACACACACACACACACACACACACACACACACACACACACACACGTCTTGCCATGCTCACTTGCTCACTTGCTTCCACCCCTATCGCTCCTCAGTAATTTAATTTGACCTAAACACACACACACACACACACACACACAAGGAATCAATTCTATTTCCTCTCTCTCACTGGCCACAACATTGGCCTATTCCAGAGTTCCTGTTGATATACTGTAGAGATGAAAGCAGTAGGGGTGTGTGTGTGTGTGTGTGTGTGTGTGTGTGTGTGTGTGTGTGTGTGTGTGTGTGTGTGTGTGTGTGTGTGTGTGTGTGTGTGTGTGTGTGTGTGTGTGTGTGTGTTAGCATCTGTGTGTGTGTGTGCGTGCGTGTGTGTGTGCGTTATAACGTCAGCACAGACCGCTCATTACATGCATCATTTATCATCAAGGCCACTATCTTCACGTGCACACATATTCTTTGACCACATACACTGTTTGTTATATCAAACACGCACGCACGCGTGTGCGCACACACACACACACACACACACACACACACACACACACACACACACACACACACACACACAGAGTGTGTAGTTGGTACTGACATGGGGTCGAGGTAGGATGAGGGTTCGTCCAGCAGTAGGATGCGAGCCTTGCTGAGGATGGAGCGGGCCAGACACAGCAGCTGTTTGTGGCCGTTAGACAGAACATAGCCTCCGTCCTCCAGCACAAAGTCCAGCTTGTCTGGGAACTGCTCGATCACTGACTTCAGACCCACCTGGAGAAACAAAGACCACACTTTAAGATCCCGTTAAGATCAGGAACGCATTATTACTTTAACCGTTATTTTATGTTTTAACTATTGAAAAATAGTAGATATACAAGCTCACAGATCTACAAGCTCGCAGTGAGCTCTTTGAATATTTGAGTCATCTCAAAATAGTCATCTCAAAATATTTAGTTCCAGGGACCCCCAAAAGCAAAATTAAACTTACAAATGTTCACTTTAAAAAATATATATTCAAAGATTTGCACAAATTTAGGGTTGTACAGTAGGTTTGCTGTTTTCGAAGCATTCATTTACAGTATATACATTCTCACATTTACAAATGGATAAATGGACCCTTGTGTAATGTACAAGCCACAAACATCAGGTTAGGTGTAAGGAGCAGTAGGGCCTTTAGGGGGTATTAACAGAGAGATAGAGTAAGAGAGGCATAAATAAAGTGAGCGACAAAAAAGAGCACCCGCTTCGACTGCTCTCTTCGCATTCAATCCGACTTTTTCACCATTTCTCAGACGTTTGAATGCAGAGAGTATCCACTGGGTATCCACGGAGGTTTATCCACGGTATCCTGTTCTCCGTGCACTTTGAAGTACGCATGCGCCGATATCTCTCGCCTTGAATATTATTCGTAATCGAACCCAAACCGTGGGTTTGTTGCATCCGTTCTCTACTGACTGAGCTAATGAACGGATGATGTGACTCCTTTTTTGTGCATTTATCTTTGACGTGGATAGTGGGGTAGACGTGGATAGTGAGGGACTGAATATTTACTATTCTGTCCATAACGGCACATAACTCGGTAACGCGGCTGAGTGGGATTGGGCGCCGTTCCCACCGCTCGCCCAATACCGCGCCGCTCCGTCGGGGTCTGTGGCGTGGAGCGTTACACCGGGGAACAGAGAATACTTGGCATCTGGTTCGAGGCTGGGATTCACCTCAGGTTTTATTTTTGCGCTCCTCTGAGGTTGACCACTAGATGTCGACATTTTACTACTAATATCTCTGCATTGGTGAGATATTGGATACTGGATATCCAAGTATCCTTGGATACCTCTGCATTGAAGAGTCTGAAAGCACGTGAATATTTCGCATTAAGTGCGTTGATATCATTCGAAACAGGTGAAAAGAGGGTGAGAGAGAGTTAAAGCTCACCTCCTCAGCGACTCTCCACAGCTCCTCGTCACTATAGCGACCGTGGGGGTCCAGGTTCATTCTGAACGTTCCGGTGAGGATGAAGACTTTCTGTTTAATACAACAATAAAAGTTATTAAATGAATAAACATGATTTTATTACACATACAAATCCTCAAAGCTGAGTTTTAAAAGTCCATTGATGCTGTGGTTTAAAAGGTTTCATACAAATAGCAGTGGCAACAATAGATACATAGTACAGTTATAATATGTGACACTAAAGGTCACTGGTCGACTTGACTTTGAGGCTATCATAATCCAGTACATGAAATGAAAATGAGTGTGTGTGTGTGTGTGTGTGTGTGTGTGTGTGTGTGTGTGTGTGTGTGTGTGTGTGTGTGTGTGTGTGTGTGTGTGTGTGTGTGTGTGTGTGTGTTCGTTCGTTCGTTCTCCAGTGTTCCATTTCTAAATGTCTCTGCTCATTTACAGTATCACCCTTAACTTCCTTGAGTGGGTTCCAGTTGGACCCGTATAGCTCTGTAACACTGTGATTTTATGAAAATTGAAAACCACTGACATAACGGGATCATGCCTGCTTTCTCAAGGGCACACCAGCAGAGGTTGTACCTGCGGGACCACACCAAAGGCCTTCCTCCACGTCTGCAGGGAGACCGAGTTCCAGGAGACCCCGTCGATGGAGATCTCTCCGTCAGTGTGGGCCAGGCGCAGCAGTGCTGACAGCAGGGTGCTCTTCCCTGAACCAGTCCTCCCCAACAGTCCCACCTGCACACAGCCAGCGGTGGTAAATATAATAAATACTTTGTTACAAGGGTCACATTTACCTATAGCAAGGCTTTCCAACAGGGGGTCCGGGACCCCTAGGGGGTCCTCAGAGTTATTAGAGGGGGTCCTCCAAATCTTTGTGTGATAGAAACTTTCTTTTCCTGAGAAGCCAAATGTAGCCAAAAATAGCAGATCTACAAGCTCTACAAGATCTTGTAGATCGGCTGTTGGAAAAAGTACAGAGTGAAAGGTCAAGTTTATTACTTATTGACGGTTCAAGTGGTTAAATATCTGAAAACACAAATTGACATGAATCCAAAATACACTGATGATTGTGCTGTCAAACGATGAAAATATATGGAATTTATATACAGGTCGTGGGGGTCCCTGCTTCATCTCTCTCTCAACTAAGGGGTCCTTGGCCTGAAAACGTTGAAGACCTATAGGTTTAATAATGTTAATGTTCACCTAATCTCCTCTACAGTTTAAACTACGCTGTATCTCATACAGTCTGAAAATGGAGAGCAAACCGGATGCAATGTTCTACTGGCAGCTACTGGTTCCACAATACTCTTACATTTCTTTTAAAGCAATGATTAGCTCTGGTAATATCTGTAGTTTTATCTGAGCATGATGTAAATTGTTCCAAATATTGTTTATCATCTTTATCTGTCATCTGCCCGTGAGTAGCCATTTTGTTTACATTATAGGTAGCTAGCCAGATAATGTCAGCTGGCCATTGACTTCACTTGCACACTTTCACTTGTCAAATACTATGTACAATTTCAAAACAGATCATATTATCTCATTCTGTGAATCACAGCTTGACAACTCGTACACCGTGCTTGTGGACGCGCGAGGACCACCGGCTGCCAACTGTTGGCGCGACGGCCTTGTTGATTTACATACTGTTGGCTTAGGAATACCCTACACGTGAGAGAGAAAGTAGAGCCGTGAGATATGTTCCTTTATAAGAGGCTACTATGCCAGCTCACTGAACTAGTGTCTACAGCACTTTGGCAACGTTCCCAAGAGGAAATGTTTGGAAAAAGGGTCCCTTTGCTGTCTTTCTTTTCACCTTTCCAAGCAAATGGACTGGTGATGACTATAGCTGGCTTAAAGACATTCAGAGTTTTATGTTACTAATTTGTCAGTGTAAGAGAAGGGATTTGCAAGATAAATGTAAAAAAGAAGACATCCTGTCTTTCAGAGTCCTTGGAGGTGTAGTCCACTGGTTCTCAACCTTTTCAGGCCGTGACCCCCAAAATAATCATATTTTAACTGGGGACCCACCCATCCTGACGAGCAATAAGAGTTGAGGCATTATATTTTGTATAACACGGTTCTATTGTGAAAATTGCAGATCTACATGCTCACTTTAAAAATTTCTGTCTCTAACATTTCGCCAATGTTTGTCACTTTAAATTGTCACTTTCGAAATGTGCATATAAACTCTATACAAACAATGTCGCACATTAAGTTAATCATCTGGGGACCCCCCCCAAAATAATAATTTGACCCACAGGTTGAGAACCACTGGTGTAGCCCACCACAAGCTGCTACACCGCATCATCTTTGGGTATGCGGCCATACTTAGGCTTGGCTCAGGGAAGAGTACGCCAATGCCTTGCATAGTCCAACATGAGCACATGACGGGCACTAAATAATGTACTACTTTTTATTATCTGTTTTCTATCGTATGTAATGTAAATGTGTATGTAGTCATTTAATTGCTATTTTATTTGCGCGGTCATTTTTTTTATTTTTTTTATTTCACTAATTTTGTAATATGACCCCAGGAAGAATAGTCACTGCTGAAGCGGTGACTAATGGGGATCTTAAATAAACAATAAACAATCTTTGGGAGCACACACACAGACATGTACAGAAGACCAAAAACCTGTCCATCTCAGATTCATTGAAGCTTGTGTTTACATGTATGTTCCGTCGCACAGTGGTATTTCTGTTGTCTAATAACTGGATAGTACAAAAGTCGACATTTCTGAAATCCAACTTTTGACAAAATGATGTAACCTGGGGTTTCACAGTAATGCTATGCATGTAAAACGCTCCATTCAAATGACTGCCATAACCGGATTATTCCCAGTAATCACATTATTTGGGAGCATTACTGTAGATGCTCTAATTGTTCCCTGAGACCAGGCTTCAGAAGGGGCACTTAAGTCACAACGTCCTCCATTACAACATAATTAATTTAACCGCTACGTTCACAGAAGTTAACCACTTTCAACCTGGCACCACTACTATACTTTGGACATGGCATTAAAGGATTTACCCTCAATTTCTTTCCCCCAAAATGACTAATATAGCTGATTAACAAGCGTGTAGATCGGTTTCTTTTCACTATTCATCATAAGGCAAAGTTGCATGAGGTTCACACGCACGCATACACACTCATGCACGTACACACACATCATTTATATTCCCTGAATACCTACACTGTGTCCTCCATCCACACTGAAGGAGACGTCATTGAGCACGGCGCGGCCAGCCTCCGTGTATTTGACCGTCATGCCCTGTACGTCCATCTGACCCCTGTTGGGCCAGTAGTCCCGGGCGTGGGGGTTGTCGATGACCAGGTCGTGACCTTTGCCTCCGCCCCCTCCACCTCCACCTCCACCGCCCACATAAGGCTCCTCTGAAGGCAGGTCGATGAACTTAAAGACCCGATCCACTGACCGCATCTGATAGACAGCAGAAGACAGGGAGAGAGAGAGAGAGGGCAGGGACGTGCAGAGAATGTTAGAGAGGCAGGGGCTATATTATAAAGGGCCTATCGAAAATAGCAGACCTCCAAGCTCACATGCTTGATTTCTACACAGAGAGGACAATTCTTTCAAGATACGTTAGGAGAGTTTGGACAAGGCAATTCTCTTGAATGCTGCCTTCAGGTATGACATGGAAAGAGGGCACTTGCATTTCTTTCACCATAGTAAAAACTGCATTCATGGTCTGGGAGAGGGCACTTTTTTACACACGGATAAAAGGGCAGGGGCTCAAGCCCCATTTGATGTCTATGTGTGCACGTGCCTGGGGGGTGGGGGGGGGGGGGGGAGGAGAGAGTTAAGAAGAGAGAGAGAGGACAGAGCAGAGAAAGAAGAGAGTGGGAGGAGAGCAGATAAGAGAGAGACAAGAGATGAGGAGAGAGCAAAGGAGGAGAGAGAGGAGAGGTGGAAGGATGAGGAGATAGAAGGGGATAATGGATGGATGGGATGGAGAGGAGAGGAGAGGAGAAGAAAAGAGGAGCAGAGAAGAGGAGGAAAAATAGTCACTGAAGAAGTGTGGTGATGACAGCCAAGTAACGGCATGAATAAATTATGACAGCAAGTCTGAATGAACCTCACTTTACAATAATAGCTTCAGCTATTGCTGTGTGTGTGTATGTATGTGTGTGTGAGTGCGTGTGTGTGTGTGTGTGTGTGTGTGTGTGTGTGTGTGTGTGTGTGTGTGTGTGTGTGTGTGTGTGTGTGTGCGTGCGTGCGTGCGTGCGTGCGTGCGTGCGTGCGTGCGTGCGTGCGTGCGTGTGTGTGTGCGTGTGTGTGTGTGTGTGCGTACATGCGTACGTGCATGTGTTCCTGCAACTTAAAATAATGCGAGCACCACTCAAATGTCTCCTGGTGGTTTGTCAGCGGGTGCATGGTCTTGAAAGGTTCTTTCACAGTCAGTGCGAGGGATTAGCAGCACATACATATTGTATGAGTGATTCGACAAATAAGACCTCTTTGAATCACTCATGGAAATGTCCTTCAGGTGCTTTGATTAATCACATGAACCCTAGCGCCCCTATTCATGCCATCAAGTCATTGAGCCATGTGAGCTTCCAGGTCTGCTATGTTTTGGTATATACTGTACAGTAATTGATTTGGTGTAGGGGGTAAAAACGAGGGGGCCAACCGGCCAAGTATTCTCTTCTTAAGTCTGATGTAATTTTGTAGGTGGAGAAAAGTGAGGCCTAGGCGTCTCCAGCGCCTATCTTTCACCATTCAAAACAACAATGTTGGAACCCGTGAATCTTTTTTACTATTATGCTCATTTTTCAGAAAGGAACCATTGGGATTAAAAGGAGTCTTAATGCTTTAAACTCAAATATTGTATTCATGTAATTGTTCTCACACAGGGCATAATAAAGGATAGTTCTAATAATAATAATAATAATAATAATGAATTGCATTTTTATAGCGCTTTTCCAAGTGCTCAAAGCGCTTTACAATGGTTCATTCATTCATACATTAAGGAAGTGAAGTCTAGTCTATAGCGCCAAGGGTTCGCCCTAACGCTATGTCACTAATGAGCCCTTGTGCTCGAATTACTGGCGGTGCGCCCACTCGTCTGTGGTTAAAATAAAAGATACAGTTTCGCTACTCACCAAAACAAAGACGGATTTAGGGAGTTGAAAGCCTACTTTACTTAGTGGGAACACTCAAAGCCCCCCAGATCACGTCTAAAATACACTTTTTATCCAGAGAAGAGAATATTTCACCGGAAGGCAAAATCTGGTCAATGGACATTTCTATTGACAAGATCTGTAGAGGGCGGTGTGGAGTAACTAAAACCTCCAGTGAAAGGGTTTCTTCTCTGGCCAAAAAGTGTATTTTAGACGTGGGGTGGGGGGATCTGAGTGGTCCCACTAAGGTAAAGTAGGCTTTCAACTCCTTAAATCCGTCTTTGTTTTGGTGAGTAGCGAAACTGTATATTTTATTTTTACCACAGACTAGAGGGTGCGCAGCCTTTCCTGTCTCGCAAGGGCTCATTGGTGACATAGCGTCAAGGAGAACTCATTCTAATGCTAAGGACCAGAGCTGGTTATGATAGCAGCGCCGTTCGCCGTAGCGTTATAGTTTCAGAAGGATACAAAAACAACTTTTTATGGACAACTTTGGGGTAAGTAAGTGATTTGAAGGAGGATATATATATTTATGAAATGAATAGTTTTCAAAAACGCTGTTATTCTCAGCATGGAAGACAGAGGCTCATGTTTCTCTCCTCCTGTCCTGCTCTTACAGTGGTGGGAAAAGTACTCAATTGTTTTACTTAAAAGTATCAATACTGCAATATAGAAATAGGCTACTCTGTAAATGCAGTGGAGTAAAAATACAATATTTGGATCCGAGATGTAGTGAAGTAAAAGTATTGGAAATTGGAAACACTCAAGTAAAGTACAAATACCTCAAAAGTGTACTTAAGTACAGTACTTGAGTAAATGTATTTAGTTACTTTACACACCACTGGAAGAATTGCAGCGTTTCCTCTTCTCTTTCTTGTTGACAGGAAAGTGGTAGAATTATACTTTAGTTGTTATTTTTGTCTCGGATCTGTTGAAAATAGCGAGGGACACAACACTGCACATAGTAACAATACAACTGCTGGCCCCACCCGGAAGTGGCGGGGGTCTGACTGACAAAATTATGCCACGGCTTAAGAATAGATAGATCCCTGTGGTGTATTTAGTATGTATTTAGATACTAGGGTTTAAGTGGTTAAGAGGTTAAATATCCATGGTGTGTGTGTGTGCGTGTGTGCGTGTGTGCGTGCGTGCGTGCGTGCGTGCGTGCGTGCGTGCGTGCGTGCGTGCGTGCGTGCGTGCGTGCGCACGTGCGTGCGTGCGTGTGTAACATACCAGTCCATCCACAGTGATACTGGTGATGATAGCCCACTGAAACGTCCCCAGGATGAGCATGGCTAGAGCCACGATGATGCCGATCTCTCCCGGTTTGTCCTCTGTGGTGCGTGCGCACATACACACACACACACACACACACACACACACACACACACACACACACACACACACACACACACACACACACACACACACACACACACACACAATGAAATGTGCACATGTGCCACCGACGCACAAACAGACACACGGACGCAAACACAGGCAGGAGAAAGGGCTGTGTGCTGATGTCAGAGCACAGCTGTCTCTAATGGGCTGTGAAATAAGCCTTTAATCAAACCCTCAACATAAACACACACGTTGTGCGTACGTGAGTGTGTGTGTGTGTGTGTGTGTATGTGCACGTATGCAGTGTGTGCAAATTTGTTTCTATGAATGAAAAAGCGGAGATGTGTGTGGGTGTGTGTGCAGTGTGCACGCCCGTGCATGTGTGTACAGTAAGTGCGCATGTGTTTCCTATCCTTTCCCACTACCACCAAAGCAAGCAGAACGACTATGTCTCGTTCCATTACATTAACCCAAATGACATCCCCACTGTTCCAATCAAACTTAACGCATGTTTTTCATAGATATACTCCAACGATGTTATGATCACATTATGTCACACATAATACATAAACAGAAACGGCTTCCTTCTGACCGCCCTGTCTTGGCAAAGACTGCCTCACATCTCACAGTGGGTTACAGGGCTCTGTTGTCTGTTTCAACTCTGGATTCAGCCCAAAGGCAGACGAGGACATACAGCACCGGATTATTATAGTTAAACTAAATAGTTATCCACTTAATATATATATAGTTATACTAACATAAAATAAAAAGCCAAATTTGGTGTGAGAATAAGAAAAAAAACATTTCAATTTCCCGACAGCGACGATATGCCGAAACTTTGAAGCATACCCGTCGTTAGCATACAGTAGGTCGTTACCCACCCTTCTGCCTCCCTGCCACCCCCACCTAGGCCTGTCACAATAATTACATAATCGTCTAATCGCAATTATTTGACATAATCGCATTTATTTGACATAAGCGCAATTATTTGACATAATCGCATTTATTTGACATAAGCGCAATTATTTGACATAATCGCATTTATTTGACATAAGCGCAATTATTTTCTCATAATCGTTTCCATGTTGAAAAATTATCATATATTTTTCAAACATCTTCAAAAATAGTGGAAATAGCAGATCTACGCGTTGTGAGCTTGTAGATCGGCTATCAACGAAAGTTGTCAAATATGTCAGTAATTTCTTTGTATATTCAGGTTACGTGTCATATCTGCCATGTGCAACTTCAAAGCCTATTATCGTCATTCGCAATTATTTGAGTGACAATTGTCACATGTAAAATGTCATAATGGTGGCAGCCCTACTTACGGTTGGTTCCCACGGCGATGAAGACGGCGGCGGTGAAGAAGAAGACAAAGATGATGTCACAGCGGAACAGGAACCAGCGCAGCGTGGCCAGGTAGTGGAACCAGGTGGCCGTGTGTGTGTTCAGAGCCTTGTGGAACAGGGTCTCAAAGTAGCTCTGGCGACCAAACGCCCGGATGGTCCACAGACCCCTCACAGAGATGATCAGGTGGGAGAAGATGGGGCTCCGTGCTGGGCGGACAGGAGAGAGAGAATAGAAATAAGCTGTCAGCTTTAGAGCATTTTTTAAAATACTTTTGATGATGGTGGAGCCTATGTACAGTATGTATATTGCATTGTCAATAAAGATGTCAAAGTCAGAGAGATGGGGCATGTTTTATTAAAGATGTCTTTTAAACCAATAAAAAGTGTAAGTGTGTGTGTGTGTGTGTGTGTGTGTGTGTGTGTGTGTGCGCGTGTGTGCGTGTGTGTGTGTGTGTGTGTGTATTTATATATACTAGAGGTTCTGGCCGCTACGAGACCCTCACTCCTACATCGCACCGCCAATCCGTCTGATATGCCCATATATGGAGATCTCAGTCCTTGTCTCTTTTATGCCCATATATGGAAATCACTGTATCTGTCGGTCCTTGTCTCTTGTATGCCCATATATGTTAAGGAAATCGCTGTATCTTTCAGTCCTTGTCCCTTTTATGCCCATATATGGAAATCTCTGTATCTGTCAGTCATTGTCCCTTTCCATTCTAATAGAAACGACCCCTTATCTTCCTGGAAACCCTTGAAATCCAAATCTTTGAGGGACTCTCTGATCAGGCTGAGAACTTGCCCAAATTTGGTGTCATATGCCATAGATATGTCATAGACGACCAGCATCATAGATTTATGACTCACAGGAAGTCCAAGATCCACATTGGACCCACACCGTTGCCATGTGGATTCCAAGATTCATATGAATATGAAACTTTAAAAAGAATATATGCTTACTTGTGATAGATAGTAGGCCTTCAATTCACAGAATCCCTGGACTCAACATAAGGACACCAACACTACTGAAGCACACAGCTAGTTTTACACAGTGAAGAAGTTCTCTCATTGCATCAAAATATTATTCCAAAGCAACCATGTCTAGGAACAAGCCTCCCTTGTTTTGATACAAGTCGTTGTTTTCCCTGCTGCTCATCTTCTGAACCCTCGTCAATCTGCCCGGGAAATGTTGCAAATGTGAGGAAGGAAACAATAAAGCCGATGGTCTCATGAGCGCTCCGCTAGCTTTGATAGCAAACAGGTTGCGGGCCGCATAACTGCTGTCATCCAGAAAACTGGTGGAATCACATTTGAAGAAAGTGAGATCATCTTCCAATGACGCCAATGAAATATGTCAACAATGTCAATAAGAAGAGAATGTTGCTGCTGGCAAACACGCCGCCAAACAATCCCCATGCTTCCCCCGGCGTGTTACGTGTTGTGTGACACACATTCTGAAACATGTAGGACAGCCATGCCAGGATGAAGCTGAAGGAAATCCCAGCTCGGATGTTCTCTCTGACCCGCCTGTGCTCCCTCTCTCTCTCTGGCTACGGAAAGACCTTGTTGCCATCAATTAAACACACATTCAGTGACAGTCAAAGGCACCGTTGTTGAAACGTGCAAGAGAAACGTCACTGTATTCGTCAGCACTCTGAAGTGACCTCTTTCCATCTGGACTGCTGTGTGGACAAATTAACCAAATAAAAACATAGTGTCCCTATACTGGGGGTGAACATTCTGTATCTACAAGCTCACAACGCGTTACAGGCTTGTAGATTGTCTCTTTTCCGTGAAGAGATTTAGGTGTTTAGGGAAAACAGCAGTGTAGAAGCCTTTATTTGAATACATGAAGCACTAGGTTTTCTATGCTTGGGCGTCTTGCACAAGCCTTAAACCACTTGCTGTAGTCAGATACTTTTCATAAAAAATATCACGACTAAACACTCATCAGTCATAACTGCAATGTCAGAAACCAATGCCACAGAATGCCTGCACATGTGTACTAGCTTCTTGCCACATGCTTCTTGTGTCACAGCAGTTGATCTGGTCTTGCAGTTTGACCTGGTTCTCCTGTTTGGCCTTTCTGATGCTTTGTCAGATTAAAGCCAAGATCTCATTTATAGATGGTCACTGATGGTCACTGTTCAGTACTGCCTCTCTCAATATCCGGCAATGTTGACCCACCAAGGCAACTACATTGTAAATGCACTGTTTTCAGCATGTGGCACTTACTCCAGGAAGTAGCCATCAGCAGGGATGTCCCTCTGTCATGATCTCTGCTCCAAGGCCCCACACTGTTCTCATGAGCACTTCCTATTTTATCCTGAAGACACGTTGACGGGCCATGATACTGTAACTCCACCCAAAAATGTTGGCAGGCCAGGAATGCTCCTATTTGAAATACTTTTTCAAATAGGAGTGGACTTTAAATGGTGGACTGATTAGGATGCCACTCCTCTAGGCAAACATGCATGGCCTTAGCTGACCTTGTGTTTTTGTTGTGTTCCTACGTGAAAACAAACATCAAATCTCTGAACCTGAATTATGCTCAATTTAAACATCATCATTGTGTGCCGGTTCTGTGTGTCGAAAATAGCAGATCTACAAGCTCACAACATGTTGCATTACAACGCCCTGTGAGCTTGCAGATCTGCTACTCGTGGCCTGCGACACTGGCACCTACACAAAGACTTATAAACCAGGCTTCAGATTGGAGGTGAGTTGTGCTTTCGTTAGCTCTCTCTCTCTCTTCCTTAACTAGTCCAGCCCCACAGAGGCGACTCTTCCATCCTCTTCCGCCCTCTTCATCCTCTCCTCTGTGTGTTTTTGCCCATCAGCTTGACCTCTGACACCTGGCGCAGCGCCAAATGCCTGGAGGGCCGTGGAGATGCCCAACAGTCTGCCCCTCTTACTTCCTGAGTTCACACTTTATTGCTTCTATCTACTATGTTCTCATGTTTACTTTTCCAGCATGAACAGAACGCACGATTGTGCTTGTCATCATAATTCTGATCTGTGTCTTTTTGTCTCCAGCACACATTGTATCCCCAAATGGCCCATAGGCTTATTCAGGGATGTCGCACCAAATTCTGGGCCCTGGGTACAAGGATTCACTGCGGGCCACCCATGAATGTTCTTCATAGGGGGAGGGGATTTAACTGAGTCCCGCGCTGCAAGCTTGTATATTTTTGAAAAATCATGATATCAAGAAGGTTTTTTGAGAAACCTATGTTTCTATGTCAGTAGTTCTCAAACTTTTTCATGTGAAGGACCCCCAAAATGATATGTATTTGGCCACAGACCACCATCTCAAAATATTTAGTTCCAGGGACCCCCAGTAGCTAAATTTGAGTTACAAATGTTCACTTGCATACAGTATATTCAAATATTTGCAGTAGTAGTAACTCAGTCCCACTACCCCCCCTGGGCTTATTTACCTTCAGCTTCCAGCATTTTGAGTTGTTGACCAGTTCGCAGAAAGTACTTTCTGAGGAAGACGAAGATGACAGCCAACGGGATGGCTGCGATGAAGATGTAAGGCCGCATAATGGACACAACGAAGATGGCTCCCAAGACGATCAGAGTCAACTGGAGATGTGGCCAACAGCACAGGACAAAGTAGAGGAGCAAACAGTGAGTGTCAGAGCAAACAGCAATTTACAAATACATTCATAAGCGTTTACATTCATTTGTCTAGAGTGGCAGATGGGTCAAAGGCAAAGATAAACAACAAGTTGTTGACCTCCTTGTGACTAGAAGTGTTTCTTGTATTTCTTGTGTTTTCCTTAATGGCCAGAAAGGGTGCAGAAATAATGATGTTTAAGACATTTCAAAAAGGTCTATGTGCTTTACGGCTTTAATGTTACAGATATCTAGTGCTACCATGTCAACCAAGACATGAAAACAAGTGATGTAAAACTGTAGAAATTGCAAAAGGAAGGAGAACAGCCCTGAAGATTGATGTGGGAAGGCAAGTTAAAATGGCTAATCCGCAAAGTAAAGCACTGCTTCATCACACAAGGCCGAAAACAAACGGTTCTGGACATACAAGGTTTCCGCCCGACAACGACGATATGTATGTGTTGTTTGTTTCAAATGCTAGTTTCACTCAACTACAAGGTATTCCTGGAATAAATGTGCTCTTTCTCGGTACAAAATGTCTCCCACCTGTATCAGGTCAAACAGCACCAGAGGCAGCATGTCATCGATGGTGGCCATGTCCTTAGTGAATCTATTCATGATCCGTCCTGCAGGAGGAGCGGAAAGTGTAGTTATGCTTCATGTATACTTCACTGTAAAGCAGTGCTTTTCAACCTTTTTCACATCAAGGTCCATTATTTATTTGGCATTTGAGCCACGGAACACCATTTGATGAGATTTAGCCTCTCAGACCAAAAAACATAGCATATTTTGTTATCGTTAGATAAGATTTTGTCCACAATTCCATGCTGTATTGATGCGGTCCTATAGGCTAATCTATCTATAAATGCGAGAAGTCTCTGCGTGTGTGTGTGTTTGTAATCCGCGTATCTCGAGAACCGTTCGTCCCACCGGCTTCAGATTCGGCACGCGCGTTCCCCGCCGCGGCACGGAGTGCAGTGCCGGGTCTCGACCCGACCCGACGCGCGGTTTTCCCAAACCGGCGCGAAACGTTCGGAATCTCCTTATGCGGGGTTGATTGTTGACATCAGGCTGTTTCTGAGGAAATCGGCGAAAGCTCTGACTCATTGTGACATCACTTCATAAAAGGCTCTGACATCACGTACGCCACATGAGTCAACAAAAAATCTCTGTGAGTGTGTATGTATGTAGGTAATCCACGTATCTCGAGAACCGTTCGTCCCACGGGCACGCGCGTTCTCCATATGGGCATAAAATGAATGCCCCCATATGAGAACCGTTCGTCCCACGGGCACGCGCGTTCCGTCCCACGGGCACGCGCGTTCTCCATATATGGGCATAAAATGAATGCCCCCATATATGGGCATAAAATGGATAAAGGGACACAGACAGACAGATTCAGAGATCTCCGATAACCGTTCGTCCCACGGGCACGCGCGTTCCGTCCCACGGGCACACGCGCGTTCCCCGCCGCGGCACGGAGTGCAGTGCCGGGTCTCGACCCGACCCGACGCGCGGTTTTCCCAAACCGGCGCGAAACGTTCGGAATCTCCTTATGCGGGGTTGATTGTTGACATCAGGCTGTTTCTGAGGAAATCGGCGAAAGCTCTGACTCATTGTGACATCACTTCATAAAAGGCTCTGACATCACGTACGCCACATGAGTCAACAAAAAATCTCTGTGAGTGTGTATGTATGTAGGTAATCCACGTATCTCGAGAACCGTTCGTCCCACGGGCACGCGCGTTCTCCATATGGGCATAAAATGAATGCCCCCATATGAGAACCGTTCGTCCCACGGGCACGCGCGTTCCGTCCCACGGGCACGCGCGTTCTCCATATATGGGCATAAAATGAATGCCCCCATATATGGGCATAAAATGGATAAAGGGACACAGACAGACAGATTCAGAGATCTCCGAGAACCGTTCGTCCCACGGGCACGCGCGTTCCGTCCCACGGGCACGCGCGTTCTCCATATATGGGCATAAAATGAATGCCCCCATATATGGGCATAAAATGGATAAAGGGACACAGACAGACAGATTCAGAGATCTCCATATATGGGCGTGAAATGGACGCAAATAGACAGATATCTCCATATATGGGCATATATGGGCAGACGTACGCCACATGAGTCAACAAAAAATCTCTGTGAGTGTGTATGTATGTAGGTAATCCGCGTATCTCGAGAACCGTTCGTCCCACGGGCACGCGCGTTCTCCATATATGGGCATAAAATGAATGCCCCCATATGAGAACCGTTCGTCCCACGGGCACGCGCGTTCTCCATATATGGGCATAAAATGAATGCCCCCATATATGGGCATAAAATGGATAAAGGGACACAGACAGACAGATTCAGAGATCTCATACGGCATAAAGGGACACAGACAGACACACAGACAGACGGATACAGAGATCTCCATAAATGGGCATAAAATGGACGCAAATGGCATATATGGGCATAAAATTTATGCAGAATCACAAAGATCTCCATATACGGGCATAAAGGGACACAGACAGACAGATTCAGAGATCTCCATATATGGGCGTGAAATGGACGCAAATAGACAGATATCTCCATATATGGGCATATATGGGCATAAAATGGACCCAGAACTATATCTGCAGTGATCTCCATATATGGACATAAAATGGACGCTGACAGACAGACAGATAACAGATATCTCCATATATGGGCATAAATGGACACAGGCAAACAGATGGTCAAAACGGGTCCTATGACAACAGGTATAATGGGGTTTGCATTAAAGGGCGGGGCATTCATTCCCTATTTACGTTGTTCCGAGTTGGCCAGGTCGCCGACTAGACGCTGGGCCGCCCGAAGGGCGGCCCAGCTTCTAGTAAGTATAAATCAGCCTCGATTTAATTATTATGGCGTTTGGTAGGACTAACTGAACCTTCTAAAGAATACCAAATCACTAGATGAAAGCAGTGTGTCTTGCAATTCAATCAGTAAGACAAACTTTAGAGCATTGAATAGACCTTTTTCAATATTGACGTGAAACGTGGTAACACAGGTGTTACCATTTATCCTAATTAAGGTTCTGTTCCATTTACCGGTAGTGTAGCAGAGCCTTTCCAGTTAGCCAGAATAATGTTCAATAGCAGCACCTGACACTGTTTGACCTTATAAGGGCATTCCGCCAAGTGCGTATGTCCACCATTGCCTAGCCAGGTCTTGGCTTCCATGTGCATCACAGACTTCAAGTGGCCAGTCTGTCAGCCATCTATGATGCCTACAGTATCTATGACACGTGACTCCACATTTTGGCGATCCAGACCTCATTGCGAGGCGTTGTGAGCATGTAGATCGTCTGTTTTCACAATATCTGCCTCTAATAATTGACACGTGACTCCACATTTTGGCGATCCAGACCTCATTGCGAGGCGTTGTGAGCATGTAGATCGTCTGTTTTCACAATATCTGCCTCTAATAATTGACATTTTGGCCAATGTTTAATTTATCATTTTAGAGGTTTTAAAAAGTCCTTTAATTGTCACTTTAGAAATGTGTAGATACCCTCTATCTACCGTATATACATAAACTTTATGTTGATTTGTTTACTGTTGAGTGGGGACCCCTGAAAATAATTTGGACACACACACACACACACACACACACACACACACACACACACACACACACACGCACACACACACACACACACACACACACACACACACACACACACACACACACACACACACACACACACAGAGTCACCCAGTCACCCACCAGTCTTCATGGTGTTCAGTACTGCCATGGGGGCTCGCAGCACAGAGCTCAGCATCTGTTCGTGGAGCCTCTTGGAGACGGTCAGCAGAGTGTGCACCAGCGGAAGCCCCCTGAAGAAGCCCAGGGCCAGCACACTCTCTGAGGTGGCCACGTAGATGTAGATGATGTAGTAGGCACTGGTTGGTGTGACGATGACGGCCAGGTGGACTGCAGGGGAGGAGGCGTTTTGGTGCTGCTCGTCGACGTAGTTGGGAGCATTAGGGTTGTTCCCCTCCCTCCAGATCTTACTAGGGGAAGAGATGGAAGGGTTCAACGTGACGACCAATGGCTTTTGAGAACCGGAGCTTTACGTTACTGATTCAACAATTTTCCAGCGCGTAGCATAGATTTTTACATTTTCATGTACGATTTTCCGACCTGGATTTCGATCCAATGCAGTAGTGCATTGGATCGTTGGATCATAAACCCCACCGTATTGTATAGGTAGATAGTAGGTACATTTTAACACTTACTCTGTGATGAGGAAAATGCCAATGACTGAACCAGCAACCTGAATGGAAAAAGGAGAAAGATTTAACCTTTATTCAAGTGGACAGTTACACTTATTGAATACACTTAAATGCAGTGGTGTAAAGTAACTAAGTACATATAAAAAGAAAGTACCCCCTCTTCTGTGTTGCCTAGAACTGGAGGATTGATTTTGGGGTTTGTATTGTAAAGTACAACGGTGTGATGTCATCAAGTTGTACTTTACAATACAAAACCAAAAATCAATCCTCCAGTTCTAGGCAACACAGAAGAGGGGGAACCTTTTTCTATTTCCACACAGCTCCTCTAATGTATATTAATGACATAGTTCAATATTGAAAATGGGTGGTCTTCCCCTTTAAGTAAAATGTTTAGGTATTTGTACTTTACTTCAGTATTTCCAAATACTTGTACTTTTACTCCACTACATTTATTTGAAAACTAGTTACTAGTCACTTTGCAGATATAAATTATAATATTATAAAACATCCATTAACCACTTCATCCTTATTTCATACCTTGGCTATTTGAAGATAGACGATTTACAAGCTCACAACGTGTCACGATGCGACGCGTTGTGAGCTTGTAGATCTGCTATTTTCAAACATTTTTGTACTTTTACTTTTTGTACTTTTAATGCCAATACTTTCATACTTTTACAAAAGTACATTTTGAATTCCGTACTTTTACTTGTAACAGAGTATTTATATATAATGGATTTGAGCACTTTTTCCACCACGGCTTAAATGCTTGTGAATTTACCTCAATGGCGAAGACAAACACAATATATAACAGGATATAGACCAGGGTCTTGTTGGTGGTGACGTAGCGCAAGTAAGTGTTCCATGAGGTAGTTTCAAAGTTCTCCCGGTCATCCGCAAACGCTTCCTGTAGAGAAGCGGACAGATCAGATCAACAGTTACCCAGAGACATGACTCAAGTAATGGGAACTGAAATAAATTACCTGGAATTTATTTGACTGTAAAATCTGGAAATATTCACATACAGAACATACACAACGTTAACCAGATTGGGTCTTTCCTTACCCAACAGAGATTATACAAACTGTCAATTAGATTCTTTCTTCCAGTGAAAAATAGCAGATATACAAGCTCACAGCACGGCACTCTCTGTGCCGCGCTGCAAGCTTGTAGATCTGCTATTTTTGAAAAAGTCGTGAAAATGTGTGCAAATCTTTGAATATATGTATTTTCAAAGCGAACGTTTGTAACTCAAATTTTGCTTCTGGGTGGTCCCTGGAACTAGATATTTTGAGATGGGGTCTGTGGCCAAATAAATATCAGTTTGGAGGTCCTTCACAAGAAAAGGTTTCAGAACCACCGACATAGTAGTCTCATAAGAACAGACTAACTGAGCTCCAGTTAAGTGAAAAGGACCTTTTCTTTGACGATGGCTAGCCAGATTGCTGACATATAAACATGGGTTTTTCAAAAAATCTTATAGAAGTTATAGAATCGGGTCAAAATTCTAATTTTCACGATTTTTCTAAAATAGCAGATCTACAAGCTCGCAGCGCGGCACTCGGTGCCGCGCTGTGAGCTTGTATATCTGCTATTTTTCAATAGTTAAAGCATAAAATAATGATACACAATATAGTGTACCCGTTCTGAATGGGTTAAATAGGAAGTCTTGGAAGGACGTAGGTTTACCCAATATCCAATGTCCACGTCCCCAGAATCTGAATTCTGATCCAGACTCCGGAGGCATGGATGAAGGCTATTGGGAAAACCAGCCTCTTATTTCATTCCAATTCTCCCTGCTGTGTACCTCCATGTCCTCCTCGTCGATCTCCTCACTGATGTCATAGACGCTGTCTTTAGACAGGCGGCGGGAGTAAATGTCCAGTTCGGAGGCCAGCTCACACTGCGGCGTGATGGACAGCTTCTTCCTGAAGGACGACTGCACGAGTTCCCTGCGACCCTGTCCCTGGGAGGTGGTCATGAAGGTCAGGACGGACTGCCGCCGCTGGCCGCTCAGCTGCTGCAGGCCGTGGTGGTACAGGTTGCCCCTGGGGAGAACCTCCTCCACCTGGTCGTCTTCAGGAACCACCGAGAACTTCCTTTCAGAGAGTTCCTTGACACCGTCCTCGATCGTGGTGGACTGCGGGCCGCTGCCAGACTGCTGGGAGTTCCCCATGAAGGAGAACTTGCGAGCGGCCGTGAGCGGGTTGAGGATGAGGGACGGCTTGCGCTTTTCCGGGTGACCGTCGCTTCCGGGGAGCCCCTGGGGCCCGGAGATGATTATCGGGGGTGGAGGCTGACGGAACGACCCGCGCATGGATTCTGGACCTCGGAAGCCAGCAGATTCGTCGACCGAGACCCTGCGGAGGGTTTCGGTAAGGATGGTGCTGCGTCCGTCCGCGTTGAAGTTGTCATACGCCTCGATGCCTAGGAGCAGGGTGCTGAAGTCAGGACGCTGGGACTGGAGCTCCGAGAAGGTGCCGTAGAAGTAACAGACGCCGTTGTGAAGCAGCAGGATCTTGTCCGCTCGTTTGAGGTGGTCCAACTTGCTGGTGATCACGACACGCGTCTTGGAGGCCATCAGTTTACATAAGCACCTGCACAAACACATTGGCAGCATGAATATCAGATAAATGGCAACATTTTCACGATTGAAATAATATCAATTTCTTGCCAACTATCACATTATATTACAGTAATATATTAGAGCTTAAAGTCTATAGTGTTTCTATATACATTTTTATTGGAAGACCTGTTGTCATATTGTACCATGGTACCATGTTCGTACCATGTACATTTTATTTAGAGTCCTTTACAAAGTTCATTCTGATTCATGAATCGATTATTCATATTTGATTCATTTGTACTGCATCCCTTTAAAATATATATAGTTTGACTTTTTTCAGCATTTTGTATGGTAGAAATATACATAACTTAGTGATAAGGCATGTTTATCGTCTAACGGTAAGGTGTATTACCGTAGCCATGACACACCACTTACAAACCAGAAGCAACACCAATAACCTTGACCTTGCCTACAGTAGACTGTAGGCAAGGTCACACACACCCCACTCCCTCAAAACATAAAGACTCTCTGTTGGGGATATACACACTTCTCAAAGATCTCTTTCTCTGTCACAATGTCCAGGTGGGTGAAAGGAGAGTCCAGGAGATAGAGGTCTGCATCCTTGTACACAGCCCTGTGTGAGAGAACACACACACACACACACACACACACACACACACACACACACACACACACACACACACACACACACACACACACACACACACACACACACACACACACACACACACACACACACACAGTGCAGGGGGGAGATCAAAGGAATGTGACACCTGATTTATACTTAGATGCGAGACACAGTGTGCAACAGGGACGTGCAGAGAATGTTAGAGGGGCAGGGGCTGAAATGTCTAAAAGGGCCTTTTGGTGAAAATATTGAAAATAGCAGACCTCCAAGCTCACAACGCTGTGGCGCGTTGTGAGCTTGGAGGTCGGCTATTTTCAGTACTTGATACCACACTAAACTAAGCATAAAAAAGGCAATACTGGAGATGTGGCGAACGGCATGGATTTCTACACAGAGAGGGCAATTCTTTCAACATAAGACGCTGCATTCAAGTTCAGAAGAGTTTGGACAAGGCAAGTCTCTTGAATGCTGCCTTCAGGTATGGTCTGGAGAGGGCACTTTTTTACAGGCGGATAAAAGGGCAGGGGCTCAAGCCCCATTTCATGTCTGTGTGTGCACATGCCTGGCGTGCAACCAAGTATGAATCAAGCCTGAGAGTGTAGGTGAGAAAACAAAAAGCTATATATCAAACAGGAGGTAAATGAGGAAGGCAAACTATAGTAGAAATTCTGAACGACGACAGTGGTGCTTAGCAGGCAAACTCAAAGAGAAGCTCCAAATTGATGCCAGCACACTAAACCAATAAATAATATATGGGAATATGAGAGGGTCTGAGTGTTATAATACACACAGAGATTTAATGGAGCAATAAAGTTATACTGAGGCTGTGAAAAAGCACCTTCAGTGATATAAGTAATTACACCATAAAACAGAACAACTAAGCCAGATAAGAGACATTGCCGGGTAAGTGATCTTATTTGTAAGGTTATGGTTATATAGATGCGAAATTATGGATGCTGTAGTAGCAGTTGTTTCTCAATGGAACACATTGTTGGCATTGCAAGACAGGAACTGACATGATATTCTTATTTTCAAGGCAGTTGTTACAATGTTAGAACTTCTATCAGTTTAGAAAGACGCAGCTAAATGGTTCTACATATTATGGTTAGACAGGCTGTTTAAGAGATATATAATATAGATACCTTTATTATCCCAAGGGGGAAATTCAGTTGTAGCACAGCAGTATACAGTTATTTACAATGTTACAGAGAAGTAAGAAAAAGATAGATAAGAGAAAAAAAAACAAGAGCAGTACAGTACCAATAAAGAGAAGGTGCATCAATATAGGGGGCGAATAATATATAAGTATATATACATAATGTGTCTTACAAAAAGAGACCGTAGCAGTCAATGCTAGTTAGTGCAGCAAGTATCTCACTGTCATTGTTAAACAAACCAAAATACTCAGAAACTACTAACACAACCTAATAGTGCAATGTCAAAAATCAGTGCGAAAAAAAAAAAACAGCTCAGAGAAGAAGAAACTAGGAAGCGTGTCACCGCAAGACGCACATGAGCACTCTCCCTGGAAGGTCCTTAGGGGTCAAAGTCAATACAGCAATAGTTCCGTCAGTCCAAGTTAGGAAGGAAGACCTTTTCAATCTTCCGTTATGTGTCTCGTTATGTGTCTCGTGTGTCTCGTTATGTGTCTCGTTATGTGTCTCGTTATGTGTCTCGTTGTACAGCTTAATATAATTAAGAATTTAATCCAATTACTTGCTTTATTTGGACTTTTGCAAAAGGACCCCGTGGATGACTAAAAGAATGACATCAGGTAAGAAAACTGAGGTCACTCACTGCGTAGTGAGTAATGCAATAAGTTACATCTAAATGGCTGTAAAATCTTATTTCGCTCTAAACAGTGATCCATTTTTCTCCCCAGTGACCAAACACAACCTCAACTGTCTGTACTTGGATCATCACAATGCCACACTTAACGAGGGACTGGATACACCGGTAGTCTATATTTCTGCAGCTTTTCTAAAAAGTCCAAGTGACACAAATTACTCAGAGCCGATAATGCCTCTAAAACAGGGGTCTTCAACAGGGGGTCCAGGACCCCTAGGAGGTCCTCAGAGTTATTACAGGGGAGCCACAAACATCTTTGTGATAGGATCACTCTTTTAAATCCCTATTCTGAGGAGAATTTTAGCCAAAAATAGCAGATCCACAAGCTTGTTGTAGATCAGCTATTTTAGGCAAATAGGTTTGGTGTAGAGGTAAAAAGAGCAGACCATGTACAGAGTTAAGTCTATGAATCTATCTATGAAATCAATGTAAATCTGCATCACACATTTATACAATATGTAGTGGGGGGGTCCCTGCTTCATCGTTCTCTCAGCTAAGGGGTCCTTGGCCTGAAAACGTTGAAGACCCCTGCTCTAAAAGTACATTTCCAGCTCTAGTTAATGCAGTAGATTCAGCGTTACCCTTCTGACAGGTGCAGGAGAGAGCAGACCATGCTGGGAGATAACCAGGTGTGATGTGATATGATATGACATACCTGGCCAGGCCAATGCGTGCCCTTTGACCTCCACTGAGGGTCACCCCGCCTTCCACAAGGGATGTTTTGTCCTTCTCCGGCAGAAGGTCCAAGTCCTAGGAGGTAAAACATCCACTCGCTGGGTTAAATACATCCATACAGTAACCATGTAGAGTAGCAGAGAGCGGATAGTTGCTGCCTGATACCAAATGAAATTATTTTTCAGGAAAGGGCAGCTTTTCTGTCTCAGTTATGATTAATTCAGCAACAATGTCAGGGAGAGTGTTTTTTGCAGGTTTTTCAGTCCGAGTGTAAAAAGCAACTAGGTTAAGACAGCGGAAGCTTGTGATTGGCTGCATGGAGGTGCCAAAAGTCGGGGGGACGGAGATACACCTAAATCTAACCTTAGACCTAACCCTAACCTCAGTACAACTAACGCTGTTGAATGCTAATCTGCCGACACTGGTGAATGCTAACCTGGTGAATGTTAAACTCGTCTGACCAACGGTGCTTAACCCAGTTGCTTTTTTGACACATTCGGACTGAAAAACCTGCAAAAAAACACTCTCCTAACAATGTCATGCACATAATGAATGCTTCCTGAATGAAAAACACTAATGGTTACCACAAGGACATAACCGAAATGTGGTAATTAAACTTGAAAAAAAAGGGAAAAAAACAGACCTCGGAATTATCCAAGATTCTGCTCTATCAGTGTGCTTTCAACTTTGAGGTTTGGTGCTTTGATCGTTGCTCATCAGATAGGACAGAAATGACACGTAAGACATGTAATTCTGTGAGTTTTAGTATCCAATAACACTGATAAAATGTAATGTGTAAGTATGTAACACATTACTGGGTCACAAGGAGCAGTGTGGCACTGTCACATGTTCTGGCTCACAATGTTTTTAAACTAAATGTGAAAACAGATACAAGTTTTGTAGTGTGTTGGCTCAACATGTGAGCAAAATTCACAGCCACGCTTAGATCTTTGCAACATGACACAACAAGTCTGTGTCACTGAAAGAGCAGAATAAAAAATAAAAAATGAACATCTAAGACTTAGGTCTGCTTGAAAGGTGCACTGGGTGCTTGCAGTGCCAAGTCATTTAGTTAAAATGAAAAAGGAATGGAAAGCCTGACAAAAGCACAAAACACCCACAGCACGCAGAGGAAATGGACTCGAGAGAGAAGTGGGGGAGTGAGAAAAGGTGACAGAACATGGAACATGGACAAACCGACAGATGAACATTTGGTATAATTCACACTGAAAATGGACACCCCTAAATGGATGAAGTGACAGGTCTATCATCCTTAAAGCAGCCTACCTTTTTCCAAGGCCACTTCCGTCATCCTTAAAGGAGGGCGTAGGGGAATTAAGTTAACAGTTTGTTTAACAGCTTGTAAAAGACGACAGAATGGAATACAAGGCATGTTGTGTCTCCCCCTGAACAAAAGCATCTGTTGGGCTGGAGGCTAAAAGCTACATGCTAACGTTAAGTGAGCGGTGGACTCGCGGTAAACCGGTTTACAGGGAGAAGACCACCCATGGGAGTCTGTCTGGAGCTCAGGTGGGGGGGGCTACTATAGAAGAGGACTACTAGAAGACAACCCTAGTAAATGTCATCGTTGTGTCTGGACAACTAAGCAACAGTTGTCACTCTGTTAGATGGATAGCGTAATAATAGAGCGTTCACAAACAGGTTGAAGCAGCTTTGGCAGGCATATTGGTATGCCCTACACACACTGAAAATAGAGGTAGCAGCATATTGCTAAGAGACCATATTTAATTAAAATCTAAATTAAAACAGAAAATGTGAATTAAGTGTTATAGGATTGTTATCTATTAATAGTTGTAGGCATTGCCATTTAACAGAGTAATTATCACAGTCACAAGATAACAACACATTTTGATAATAGGGCCACAGATAATGTGTACAGGGCTTGTTTAATGTTGAAGAGTTTATTACTGTATATGTAAGCGGTTAATTAGACCACATTTTCCTGGACGCTGCTGCTTTTTTCCCTCCTTGTCAGAGTTTTATTGTCACATAACAGGTTTACAGGTGTAAAGAAGTGTGTGAAATTAGCAACACATTAGCAAAGACGATAAGCGTTGTCAATTATCTGTTTGCATACAGTATACAACAAAACACGTCGCATTTACCTACAGCACAACAAACATTTGCATACAGTAAAGACACATTTATTTTGGCGATTTCTATCAGTTGTTATGGTAACTGACGATGCCTCATGCCTGCATTCAGCGCCTCAGTCAGATGACAATAAGCAGCAGGTTTCTTACACGGAGCTGTCAATATTGCATGCCAACATTGTTTGCTATGACAACATGCTGTGTTTTTGTCAAAACTGTGGAGGCACTCTCAGTAAGAGGGCAAGAGAGAGATAGACTGTATGCATGATAACTGTAGTGTAAAACCATTTGGCAAAATATTAAATACCACAATGTAGATTCTCATAAATACCATACGTATGCATTCATCAATCTATTTCAACATTCACTCTGGGGAATTTGGAGTATATGACTTTATGTGCACATTTGTGGGTACACGTATGGTAGCATTAAATACATTAGCTTCAAGTAACATGCCATTTTAACATAATCATTAACATGATCATGTTACATGATATTTAGGGTTCTAAGTAGCAAAGCTAGAAAGCAAGAACTCTTATTGTTTTTCTTCTCATTATTTTTCCTATGCTGCATACTTTTAAGAGAAAGGGGAGTTGGATTGGCCACGCCCTCAGAAAACCTGCTACAAACGTCACACGACAAGCCCTGAAATGGAACCCCCAAGGGAAAAGGAAACAAGGTCGCCCCAGGAACAGCTGGAGAAAGCAGAAGAAATGCCTGAGACTGGGGAGATCTCAAAAGAACTGCAAAAAAACAAGTGAAATGGAGGACATTTTGTCAACGACCTATGCACCTAAATGAGCAAAGAGTCAAGTATATATTAGCGGTGTTCGTACACCAAAACCTGTACCTCGAAATACCTAAATTGGCCAGTGGGTTTTCACTGCTTTTGTGCATCACTGTCAAATGAGTGTGAGTAATAAAATATGGCATTCATTTATGACAAAACATAAAAAGATTAAATATAGAGATACAAGGTTTGTGCCTAGGAGTAGATGTAACATATTGTTGTTGTCGGGCGGAAACCTTGTACGTGCAAAACCGTTACATTACAGGAAATAGAAATAGAACCAGTGATCTAATGGATCCAATGTAATTATTACAAATGTCACAAGTGCTTGTTTTCATTGGCTAAACATTTATAAAAACCTACAGATAGACTATAAATTTGCTATTTTTGACACAAAAATGTTTAAACAGTGCAGAGATACAAAGTTTCTGGCCTCAGTCCACTAAGCCTACAAATGTGGTGATTTGCTTACAGAGAAATGAGCCTTGTCTCCATTCTATGGCTGTCACTTTCTAACCAGCAAGCTGATATTCTGAGCTGGTGACATAATGTGGCGTCTCCATGACAACGCAGGGAGAGCCAGCATTCTACTATTCCAGTAACAACCCCCCCCCCTACACACACACACACACACACACACACACACACACACACACACACACACACACACACACACACACACACCCACACACACACACACACACCATCCAACCGGCTGAAAGCGTAGCCTGAAATACTCTGGAGACAGAGAGGCATCACTCAACGATGCCTCAGGACGTGATAAATGGTGTGTGTGTGTGTGTGTGTGTGTGTGTGTGTGTGTGTGCGTGTGTGCGTGCGTGCGTGCGTGCGTGCGTGCGTGCGTGCACGTGTGTGTAAGCCGACAGTGGGAGGGAGGGAATGTAACTCTTGGTAATTGTGTATTCCACCTGGATTTAAACTGCATTCATCAGGTGTCTCAGGTCTAATTCCTACAGTGAAAACTCCAAGGAAAACCAGCATTATTCCTGAGGACCAGAGGTAAAGAAAAATAACTAGGACTTCTCTGGAGTGCCCAACACATGAATGAGCTTGAGTCAGCATTAAAGCAGGCTGGAACACTGTACCTCTTCCAGCTGACAGGCCTTGATAACCTGTGCGTAGCGGTACTCGTCGTAGGTCAGGCCAAACAGGATGTTGTCGCGGATGGTCCCTGGCATGATCCAGGAAGTCTGTGGCGAGTAGGAGACCCGTCCACTGTGTCTGATTTTGCCCTCCGAGGGCACCAGCTCACCCAGAATCATCATCAGCAGGGAACTCTGGGAACGAGGAAACAGGACAATGTCACAACACCTTTCAATGCTACAAGTATCTCCAGCTGTGTTGTTCACCCAGCTGTGGTGAAGAACCTTGACAAGGAACTTGCAGTACCAGAGAAATGTGAAATTATAAGTTCTGAAAGTTCTGAAAGACCAATAATTGGTCGTCCAACAGTTCTCCAGGATGACATCCAAAATGTATCCTAACATGTTCATTGCAACATCCTCTAGAACCAGAACTCGCACCAAAAACAAACAACAACAAAGCATGTGGAACCAAAAAAAAGATTAAGCCTAATGTATACTCTGACGCCCACCCTAGTAAAGCCTGAGGTTTCTTCCAGTTAAGGGGGAGTATATCCTTGACACCATCGCAACAATAGGTCTCTGCTCTATATGGGTAATGTCTTGAGACAGCTCGTGATTTGGCACTATAATAAAATGTAATTGAAATTGATAATAATAATAATAATAGTCAGTTTGCGCTCATGTCACTCCCAGTTTGCAGACGTACCTTCCCTGAGCCGGTAGATCCAGTCACAGCTAACATTTTGCCCTTCTCCAGGTACAGGCTGATGTTGTTGAGGACAGGCGTGACATAGAGGTTGGTGAAGAACAGACCAGCATCTCCGTTAGGGTGGCCGTTAGCCTTGTTCTCCTGCTTGATCTTCTCAAAAAGCTCTCCTATGCCCTGCAATGGAGACATTAAGAAAAGTCTGAACTATGTACCTAATAGATTAAGAAATAAGACTATACTACTATGTTATACAAGACTAATGTATACTAACTAGACAATAATATACTATATTAGACTATACTATGTGTATACTAAGCTAGCCTAGACTAATATACTATGGCGCTAGACACCACACTACATTGTACAATGTATGCATCACAGGTGTGTGTTTATGTGTTTGGTTTGCTCGTGTGACAAGCAGACATTTAATACTTGCTTTATATTAGCATTCTGGTCAACTATAGAACATTCAACGGCGGTGTTTGTCATGCTTTGTAGACAGACAGTGAGACCATTCTCTACTCCCTGCCAGAGTGGAAAAAAAGACTCCCAAAGACCTTTGCAACTGCATTATTCATCTGTCAACACCTCCATAGAGATCAATAGATGGCCATTCTCACTGTTACAGTAAAAAGGGGGGAACCTTGGATGACTTGTCAATTTAATCACTGACCTCTGAGACGTTTCATGGGTCACCGTCCCTCTAACTCTAGAGGGGCTTCTGCAATTTATAAAGACGTTTTCTGTGATTTGTATAGGCTCCCAGCCCAATTCACATTCAAATGAGCTGACGCACGTGTTGTCAACAGTAAAGAAAGACAACACCCCTCCCATTCTTCCCCCTAATAGAACATTCCGGGAAGAACAGAAGACTAGGAGAGAATCCTGGAATTAAATGATGCACATGAGTTCCCCAGAAACTGACCACATCTTCCTGGCTAGTGTATATGTTTGTAAAGGAATTGATGGCTTATGTAAATTAAAGGAAAAAGATTTTCTCACGATATCAGACGGTCATAAATCACACGTACTTGACTGTGTTTACAACCCTCTGCTTATAGATAAGACAAGATAATTCACTCTATATAATGGTGATGAATTGACTCTGGTAGAGAAGCTGAGATTCAGTGGTCCCGGGCTGTTTACCCATTTCAGTGTGTTAAACCTCGTTTATGTATTTAAAAAGATAATATGGGCTGTCATAATCAGACTTACAACCGGGCCTGGGTCAAATAGTAGCCATGGCATTTGTTGTAGCCTACTTGGAGTCATAAACACAATGTAGACAACTTGCAAACGATGCTTATCGATGCAAATTGCCCTCTCTATGTAGAAATCCACAGTAAATGGTACACAAACCTCATCCCAGGAGGCGGTCACATTAACCAGCTCCAGTTCTGTCATAGTGAGGTTGTATTCCAGCGTCTTATACTCCTCCTTCATGAGGAATTCCTATAGAACAAACAAACACATCAGGCAAACACAGGGATGAGTGATTTGAAAAACAATATTGGGGATGTGAATAATATGGATTTGTGTGGATTTGGAGTCTGATGTCCCTTGTGCTGGGCGAACAGTGTGTGTGTGTGTGTGTGTGTGTGTGTGTGTGTGTGTGTGTGTGTGTGTGTGTGTGTGTGTGTGTGTGTGTGTGTGTGTATTGACGCCCACGCACACGCGCGCGCACGCACACACACACACACACACACACACACACACACACACACACACACACACACACACACACACACACACACTTAATTTTGTTATGTTCACATCAAAGTCGTGAACGATCATTATGCAGCCAGCACATTTCTGTAATACATTATGCATGATAGATAAGCGTGGCATACTGTAAACACATAGTGTACACACACACAAACACTGCTGTTGTGTGTTTGACAGTATATCCGATAGATACACCCAAAAGACTGATAAGACTACTGGATGACCCCCCCCCCCCCCACACACACACACACACACACACACACACACACACACACACACACACACACACACACACACACACACACACTGGAGTCCTTGGCAGTGTATTTACCAGAATCCCTTTAATCGGCAAGTAAGATAAATGTACAGTCATTTGTCTTGGTGTCTCTTTGCAGGGACATGCCAGGTGAAAGGTCAACATGTACAAGTGTTTAAGTTCTTTGTGAATGTGTTTTTGTACTGTATGTTGATGTGTGCGTGTGGTTACGTGCGCGCACGTGCGTGTGAGTGTGCGCGTGCATGTGTGTGTGTATACACACCTGTACTTATGCACCCTAAATTTATGTGTTTGTCATTTCCTACCCATCTTTAGGCTGTGTTCCAAAAACATGTGAGGTTACATAACCCCGGTGGCCAGTGACATAACCTGATGACTGAACCAGACAGTGACTAACTGCCTGTCTTTAGCCCCACTCTCTAACTCTGGACATGCCATAGCTGTAGGTATGTATACAGAACTATTGGTATATTTCTCTTGAATAAGGCATCACGCAGAGTGAAGTTCCTACATGCTGCGAGTTGTCTTCGTGTAATTCATTTCCCCCCGACAAAATATATTGTTTGAATGGTGTTTGTGTATCGAGTATCCACCGAGGTTTCCAAAATCTTAATTGAGCGTAAAATATAGAAATCGCCACAAAAACTGGCCACAGTGGCTGGCTGGCGATATATTTATTATTATAAAATAGTTATAATATTTATTATTATTATTATTATTTAGATTTTAAAGAGATTATCACAACATAACAATACAGAGTTTACAACCATTACAATCAGATAAAAAAAGCAGTTATGAGTGTTATGAGTCTTCTGGATACACTTGGTTATTACAAAAATGATAAACAGACCTGGGACCCAAGGTAGTAGAATCTGAACCGATCCAATTCCAGACCCATGTGACAAAAACAAAACAGGGACGCGAACGTGTACGGCTGTGGATATTAGTAAGCAATAAGCATAGTGACTGTCAATAGTGACTGTCAATGGAGAGATATTAGTAAGCATAGTGACTGTCAATGGAGAGAGAGCGTGGGAGCAAAGTGGTGGAACAACTTGGTGACACATAGGTTGGCTTCCTTGGCATCATGAAGTAAACATGACAGTAACAAAACATAACACTAAGTATCAAGAGTAGATCACTTGTCTGTCCTCCTGACTACTTTCTGTTCTTTTTGGCAAGCGACAATTGATCCGCTTTAGGAAACTATAAACACAGGAACAGTACATGTATTGGAAAGAAGTGCTGCACTACCATAAAGCGGCTTAATGATGAGTCGGGTGGTTCACTGCACACGCACACACTGTATCTCCAAAATTGCACGTGAGGTGTAATACACTATGGCCAATACATTTTTAATTTGGCCAGAGAAACTGAAAAAACAAAAAGCGATACAATTGTTAATCACCAAGAATAAAGACCTGTATGAATGAGGTATCAACTATATGAATAGTTTGAAATGAGATAGTTGCTAAAGCATGTTCGGATTGTTTATTCGTTGTGTGAAAAGTAATAATAATGTAATAATAATCTAAGTGCACCACCCACCTCAATCTTCTTGACCAAGGCCAGGGTGTCGTACCACATCTGGATGGATCCGGGCAGCTGGCGGGTGAGCGTCATGCGGAGCACCATGCAGTAGGAGGCCGTGGTGAAGATACGGCGCAGGATGATGCCCTTACTGAGCGCGTGTGGCACGATGGCCGACACGATGACCAGGATGGCGGAGAAGAAGTAGGAGGCACTGTAGAAGTAACGCAGAGAACCGATCTTCCTGGTGAGATTCATCTCGTCCCTGAGAAAATAAGGACCGGTTAGAACAGAACAGAACTGAACAGAACCGATAAAAATTACTAGCACAGATTATATTTCTGCAACACAATGTTGATATGAGGTCATCTTGCTACTCTTGTGCCAAGTGTTTTTAGTAACCTATGCACATGCTTACGTGAAGTCCATAATGCTTCCACTAACATTAATTATTGTCCATTTTGCTTGTCAGACAAGTGATCCAAAGTATTTCGTATCTTATTAATTGATTGATTGATGTCATTTGGTGACAGCACATAAAAGAGCATAGGGCTGGGGCGGTATGGATTTTTGAGCGGTGGTCACACCGTCTCCATAGCGTGGCCGTGTGTGTAGGTATGTTTGTTTGTGTGTTTGTTTGTTTGTTTGTATGTGGGTGGGTCTGTATGTAGCCTGTATGTAGTACCTTTTCTGACCTCACATGTTAAGGGAGGGGCGCTGTTTTCAGGCCAGGCCAGGCACACACACACACACACACGCACACACACACACACACACAGGGGGGAAGGGGGGGGGGGGGGGGAGCGGGGGGTAAAACCACCGCTCAGTTCACACGGGTGTGATTTTTTTTGTTATCGCGGTAATAACCCAGCCCTAAAAGAGCACATTAGACGTTGTCATCACTGAAAATAAAGACACAATAAAGCCGAAAGTTGAACACTGAGCACTTCCTGTCAACACCCAAACATCAAAGCAACTATTCAACTTTATGTATACTTATACTTCAATAGAAACACCTCTGATTTGACTCGACTCCCAGCATTAGGAAGTGTCTTACTGTCTGATGTTCCGGATGATGAGCTCCATGACCTCCTCCCAGCCATAGGCCTTCACTGAGTGGATGTTCTCCACGATCTCTGAGGTCAGGGCCAGGCGGCGACTGATCATACCTGCCCGCTTAACTCTGGAGGGGGTGGAGGTGGAGAGCCAGTTAATAAAACATTCAGTACACACAAACACGGATGATAAGGCTGGCTTCCCATGACAAATCTTTCATTGCGGTTGGTGGTTAAGGCCCTTGTATACAGAGACCAATTGTTCTGCACAAAAAAAAACAGGCGAAAGAACAAATGCTTCTTTATGACCTCTTGCACACCTACTCTGAAAGCGGTTTCGACTGCACATCATTTTTTCAATGCAACCCTGTTTGATTCCTGCCCATTTGCAGAATCGTTGGGGAATACCTGCTTGAACCAATAAAAACATTGCATCAGACTGTGTGCAAGCACCTTTAGTAGTAGCTTGAAACTATGCTGCAATTGAGTTGCATAGTGTTAAATCCCAGCATCCATATTGTGGGGAAAGCTTCAGTTGAAAATAGCAGATCGACAAAGCTCACAACGTGACGTGTTGCGTTGCATTGTGAGCTAGTCGATGGTCAATTTTCAGCAAAAGCTTTCACCATAATAACAGAAAACAGAAAATACACTACTTGTACTGTATAGAGCCTCGAGGGACTACACTTAACCATATTGCGTGGTTAACCACTTAACCCCTATAAATAACCTTCCATTGGCCATAAGAGATTGTCATACTTTTATATCCTTCAAGTACAATCTAAAATGGTTACTTGATACCCAAACTTGCACCCATTCATAATAAATCCTGTACCTTATTTGACAATGTATCCTGTACTACTACTTGAAACTAATACTGCACTTTATACACAATTCACTTCAGTATACAAATACTGTATACCGGTATATTGCCCTCTAAAACGCTGCTATTTTCTTAGTGCAATACTACATGATTGTTTTAGTGTTAAACTGTTTCGTGCCTCTGTTCTTGTATTTATGTATTATGCTCTGTTTTCCCTATGTAATGTAATGTACTCCATTGGCTGCCAGTTTTTCTTTGTGGGGACGGCAGATGTAAATTAGCGTCTTTTCTAAATCCGGGGTATTTACATTACATTGATATGTATTGCTAATTAATATGCGGTGTCCCATCTAAATACACAAATAAAGTAAAGTAAATATACATTGTTGAAAGGCGTCTCTCAGAATGGGAGAATGGAGCAATTTGAAACCTGAATGTAGTTTAGGGAAAATGTTAGTGGAAAAGCTAGCCTAATACACACATGCGAACGCACGCACGCGCGCGCGCACACACACACACACACACACACACACACACACACACACACACACACACACACACACACACACACACACACACAGCACTGTAAACACAAACATGGGCTAATTAAGCAGAGTATTCAACATGTGGGATGGAACGGAACGCATGAAGGGGAACGGATCAAAAGGTCAGCGTTGTCAATTCCACAATACACTTTATGAAGGTATGGTTTTAGTAGTGAGGAATTCATATTAATGACAGCATGTCAAAAGGTGTTTGGATATCTTTTAGGTCAGTTTAGGCGCCGTGTTCACCGAGGCTTTGTTTCCCAGGCTGAAAACGCCAAGGCACTCGCCTAAAAGCGTTTCCAAACAACCGAGCTGAAAGTATTTGAGCTCTAAGCATACGGTAAATGCTCAGTGCCACGCCACGCTGCTGGGGGCTCAAAAAACGATGAACAATGATAAACAATTAAAAACATGCGCTACGCTCAGGACAAAACAAACTAATTGATTAATCAAACTAATTGATTACATTTTGGGGACAAGATTCAATTTATTTTATACCCTGGCTGGGACACCTGGGTTAATGTTTTTAAATGAATACTCAAGACTTTACTCATTTTTTACTGAGTACCTCATCTGAAGCAGGACAGTAGTGTAGTCAAAACCGAAGGGATAAAGCTAAATAAATGGATAAAGAGGATCCATTTATGCTATTTAACCTCTTAAACCCTCTAGAACTGGACTTGAGTTACTGTACTTTGACAGATGTTTTCCATCTACACCAAATCTCTTCCCAAATTCTTGGCGAATATTCTCCTCAGAATATGGATAATGGGTTCAAGTGGTTACTGTCATTCAATGCTATATGAGATACTTCAATGGTTTCATATGGAAATAAGCTTAGTCTTTTCTAGGATCTCCTTTTAGTTGACCTTGTACCAGTGAACTGTACCGTCATGAAACTGTACCTTTTTCTATGCAAACTTCTAATAAAGTCTTCAATCAATCAATCAATCAATCAAACTGAGCTGAGGCGGTGTGTTTGAAACCAGCTGGTTGTTCTGTCAGAATATCCCTGTGGCTTTGTTGACACTTCTCAGGGACACAAAGCGTGCTGTTGTCTCTAGCAGGAGATATACTGTAAACCAAGAGATATCAAGGCAAACTGTATAGACACGTCAGACAGGAGCCGAGGAAGATCTACGATAAAACGACCACAGGCTACAGCAGGAATGGAAATGCGAGCATTCAGGGAATGGAAATGTGTGTTGACTTGGCTAGGTGCCTTGACTAGGTACAGACTCAGCGAACACAGCCTTGCAATAGAGAAAGGCCGCCACAGACAGACCCCACTCCCAAGGGAAGACAGAATATGCACCCACTGCACACAAAATGTGGTAGAAACAGAGATACACTTTCTAACCACCTGCCCACTATACCAAGACATCAGAGACACATACTTCCCACAGATTACACACACAAGAAGTGAGTTTGAAAACATGACCAATGATGAAAAACTCCCATACCTACTGGGAGAAATACAACAATGTGCGAACACAGCAGCAAGATTTGTGAACTGTTGCGACAAAAGAAGGGTAGAGACTGGAACACAACCACAGATTGAAATCTAGACCTAGTGCACAAACAGTATGAAACAGAGCTCTACATTTTGAGTAAAAATAATGCTGCTATTTGTTCCAAAAGCTTTATACGCTGTATATAAAGTATATATATATAAAATGTCACAATGCGACATAACTCTGTTTACACAATGCTGTACCCCCTCCAACTGTATATATGTTCCCCACTTTCAACAGTTTTTATTTTATTTGAGACACTTGCTTTGGCAATGTAAACGTATGTTTTCTCATGCCAATAAAGCTCCTTTGAATTGAATTGTGTGCATGTGTGTTTGCATGCATGCGTGCGTGCGTGCGTGCGTGCGTGCGTGCGTGCGTGCGCGTGTGTGTGTGTGTGTACCTGTGTGGTCCCATCTTCTGAGCGAGGCAGGCTTGTACAATGCCCAGCAGGGTGAGAGCAGCCAGGGCACAGAAGCCATTCACTTCAATCAGCTCCCAGATCAGCCCTGTACACAGAATGCACTGCAGGGGTGTGATCCAAATAAAATGGGCCAGACCCAGGCTCTGTAACACACACACATACACACACACACACACACACACACACACACACACACACACACACACACACACACACACACATTACATTTTCTTTTTCTTTTTTTTCCTTCAATTAGTTTGTCTTTTTCATTTGTCTCCCAATGTAGCCTTCTGCAGTCATCATGCCAATTCCATATTCCCTGTGTATTATACCAGTGTTTCTCAAACTTTCAAATTTCAAGGTCTCCCCTTAACTCTGACAGGGTACAAATGGAACCAAATGAACCTGTTAGGGTTCATTTGGTTCCATTTGTACAATGTCAGAGTTACAGACTTGTATGGGTCAATTTACACCCCACTAAAGGAACCCACAGAGTCCCTGGAATCCACTTTGAGAACCACTCTATTACACTGTAGTCCCTTGTCACTGCTAACTCCTAAACTCAGGGAGAGCAGAAACAACCATGAGTCCTCTTCGATACATGTGACGTCTTTCTCACCTGACAGAGAGGAGTTTCACTGGGAGGGCTTAATGCCAGTGGAGGTATACGCTATTCCTTCAATTCCACACCCCACTAAGCAGGCGCCAAGACTAGGAGCCGCTAGTGCAGAGACAGAGATCGCCCACTTCGCACAGCTTCTCACCCGCAAACAATTATGTTTGTTGGAACGCATGACCAAAGATTATTTTACTTTTAAGTTCACATGAATTTGTCTCGAATGCTGTGATTTAGTATAAATAGAGCACACAAGAACATCACAGAATGGAGCAAAAGGGAATCGTGTCCGAATACATACATGCATACACCATACAGCAGATAAGCTTTTATCTAAAGCTTTTATCTAGACAGACAGACACACACACACACACACACGTGCGTGCGCACACACGCACACACACGCGCGCGCACACACACACACACACACACACACACACACACACACACACACACACACACACACACACACACACACACACACACACACTACTGTGAGAAAATCACAGGTAATCGGACCTAGCCATATTCAAGTCAGGTGATAATTACTTCAGAGCAGGTCACAGAGTGTATCGACATTCTGCGCTTCAACGAGACCTACAGTACCACTGTAGAGAGGTAGAGTTCACTCGCCAGCCTGCGTGTTACACTCACACATGCACACGCACGCACGCACGCGTGCACGCGCGCGTGCACGCACGCACGCACGCACGCACGCACGCACGCACGCACGCACGCACGCACGCACGCACGCACGCACGCACACACACACACACACACACTCGCTAACACACCTGCAATGCAGTGCAGATGTCTAGTGTCAGAATCTAAGCTCAATTAAGCTATTTTATTTTATTTATTTGGTTTAAGGCAATGTGTCCACCAAAGCATTTTCCAATTTAAGGACTTTTTAGTACCTCGAAAATGACAAATTAAACATTGGCCAAATTGTCAAATGAGGCAGAAATCTTGAAAATAGCCGATCCTACATGCTCACAACGCCTCTTACAGGATATTAAATGCCTCTGCTTTTGCACATTCAACATAGCTGCCAAAAGATATTGACACTAGATTTAACTTGTATTTCTATCCAGTATTATCCTTGTTGCATTGTCATTCATTTAGGTACATATTGCATTAACTGACCCCAGTAGTCTATAGGTTGTGAATTGGTTTTACCTCATCCAGCTTGTTGAGGTGGGCTGACATCAGACTGACCAGCTGACCAGTGCTGATCTTATCCAGGACACGGCTCGACAGTTTCAGGGTCTGAAAAGGACAAAGGTCCCCTGATCAGTCATGAATATGAAGTCATATTTTTAAATGTCTTTAGTTTATAATCAATCCCTGACTCCCTCCCTGTCAACGCTAACCCCACATCTTTCTCTTGGGGAGGGTGACACACACTGATAACCAAATGTCTCCTCCGATAAACTTGGAGTCGCCAGCCGCTTCTCTTCACCTGACAGTGAGGACTTTCACCGGGAGGGTGTAACATGTGCACTATCCCTCCCCAGAGAGTGAGATCACACACTCACATTCACATGCCGATGGCAGAGGAAACCATGCAAGGTGTCAACCTGCTCAACAGGAGCAGTTTGGTTTTCGTTGTCTTGCTCAAGGGCACTTCGAAGATTAACTCATGGGGAGCCGTGAATCAAACCGAATATGGGAACCCATCGTCAAAGAAAAGGGAAAAACAGCGCCCTCTCTGTTTTGGGTCCCATCCTAATTTACAGTACACTAGACTAATACACTATTAGACAGAAACAAAGACAGAATAGCAGAAAGAGCGAATACATTCTCTGGCACCGGCACCTGCCGACCGTCAGTTGGACCGTCAAGCCTCGAACAGAGTCGGGTCCGCGGTGGAAGGCTATCCACCGCGTGTAGTGCGGTGTAGTCCTTTTGAGTCATAAAACTACAACGTTAACGCTCAAAAAGACTACCGACTCTGTTCGAGGCTTAAGTCGTGCTGCATCGCCGGCGATAGGACCGGCAGCCTCGGAACTGTAGGTAGGACCGGCATCGCTGGTAACTGCCGCAGCAGCCACCATCGCACGGACCGGCAGTTTACCGCGACGGGACCTGCCGGTCAGTGCGGCGGCCGCCGGTCTTACTGCCTGTCCTATATCTGCAGTTCTGCGGCAGGTGACGGTGCCAGAGAATGTATCCGCTCTTTCTGCTATTCTGTCTTTGTTTCTGTATAATAAAACATATTAGTTCTAATTACCAACACATTATTTCTTATTCTGTCTTAAAGTGTACTGTAAATTAGGATGGGACCCTGTTTTGTTCTTGAGAGATTAATCCTCACCTACCTTCTTGTATATGAGGCTGAAGAGTGCGATGCGGATCTGCATGCCCAGGTGGTGCAGGCCAAAGAGCGCCGGCTGCAGGAGGAGGAAGCGGGCGATGAAGAGCAGGGTGAGGCCAAAGGCCAGCCAGTAGCCCTGCTCCCGCTCTGGAGCGTGGAACGGGTCAAAGGACGCAATGATCCGACCCAGCAGCTGGGGCTGGACCGACTTGGAAGCCTCCTGGACACACAAGGTTAAGAGAACGTGGGTGTAAGAGAGAGAGAGAGAGAGTGTGAGAAATACTCATACAGTAGATCACATGACTCTGGTTGTCGCAAGCCATTTATTACAATATTAGATTCACAGTTGCCGAGGGGGAATTCAAGCGTTTCTGTAACAAAGCTAATGCAAAAGATGCATTAAAGACAGAAAGATGCATTAAAGACAGAAAAATAAAATAAAAAATACTTTCAATCGCTGTACAGTCCCTGTGGTTCATGTCCATTCTGCCCTTCTTATCCGTACAGTCATCAAAATGTACAAACGCTGACAATAACCTTGGGTGAAGATTACAGGTCTATCTGATACGTGACAACATCATAATACTGGATTGCATTTTTATGGTGCTTTCCTAAGAACTCAAAGCGATTTACAATGGCCCATTCATTCATACATTGGAAGGTTAAGCGGTGAATCATAATAATGATATGGTACAATAAAGCTACTGTAACGTAGGCCCCCAACCATGTCATTTTAAATATAGAAAATATAACATAGTGCATGTTTTGGATTTCTGATGAATTTCGAAGTGTAAAATTCCAACAATTAAGACTCAAGACTTTTATTTAAACACCACTATTTACCTCAACCCCCTCCTTGCTTCACAAATGGGCATTACTGTCACCCCGGCAACCACCCCCCACTGTACAGGCTTACGTAATGGCTACTGTCAGCTCGTCACAGGAGCTCCATGTCGCTGGGACAGATAGCGACACACTGGTGCTACATGCCTGGGGTGACTCTATAGGTCCACTACACTGTGGCAGGTCTGCTAATTCACTAGCAAGTACAGTATCATGTACAGTATGTACAGATTGGCCTGGTGGGCCTGTTGTGTCAACTTGTGTGCGTCTCAAGAAAAGCGTTTACTGTAGGTGGAGGAGAGAAACTAATCGTCAGCTCAGCTGTACATGCTACACAATCTGCAGGATCCTAGAATTCTAGAACACAGTACTGTATATCTCACCAGTGGGAAAGGGCATTTGAAAACATTAAAGCTTCCATTGGCTTACATGATCCTAAAACACCTGCAAGTGGTAGGTGAAAGGAAACAATTTAAACTCATTTGACAGGTGTCTTCCCTTATAATCCCCAGTGTGTAAGACTATCGTGTTCAGTTAAGTGCTGTATATGAAAAGCCAACCTTTTTGATTTGTCAATCACACTCATAGCCTGTTCCTGATCAGGGTTGGATCACTAAAGAAATGTGGGTCAATTTGGACTACTGTAGGTTGCTAATATGTTCTTAATGGTACAGTATCTCATATCATAACTTTACCAGTCAGCTTTAAAGGTCATATTCTATGCAATTATGAGTGTCAGATGAATCCTTTAGTCACATCGGCCATGAATAAAATGCTATTGCAGTTTTCACTACAGTCTAGATTCACATATAGATAGACAAAGCAAATTAAAACTATACTAGAAGCAGTGCTCTTCCAAGCACAGATCTCCGCCAGGTCAGGTTATTGTGGCCTCCTGGTGGTGCCAATGTGAAAAGGGTGCCATGTCCTCTTCGGCCTTTCAAGGCAATCGGATGCTGTAGTCATGATTTCAGGCATTTTGTTCCAAAAATGTGTTTTCCAAAAGTCGACCTGCTGTTCATGATTTTTGAGGCAATTTGTTCTAAACGGATCAATCCTGCAAACCTTGGAAGCCAATGTTAGCCAACCAATTATGATGGAATATGAAATATCGGACAGATCCATCTTGATCACATGACTATTAAGATACTGTGTACTGAAGATTTTTTCCTTGGCCTCTAGGGAGTGCGCATACAACGTTTTACACTGATCGGTGGAGTATGTAAAAGCAGAAATCAGCCTGTTATAGCGCCACCATGAGGCTGATTTGAGAAAAAAAAAAATCTTCCTCGGCCTAGTGGGAAGGTGCGTGCACAATTTCCAACAGTGCCGGAGATTAGCTGGTAACAGATGGACGGACGGACACATACGGACACACACACCGACGGACGGACAGGGGGCAAAACATTGTCATGTTGATAATGACACAAAGCCACTGTGACTATGAGGGCCTGTTTGTTGGCGGCTATTAATGCTGCCTGGTTCAACTAAACCAACCTCAAAACAACCATGAAGCACGATCGCTTGATTCTTGTTTGTTGAGGTATAAAACAAAATCCCTGAGACATTACTCTTTTTTTTCAAGGAGGTGAAACCTGAAACGTAAACCTGACACTCGGTCAGTGAGGAAATGTGTAAATGCATTTTAGTTCCAGATACAAATTGATCAATTTCATACTGCTGAGTGTGTGGAGACACGACAAATGTTTTGATATAATCTTTCATGGTATATTTTTCACAATAAACATCACAGATAAATGTGTTTTTTGACCAACACTATTAAACACAATTTTTATGATCTTGATGTCATGTGTGCAAGTGGACATGTTGGCCTAATGGTGGTTCTACAGGAAAGAGGGTCACAAAAAACAGCAGGGGCCATCCTAGGGCAAACGTTTAATTGCTGTCTGATCGGATCAATTTTGGATTTGCGTAGTTCAAATCAAAACCAAAAACAGGATTAGATCACTTTAATGATCATATTCATCTTCATATTAATTAATATCTAAAACAAAATAAGCAGAAATCAACCTTTAAAAGTAATATTTTGGACAATACCAAAGGCACTGGAGTCAAGTCAGAAGGGCCTGAATGTCCCCCCACTATTGGGGAGGACTATTGCTATCGTCTGGTCTATTTTTTATTTATTTCTCCCCGACCAGAGCTGGTCTAGCACCCCACCGTTTCCCATTGTGTTGTGCACTCGTTGTGTATTAGCTGCATGCTTGCCTCTCGCCGCAATGACCGTTCTGGTATTGAACTCGATCAACTAGGTCACGGTGTCAAACAAACTAATAACAAATCGTTGATCTGTTTACAGTATGCTGGCTGTGGGTGTGAGAGAAGCAGATGCCCGTGGGGCTCGGGGTTCTAGAATCAAGTGCTGCCATGATGGACTGACCAGGGATCAGATTACTGCAGCACAATGTAAGGGGGAACAGTAAGTTTCCACTCGGATCTCAGAACCAATTTCAAGGGTCCATTAGGGTTTAGGTCCATCATTTCTAACCCACGAAGAGCTCTATGTGTATAATATCTAATCTAATGTGTTCACTATTTATTCTGACTTCCTTATTACAGAGTGATGTTTAATGAAAGGCAATGTTTCATGTAGTTTTTCCTAACTTCTGAAAATTACTTACTGCTTATAGTTAGTTAATACATTTTCAGAGGAGTCCATTTGGTTACATTTGTATACTCTTTGGGGATACACCAAAACTGACAGTGAAAGTAATTTAGATTTTAAGCAACAGAAAATACAGTATGATTCATCATTGTAACCACATGAATCCTAGCATGGATTCATGTGGTTCATGGACACTTTTGCTATACTGTCACCATATTGTTCTTCATATACTCTTGTGGAGATAGGTAGGAACCACTACAGGAAAAAAAACACTTCAAATCAGTATCTCGTCATCTTGAAAAGTCTGAATCTGGAATGGATCAGGGTGATCGTACCCTGAATTGCGTTGAAATACCTGGACAAATTTGTCTGGATTGTCTAATCCTGGATCGCAGAATATAGGATTTTAATATCTGATCCGATCACATAGGGATTCAAAGTTTTGAACTTGTGGGCTTGGGAGCATGAAGGTTCACAGCAAATGGCTGTGAATGCCATGGCTATCCAGTCAGTAGTTAACAAGCTATGTTGTTTGGAACCAAAGTGGTGGACAGACGAACCAATGGACTGATACTAGGGGAGCAAAAAAAGAAGAAAAAAAAACACTTACCCCAAAATAAAGGAGGACTCCAAAGAAGAGGAAGGGCCAGAGGAAACAGCGAGAAAGTGCTCGCATCAGCCTGGGCTTGGTTTTAGCCGATGCCACCTCGCGGTCCCATTCTCTAAACAGGGAGACAGTTTATGTTCCATCAGGACCCATTAGACATACAGTAAACGAGACAATCTCAACACTGCAGGTTCAACATTTACGCTCGTGTTTCATGTTTACCCGATGCTCTTATCTAGAATGTACTTACAATGAGCACAACGGCAGGACAAGATTAAATTCCTCGATCGCCAAGTGCCAACATTAATAATCAAACAGTCGCAACGGCCAGGACTGTCAAATCTGCAGCATCCACTACTATAGGTGTTATAAAGATTTCTTGTGCACCTAAAAAGAAGTGAATCTGGAGAGCCAAGTTACTGTTTTATTTCCCTCCCCAAACACAAAAGGGATAATAATTAATGTTCAACGCAAGTAGAGAAGGAAGCTGCAGCAGCGTTTGAATAAGTGCCAGTGGGTAAATAGTTACAGTGAAGTGAGCCCATTGTTACTGTTAGGTCATTTATAACCTGGGAGATCTAGCTGACTGGTCCAACACCGTGGACAGCAGGGACCTTCAGCCACGATGGGAACGGCTGGGGAGAGGGAGTCAACGTGAGAGTGAGTAATAGGAAGTAAAAGATATGGTTGTGTGAACAAGGAGAGGGGAGGAAAGAGAGAGAAAAATAAAGAGAGTGAATGATGAGAGCAATGCAGAGAGAGAAAAGAGATATGATGGAGACGGATAAAGAAAAGAGAAAGAAAGAAATCAGAAGGGAGAGTTTCTGAGACAGACAGAAAGAGAAATGGAATGATTGATGGGGAGACAATACCAAGGTGAGAAGTACAGTGTGTGCATTTTGCGTATTTGCGAGACAGAGAAAACAAGACAGAAAGACGGTAAGCAGTAGATCTGCTAAACGGTCAATCTGATGGAGTGGCTGACTAAACCCGACCCGGTAAAGTTCAAATTCCCAGAAGCCCTCTGTGTTTGTGCGATCAACAAAAACACACCACACGCCACTGCCCCAGCTCATTTATCACCCTGTGGGCATCAGACCCTCTCAAAGGTCGAGTTTTAACGCCCATTCACAGGACTGTTGGCACTCCAGGCCATGACGCGGCCCCTAGCGCAGCCCAATAAGGGCCCCAGCAGCAGAGCCTGCATGGGGCACCGCTGTGTTTGCGTTGTTTGGGGGCAAAAACACGGGTGGCATTTAACGGGTGGCCAGAGAGCTTTCACTTCTCTTTTTTTCCTGGAGGAGAAGAAGGAGAAAAGAAACCTTCAAAGGTGTGACATTTACCCAGTACTAAAAGAAGGAACGGTAGTGAGAATGGAGAAGAGAAATGGGGGAGTTAAAGCCAGACAAAAGGGAGAGAAGGGTAGCCGGAAGAGAGAGGAACAGAGAGAGACGAACACAAGAGGGAAAGAAAGAGGGGAGACAAAGAGAGGGAGAGAGAAAAGCAACAGAGGGAGACCATGTGGGTGAGAGAAAAACAAGGGACAGAGGAAGTTAACAGTATAGGCAGAGAGACAGATAAACAGAGAGGGAGTGAGAGAGAGAGAGAGAGAGAGAGAGAGAGAGAGAGAGAGAGAGAGAGAGAGAGAGAGACTTGTCCCCCATAGAACAGTTGCCTTGGGTGTTTGTTTGGGCCACACAGACCTGGGTTAAGTCTGGTCACCTTTAAATGCCATCCCATATTTTAGGTAAAGAGAGTGTGTTACCTCTCTGATCTGCGCAATGCTACAGTAAATATGCCAAAAGGGCAGTGACTCAATGGCTTATATTTCCGTCCATGCCTTACCCCTTATCTCTAAACTCCTTTGCCTTTTTTTACTATTTATAATATCCAGATTTAGTAGTTCATTTAACTACTTAAGCCCCACAGTATATACTTTGTTGTATGAGGAATAGCGAAAATAGCTGATCTACAAGCTCACGTTCCATTGAATATTTTACGACATGCCCAAAACTGGGACACCTGGTTGAAAATGGTTTACCCCCAGAGAGCCAACTTTAACACTGACAATGTTACTGTATTCTACTGTAAAGCCTGTCTGCAAACTACAATTGTACAATTATAATTGCACTGCACTTACTACTGAATTATTAAAATGTCATCATAGATCAGGGGTGTCCAAAGTGTGGCCTGGGGGGGCAAATGAGGCCAGAGGACAAATTTTATATGGCCCGCAGCTTCATTCCTAAATTGTATTATAAACAGCTCGCCAGCACCGTCAAACATGAATATTTTCCCAGAGTATCATTTGTCAGGATTCCTTGTTCCCTGTTGTCTCATTCTGAAGGGGTCAAAGAAAGGCTATTTCATGTATTTTTTACCTTTCACATCTGGTTACATTAGGACAAATCAGACTTATTTACGTTTTGTTCAGAGCACACAAAAGTGTCTACCAGGTGTGCACATTTTAAACATCAGGATTTGACTACTAATCAAGGATATGTAGGAGAGGGGAGGAGAGAAGGAGAGGACAGATACAGTATGTCACTTTCTTGGTCCTAGCAATTCCAGCTTTACTTGCATATTCATTCATATTCAGCATTTGTCGGGTACTGGGAGGCAAACCGTAGCTGGAAGTTCGATGTAAACTTATGTGCTCTATAGTTGACTCAATACAAATAATAGTGTGCATATTGAAAAAGAAGAGATCAGAAAACAAGGTGTGATGTGTCTGTCATCGCATATCCTTGCAACTAATGCCACATTTTACTACAGAGCTATCCAACTCCATTTTAAGTTTACACATCAAATTGGGATTAAAACGGGCTATTCTCCAGGATAGAGAACAGAATTTGCACAAGTTTTTAGATATATTCCAAGTAGTGTTCAGAGGGTTTTCATAAAGCACCAAATCACAAGCCACACCATGTTAAACTGATGTGCTTCACAATAACTGGAGCGGCCATAGCCGAATGGTTAGAGAGGTCAGAGAATCAGAAGGTCCCCGTTTTGACCGACGGCCAGCCTAGTCTGTGTTGAAGTGCCCCAAGACACTAACTGCTCCCTGGGCAAATTTCAGGTATATGTGCAAAAGCACACTTTGCACAGTGATAAAAACTATACCCCAAAGGAGTGAAGAATAAACTATTAATATTAACTGGCCAACACACCTTTCTAGTCTTTCAGAGAGGTTGTCTGCTAGGTCAAAGGAGGGAGCCTTGTAGACATCAGCAAGTTCCAACTTCTTTGTGAAGCCCTTCCGGAGCAGTGGTCCCGTCCACCTGGAGAGAAAACACAATGCAATATAGTCTGGGATTGATCTTCAAATACTTCACTATCCTAAATCGTCTGTGTTAATTTAACTTTTAAAAAAGTATCTGTAGAGGACTACATGCAGAGTAAAATTAACACTTAGGATTTTACAGTGTATAAGTGTGGATTGGAAGCAGAAATAAGCACAAATTTAGATTCCTGCATGGCAGACAAGGGATAATCTAAAGTGGATACGAGCCTGCTCAGTGTTTCTCAAACTTCCAAATTTCAAAGTCTCCCCTTAACTCTGACAGAGTACAAATGGAACCAAATGGACCTGTTAGGGTGCATTTGGTTCCATTTGTACACTGTCGGAGTTACAGACTTGTATGGGTCAATTTACTTTGAGAACCACTGTGCTATAGGCTTTCAGTACCAGCTATAGTTACTGTAACTCAAATGGCTGCAGGTTTCTGATTATAGAAAACTGCCAATCTCAAAGTCAAGGCTGGGGACCATGGCCACTGGCCAGTCCATGGTAGCTATTTACTGTGTGGTGTTTCTGATATAAATACATGTTGTTCTCTAATATCATTATTATCAAACTGGTGTTTTAAGTAAAGTAGGCCTTGTGTTTGAATGTGACATAAAGTGTTTTGGTTGAATTTCAGGGAGAAAGTGTTTGTCTTTGGTAAGGTTGGGAAATACAAACGCTTACCTGCCTTTAGCCTAATATAATATGCAAGCTTTAATTTATAGGCTTGTGGCTTGTTTTGTTTTTGTTTCAAAATGCTGCATCATTACCCCAGTAGCCTATCGCCTAATTATCTTTGTTTTTTTAAATAAGAGATAATAGTTTATGTTCCACAATGCCCATGTTTCTTCACTCTAAAGATCTGCAGTGCACTGCAGACACTGCAAACTTTCATGTTTTCGGTGTATCCTATTTTGCAGAACGATCATTCAATAGCACACATAATCCCAATCTATAGGCCTACCTATTTTTAATAATGATCGGTAAACTCACAGTAGGCCTACTATCTGTCGCTTCCTTTGGAAGCAAAACAGGACAAGGAATTGGCGGTCCTGACCGGGAGCGATTCATTCATTCTCACACAGTAATTCGCAAAACGTTTTCCCCAGCAAGAACTGTTGTCTGTCTTCAGTGGGCCTATCCCTATGGGCCTATCCATATAGACCGCGTTATTATGGGCCTATCCATATAGACCACATTAGTCATGCCATTAGCTGGAATTTAATATTGAAATTGGGCTATAAAAGATGCGGCGATGCGCCTGGAATCCGACCTAGCCTAGTCTTAAAAGTAACAACCCGTGCCACCTGCATGCACGTCCTCAAACAACGTCACCATTCTATTCAAACTATTTGTATGCACGTACCCAATGCCAAAACCGTTCCAAAATGATTGATAACATTCTTACCAGAAGAAAAACTTGGAAAGGAAGTTCGCATCCTCCACTGGTGACTTCTGCATCCTAAGCGCGCCGCCAGGTTGGCTTCACTGCACCTGTGGAAGAGAAGCCCTGTGTTGTGTGCTGTGCCACCGTGTCGCTCACATCTGGTGGCCCTGGCCCGTGCGTCCCGTTCCCTTTCCCGGCAGCGCGGATCAGATGAGCCGCGCGCTGTCTTTATTCTCCACCTTGTGCGAGGCTCGTAAAGTGCGCGGTGATGTCACTGCTGGTGAAACGAGCGCTGGTGGTGTTTTATCTTCGCAAGCCCGAGAAAAAGATCTATCCTCCCCAACTTGTTGTCCAAACCTGATCGAGTCCACTGTGTGCGTGTTGTTGGGTCTTCTTATCTGTCGCGACTCGCGACTGTGAAGT